>NC_071991.2:108612500-108933888 GCF_028885655.2 Pongo abelii
GTTTTTGATAAGTATATTTATTCTCTGATGCAGCTATTTCTAAATTTACTTATTATTTTTAATGGCATTATTTATGTACCAATCTTCAAGTTAATGATTCGTAACAGAACACCAAAATAATCTAATTGAACAACAGAAGCCCACTGTAAAGGCCAGCTGTTGCTATGTTGCATATACTGTAAACAAATACCCCACCTCACTTTAATATTTTCTTAGTAGAAAGATCACCTTAAAGGAAAAGATCCACCAAACTCATATTTAAATAATAATTTTAGCTATTTTGCCAATCCAGAAACAAAAGGGGCTCCAGGTAACTGAAACTGGGGGTGCTCCATCATAAAACATCCAGAAGACCAGTGGGGTGAATTTGATCTGATGGTGAACACAATGAAGACTGATAAGCAAAAATGGGCTTCTTCCAACAGAAACCTCCTGCCAACCTGTGCACAACATTGTGCAAATGTGGAATGGCACTTGACTGGAAGTCAGGGAAACACTTGCAATCAAGTCCAGGCTCTGTAACAAGTTAAGTGAATCCAAAACCTTTACAGCTGAACACATAAAATTATTCATAAGATCTAACGAGGTGAGAAGCAACCAAACTTGATTTTCATCTCTCTGGGAAACCCTATATTAGCATTGTAACCCACAAGGCCCTCTTCCACTTCCAAACTCCTCTGGCATTCACTAGCCACACCTTCATTTGGCACCCAAGAGTGTTAGTTACCGTTTTATAGGTAACTCCCCAACTAAGTTGTAAGCCCCTAAAGGTTATACATAGGTCATGTCTCACTCTTTTCTATACATCCTAAAATTCTTAGAATTTTGCTAAGCATTGCAGATGCTAAATAAATGTATCTTGACTGTTTGTTTAACTGTAGATATGGTTTATATTACCACCCATTTACAATGTTGATAGTTTCATATGGTTGTGTCAGATGACATTCCACTCCTTTAAATGCCAGTCAGGAGAGTAATGGAGAAAATAAGCAGCCAGATCAGGCTGTATTGACGGCCATGCAACTCATCTGATACTACCTCTCCATGCATGTGTCCCTCCCAAAGACCAACTGCCCACTCTGTTCTAGGGCTAAGTGTTTTCTGTTCCTGCTATGCTTTGTACCAAGTCAGAAATAAGATTTGGATTCAAGTCTTAGCTATGCCAATGAGTAAGCAATTTGAATAGATGACCTTAGCTCCAATTATCTATGATTCTATGATTCTAACTTCAGGCCTTTACCCTCCAATATCAGAATGGCCCCTCCCTTGCAGTACTAAAATTACTTACCTTCCATGATATGTCCCATTATCATCATCACTATACCCATGTTCAGAGGCCATTTCTGACTTCTGCTACAAGGTCAACATACTCATGAAATTATTTACACTTCTAAAGATAACACTGCTAAATTTCTTGTCTGATCTTTACGTCATACCTGCGTTCATTTAATAAACACAAGTGGGTAGTTGGGTAATATGGGGAAAGACACTCATTTAGGGAAGCTTCTAATATATTCCTGCTTTCAGCAGCAAAGATAAGTTATGGCTCCATTTGCAAATAAGCACCAATAATAGTAAATAAAACTAAATTATTTTTATACTGGTCACTAGAAAGGTGTTTTCATCTTAAACAGCAGCTTAGTAGCCTTGAGAATAATCTGATCTCTCCCATTTTATAAGAAACTTATTTTTATTGTCTCATCAACATCAAATGATATTAGGGAGTTTCACAATGACTGTGACAATAAATGGCTTAGAAAGAAAATTCAGTAACAATTTTGATAGGTTTTAAGGAATATACGAGCTAGATAAAAATATATGAGCCATATAGAGATTTGATGCAATTTAAATTAATATCTACCAGTTTTGAAAAATAAAGTTTCTCAGAACCTAATGTAGAAAGCAAAAAAGACGAGGCATATCACCTAAAAAGACCTGTCCCTAACCAACTGTTATCCAAGTAATTAAAAAGAAAAGTGAAAATTTCACCTCTTCATACATGTTAAGCAAAACCAGCCATAATAAAATCCCTGATGAAAGGTGAGTTTTAAAAATAAAAGTGAGACGTAGATAACAGAATCCTCAAGAAATACTTAAAAGGTTAGTTTTCCTCAGCCAAAATCATATCAACATTTTTGTATACTTTGGATATTAATCTCAGTACAAATATTTATATAAAATATAAAAATATTTGGCTAATGGTATAGTAAGGTTTTGTTTCATTTTTAATAGAGTGATTAGCCATTCACAAAAATCAGTTAATATTACTCCTCCATAAATTATGATAAAAAATCTACAAACTCTGAATGAAGCATTAACTGGGAAAAGAAAAAAGCTAAATATTTTTATTGTGAAACTAATAAAATAAAAACCTCAGTCTAGTAGAGAATATTCATTTTGTGTTGATTAAAATTTTATATCACTGTGTTAAACATAGTAATATTGAAAATTGTTATTTTAATTACCTCATTTAATCTCTACATTAACCTTATTTTTATCCCCATTTTAAAAGATATAAACTGATGCTCAGAGTGCTTAAGGAATCTTCCCAAGGTCAAAGACACAGTAAGTAGCAGAGCTGAATCCAGATTACTTGACCCTGTAAACTATGTATTTAAGCACTATGCTACACTGCCTCCAGTTATTCATAACTCCCAATAAATATTCAACACTCCCAATAAAATACAGGGCACGATGAGTTATTGATTTCATAACTGCTACTGCAGCATTCAGATACTACTTATTTGGAAAAGTGTTCTGAATACACAATTAATGCAATCCACTATGTAAAAGGTAAATGTTCAAGTCTCATTCAAATGGAGAAGGGGTAGAAAAGGAAGAAAAGTACAAAGTCTATATGGAACATCAATTAATAAAAAATATTATCAGGGTTGTCCTTAAACTTCACAATTACTGAAGGCCCTTATTATCTTGCTGTCATTTCAGCACTCTCAATTGCCTCTTAGAATTTGAAATTTCACTGTTGAAACAAAAGAAACATAAAATATATGTGCATTCTAAAAAATTTCGCCCTTTTGCAATTTATCTTCTACATTTATTACCTGGATCTTCTAACACTCGACTAGAAACTAAAGCAATCCAACTGTATATACAAAATGTAAACTGGAAATGCCAGAAAATCAACATGACCTTTCAAATATAACATTTTCCACAATCATTTACTTAATACTAGAAAAACATTTTACAGTATTTAAAGCATAATCTTTATATGTAATACTTTCAGCAAATATAAAAGCAAATACAGAACAAAGTCAACCACACTTTTAAACCAAAACTGCAATTAATTTTAAACTACTACTTTTTCTGCGGTAGTTCATTATCTATCTATTAAAACATTCACAACCATATTAGTGTGCTCTCCTTTTCAAATACAAAGCTGATGTTAACCACTGCAATAGTCACCTTCTGTACCTGGTAGGGACAGCTAGTATAACAAACCCCTCCCCTGACACCAATTTCCCTATATTAGTTTGCTTGAGAACAAAAATATGTATTGGACAAAGAAATTAGATAAGGCTTCTCTGTAAGCCAGCAAGACCACTCCTCATTAATCCCCAATGTACTGGCCTCAACAGCATGGCTTCTAACCACCAGAATCCTCAGTCAAAAATACTTCAAACAAAGATAAAAATTAGCTGGAAGATCATATTACCCTAAAATTAAATTTTATTTGAGAGCAAATGTATAGCCTTTATATTTTCTGATCCAATCACATCTTTGTTAAAAGCAAAAGATATGTAAATCAACACTAACAGGATGTTAGATTTTTCCAAGAGAGAATCACACTTCAGATAAACTACTACTCAAAATCTTTTTTATTCCATAATCAAATAGCAATCCTTAAGAATATACCTTTCATTCCCCTTTGACTACTTTAAGTATTTCCAAAAGAAGCTGAACAGAAAATACTTTTCCTCAGACTTTTTTCTGCACATCTCCTAGCAGGAGAGAAAAATTAGCAAAACAAATGAACTCAGAATCATTAAAAGGCGTGGACAGTGTCCATCTTATAGCTTTAATACCTGAGAATTAGGAAGAAAAAGAGATCAAGGAAATAAAGTGACCAACATAATACCTGACTGAAGGACAAATTCTATACTTTAAGTACGGTTCTAAAAAAGGATGAGTTTATGTCCTTTGTAGGGACATGGATGAAGCTGGAAACTCATCATTCTGAGCAAACTATCCCAAGGACAGAAACCAAACACCACATGTTCTCATTCATAGGTGGGAATTGAACAATGAGAACACTTGGACACAGGATGGGGAACATCACACACCGGGGCCTGTCATGGGGTGGGGGGATGGGGTGGGATAGCATTAGGAGATATACCTAATGTAAATGACGAGTTAATGGGTGCAGCACACCAACATGGCACATGTATACACATGTAACAAACCTGCACATTGTGTACATGTACCCTAGAACTTAAAGTATAATAAAAAAAATTAAGTGTGGCTCCTACCAACTCTATGAATTCAATTCATATTTCTTTAATGCAAAGAGAGAAAGAGCAAAGTTACTGAACGAAGACATAAAAATGTAAAACATCAACAAAGCAACTAAATTAGATACCTCACCTATCACAGAGAAAATCAATAAGGCCCAATGAATTTATATGTACACATTTACTTTGGAATAATATGTCATCTGCTTTTTGTATTCTAGACATGTTCTATTCCATTGACTGGGAAAAATCGAAAAGGTGGCCTTTGTAGCAGAGGACAAACAGAACTCAGGCTTAGTGTAACACAGCAGCAAAATAAAGTGAGAGAAAAGCAGCTGAGAAGGGGAGGTTTACATTCAACATGTATAAAAATAATGTATATTGGCTTTTTTTTTTTCATGAGGGAAGGAAGGTAACTGGCTACCCTAAGAATGAAGCAGAATCAGCATGGCAAGAAACAAAACAGGCAGAAAATTAAAGGATCCCTGAGAATGGTTTATACCCCAAACAAAACAAAAGTGAGACAAAGTAGAAAAAAGACCGAAACCCAAACTAAGACAAAAACCCCAATCCTCCCTCCTACATTGAGAGAAGCAGAATAAGACAACATCAAGAACAAAATATCTGCATCCAGAAGTCAGACTCACCACACACACACATAATCTCAGAGCAGCAGGAGAACAAAAGGACAACATATTTTACAATATTAAGATAAAACTAGTACAATTATATTTTTAAATATTAATTTTTTTTAAAAAAGAGAAAGAACAGGTTGGTCAGCTCTGCCCATAGATGCTTCCAAAAAACTCCATAGGAGTCATCCTAATGGATGTGAGACACAATTTTACTAGGGCTTTGATATGCATTTCCCTAATGATTAATGATGTTGAGCATCTTTTCATGCCCTTATTGGCCATTTGCATATTTTCTTTGGAGAAATGTCAATCCAAACCATTTGCCCATGTTTTAGCCTTGTTGTTTTTTCTTCTTGAGATGTTCGGAGTTTTTTGAGAAAGAATCTTGCTCTGTCACCCAGCTGGAGTGCAGCGGCACAATCTCAGCTCACCGCAACCTCTGCCTCCCAGGTTCAAGCAATTCTCCTGCCTCAGCCTCCCAAGTAGCTGGGATTACAGGCCACCATTCCCAGCTAACTTTTTGTATTTTTAGTAGAGACGGGGTTTCATCATGTTGGCCAGGCTAGTCTTGAACTCTTGAACTCAGGTGATCCACCTGCCCTAGCCTCCCAAATTATATACTGTGGATAGTAACCCCTTATCAGATACATGAACCACAGGATTCTTTTTAAATTCATTTCTCTATTCCCTAATTTCTCAGAGTTGGCTATATATAATGCAGAAGTACATTTTGAGTTAAATATATTTCTTCTTTGTTTTTATTTTTTACCTAATACAAAATTTAAAATACTCAAAAGAGGAATACAATGGAAAATAACCTCCATCCCCATTCTTCAGCTACCAAGTTCCAATTCCCAGAGGCATTTTTCATCTTCTTATAATTCCCTCCAGAAATATTCTATGCATATATAAGAAAATACATTTCTTAAGTCTCCTCCAAAATAATCTATTCATTGTTCTGCATTTTCCTTTTTGACTTACTATATCCTGAAGATTATTACATTTCAGTATATATAAACTGCCTTATTTTTAACAACATAAATATTTCATTATATATACTATAATTTATTTATCCAGTCTCCTAAGGATGGGCATTTGTTTCCAGTCATTGCCAAGAGTATCCTTAAATATATATTATTTCACACAATTACAGGATCTATAGGATACAATCTAGTAGAAAACTTAAACGCTATATATATTTCAAATTTTCCAAACTGATCTCCATGAAAATTGCACAAATCCATACTCCCATTAGCAATGATCACACTTGCCTAGTTCCCTATACCCTCAATGACACATTGTGTTTTCAAAATTTGTTTCTTTGCCAATTAGGTTTTAAAAAAAGGCATCTCATTAGAGTTTTAATTTTGCATTTCTCTTATTATGAAATATTAATACTCTTTGTATCTTTGTCCATTTTTCTATCCAATTGTTGGTCTTCTTCCCACTGAGTTGTTTGTGTTCTTTATATATTTATGAAATCAGCTGTCTTCCTATGATATGAATTGCAAACATTTTTTCCTAGTTTTTCTTTGCTTTTTGATATACTATGTTTTCTTAATTCTTAAATTTAGGAACAAAAGTACTTCCACTATGTCTTTGTTCAAACTATATTCCTTATTTTGAATGTTCTTCCCTTCCTTCAAAGGTCAATTCAAGTTGATGTCTCTGCTCTCTCCCTAATCACTCAAGATCACCTTGATTCAAAAATTATTTAGTGAGAGCCTACTGCATTATATTTACAAATAAGTAAATCCAGTGAATTTTGTGATATAGTAGCACACAGCAAGGAAAATTTATAGAGGCTACTAAACATTTAAATTGTACCTGAAAAAATGAGAAGATATGATCCAAATTTTAAAAATGAAACAAAGGCCCAGGTAACAAGAACTTACTGTCTATAAATTAGTCTCATTGGGGTACAGAATGCTAATGTTGGAGTGAAAAAGAGAAAAAGCTGAAGAGGCAAGCAGAGCCAAGTAGGATAGGTCTTTTAGGCCAATTTAAGTAAGCTTTTCTTAATCTAAGGGCAACTAGAAGCCACAGAAGCATTTTAAGCAGCAGAATGCTGGTCAGAGAAGAATTTTACAAAGACCACTGACTGCAATCTTGAGTTTAACCAGCACATCAGTGAACAGAGTTGTAACTGATTCAAATATCAAATATACTCTTATTTATTCAATAAGTGAATTTTAAACCACTATGGAATAGAATGCTACAGAAAGGTGAAATAAGGTAACGCACTGCTCTACTTCCTTAACTGAGGGCTTGGAACAATCATTGTTGCAAGTCAATTTAAACAACCAGACAATCAGACAAAGTTAAAGATGAGATCTCTAATAATAAAAAATCATAGTTGATTCTCACCACTTTATCATAAAATCCAAAACGGACAAGTATGGGCCCAAATTCACGCAGTTCACTCAACAACTGTATTCTTACTTCTCCATTGTAGGCTAAACAAACTGTCATTACCCCCTTTTTATCCTGCTTTTTTGCTTGTTTTTTTAAATTTTTTATTTATTTATTTTATTTTATTTTTTTATTTTATTTTTTTTGGTGGGGGGTGACAGGGCCTTGTTCTGTCACCCAGGCTGGAGTGCAGTGGTGTGATTATGGCTCACTGCAGTCTCAAACTCCTGGGCTCAAGAGATTCCCCTGTCTCAGCCTCCTGAGTAGCTGGGACTACCCATGGGCACCACCACACCAGTCAAATTTTTTTTTTTTGAGACAGGGTCTCACTCTGTTGCCCAGGCTGGTGTACAGTGGCATGATCACGGCTCACTGCAACCTCTGCCTCCCAGTCTCAAACACTCCTCCCACCTCAGCCTCCCAAGGAGCTGGGACCAGAGGCACATGCCACCACGTCCAGCTAATTTTTTGTATTTTTGGGAGACATAGGGTTTCACCATGTTGTTCACACTGGTCTCAAACTCCCAGACTCAAGTGATCCTCCAGCCTCAGCCTCACAAAGTGCTGGGATTACAGCTGTGAACCACTGCATCTGGCCTACCCTGCTTTCAAAAGATGACATTAAATGTCCAGAAAGAATTCATGAGATGTTATGACGATTGAATTTCCCCACGTTTAGCCTGGGTAGTGAGAAACCAGTTTCAGGGAGAGAATATTATCTATCTTGTCACCCAATTCAATCCTCTAAAATGACCTTCTATGTGCTTGCTACAAAAAAAAAAGTTCTTCCAAACAAATACATTCAAAAAATAAAGTTTGTTTGACTGCATGCTTCTCTAGAATGCTTTTAAAAATTTTCTTCTCCCCATTCTCAATATCAGAAATCAGGTAACACCTAACAGGAATTGTCTGTACTATTTCTTATTTGCTGGTGACAATTCCTTTTTGATTCCCCATGTCTTCTTTAGGATTAGCAGTTGAACAGTCATTCTTACATCTTTTGTCATAGGATATTCCACCGTTCTGTCTTTAGATATATGATACACTTTGAAGTTAACAGAAGAAAGTAAATTAGTATAAATACAAAAAGTTGATATTACAATATAATAAGCATGTCAATGGTACTAACAGGAGATGACAATTACAACTTTATCTCGAAGTAATCACCATCAACCATTCTCAAACTCAGAAGTGTATAGATTTTTTTATAATTTTAATTCATTATCACGTCACTTACCATTTTTCTCTAAGTATTTTAAACTATAGGGACATTTTGATTGAAACTAGAATTGTATTCAATACAACACCTCCCCCAGGAATTTAACTTTACAAGGCTATTTCTATTCTCTTCCCAAGAATCTTTCCATCTAATTCTACCTTGCCCTCGTGGCTTAACCCATACACAGACTGGTCATAAGTGCTTCAGAATCTAGCATTTTCTCCCTAAGAACAGGAAATAATGTGTCTCTGACACTATCCAAAAATGTGGCAATATAATTTATGCTTTTGGAAGGAAGACTAACGTCTCAAGCTGACAACTAGGTAATAAATATGATTAAGACCCAAGCACACAATGACAATATCCCAAAGGGTATACCTTTCAGAAGAAGACAAAAGAAGGCTTAATCAGTGAGACATTTTCAGCAAAAAATACAGTCATTTTTTTCTCAGATGCTCCTAAATAACCATCTTTTTGGCAGTATTGACTTGTGAGCCCCAAATCATTATTTCCCTTCTTTACTATTAATCTTCAAAACAAAAAAATTTAAGTCTATGAAAGTAACCAACTCTGACTCATTAACCGAACGATTCCTCGCTTTTCTCTGAGTTTAAATTCACATAGGATTCTTACAAACTGCTTATAAAGTCCTCAAAAATAACCTATGAAGTATGTGTTATCTCTATTTTCCCAGAAGGAAAATGAAGTTCACAGACAAAAAGTGACTTGTTCATGTTCACATAGGTAATAACAGAGCTAGCACCTGAATAAAGATCTTACATATCCTTTTCACTATATATCACCACTTTAACATCTGGATATTTATATTTAAAGCCTATTTTTTAAGTTTTAATATAGAAGTTTTAACTGAATGTTTAGAGTACTGGCATAATGTAGTCATAAACATCAGACAGGTCTCAAAAAATCTTCTAATATGTTGTCATAATCCACATACTCAGACTACAGGATGTCTCTTAAACATGAGAAATAGTAAGACTCTGGCCATGTGTGGTGGCTCACACCTGTAATCCCAGCACTTTGGGAGGCCGAGGCGGGTAGATCATCTGAGGTCAGGAGTTCGAGACCAGCCTGGCCAATATGGTGAGACCCCCATCTCTACTAAAAATACAAAAATTAGCCAGACATGGTAACACATGCCTGTAATCCCAGCTACTTGGGAGGCTGAGGCATGAAAATCACTTGAACTTGGGAGGCAGAAGTTGCGGTGAGCCGAGATCACGTCATAGCACTCCAGCCTGGATGACAGAGCGAGACTCCGTGTCAAAAAAAAAAAAAAACATAATAAGACTCATAAAAAGCACAAGCTAATTCATTTATAAACTGATTCAAACTGCCCTCATATAATAACAGTGCTAAATAGTTATTAATATTTAACAAAACTAAATAATAATTATTCAGTATTTAAATCTGACACTAAAAAAAACTCTTATTCAAGCAACTATTAAACAAATAAGCTCCTGGAAAAATACCAAGATCCTTAGTAAATAATCTGCAATACCAATAAAACTAAAAATAAAGGCCAAAAAGGCTACATACTATATGATTCTAAGTCTATGACACTATGGAAAAGGCAAAAACATTGGAGACAGTGAAAAGATCAGAAGTTACCAGGGGTTAGGAGAAGGGAGGGATGAATAAGCAGAACCCAAGATTTTTAGGCAGTGAAAATACTCTGTATACTATAAGCATACATACATGGCATTATACATTTGTCCAAACCCACAAAATGCACTATACCAAGAATGAACCCTAATGTAAACTATGAACTTTGGGGGATAATGATGTGTCCATGTAGTTTCACCAATTGTAGCAAACATACCATTCTGGTGGGGGATGTTGATCATGCAGGAGAGGCTATGCATGTGTGAGGGCAGGGAGTAAATGGGATATCTCTGTACCTTCCATTCAATTTTACTGTGAACCAAAAATGACCCTAAAAAATAGTCTATTTTAAATAAGGCACAATATCTGCGGCAATCTTAATCTTCTCCTATCAATTATTACTTCACAGGTCCTCTGTTAACTATTTAGTAGAAAGCATCCTTGGCTGTCAATGCTAACCTTCTGCACAGCTCTTATTTACACACACATTGCTCCTCACAACATCTGCTCTGCCCGCTGTAGCCTGCTTATCCTCTAATGGTCATCAGTATAATGAGTCCAAAGACAGGGAAGGAGTCAGGTACAAACGAGATGGAGAAGACAGGTAGTGGGGCTAAGGAAGCAAAGAACTCCTAAAGAGGGAAGTCACCAGATAAATCTGCAGGAGAAAATCTGCAGCAACAAGGAGAAAAGAATCCTGAGTTGATACTAATTTGTTTATTGGTTTACATAATGGGAAAATCATATGAAATGAAATTATCCTAAAATACAAAACATGATGACATTACAAACATTTCCCTTCTTTAAAAAAAAAAAGTCTTTGCTGTATACAATTCCAAAACTATAACTTGATAATCTGTTTGCAATGTGTCCCCCAGCGACAAGCAAGATGATTTTTCAAAAGTTGACTGTAAATGCTACATTTTTCAAAGGAAAGATACATAAAAGTGTGTGTGACAAAGACCTATGTCCCAGAATAACTTGGAAAAAAGTACAAATATTAAATTTTTATGATTTATTGCCTGAAAGAAAGTTGTACACTTTTATATTCTGGGTATTCTTAATCTAAGAACTCAAGAATATACTATGTGTTACCAAACTGGGCAAGAGTTCAATGAGATTCTGAAAGTTGTACCTAACATACTATGTATTACCAAAAACATACTATATGTTTAGTAACAAATAGTATGTTAGGTATGACTGTTAGGTATGTTAGGTATGACTGTTAGAGGTGGATGGGTGTGTGTGTGTGTGTGTGTGTGTGTAGTCACTTGCTTGCTTTGTTCAACGGTGAGGAAGCCAGGCTAAGCAACTAACAAAGAGTCCAAATATCTGAGTCATTTATGAGAGGCTAAGGGCTCCAGTGGCAAATCAGGGACCTATAAGACAGGCTCGAAGATGGTTCTGGCAGGATCCACCACCACCATCACTACCACCTCAGCAAAATACGACCTTCTTCATCTGAAGTTTCAGGGAAGCACAAAAGCTCAAGTTCTGCCAGCAGTCCAGCTCAGTAAACACTGATTAAGCACCAGTGAAGTACAAAGTATTAGGTTAAAGGTGATAAAAGACACTGAATAGGAAGAAATATAGCCCCTACTACCTTAAGAATTATCCAATAAAAAATATGGTAAGACTATAATCCAGGCAAGGTAGAGCAAGTACTAAAAGAGAAATACAAAGAAGACATTCAGAGGTTTCCTCAAGGAGATGCTCTAGAATGAAACCTGAGGCTATTACTCAGATGACCAACAAGTTCATGCTATAGCCACTGCTCGTTTATAATTTTCTCCCATTCAATGTACTACTTCTACACCAGAGATGTGAGAAACTTGAAAAAGGCTATTTTGTTCTAGCTGATTATTAAAGGGAGAGAATTCTTGAATATAAAGTAAGATATAAGATAAAGAAAGCAGGAAAGGATTTGGAGCAAAGTGTGTCATAATGCTAACATGGCACAAAGCAAAATAATTCAACTTCCATTCAGTTTTACTGGTCAAAAAGAATAGCATCACTTTTTTTTTGTTTTGTTTTGTTTTGAGACAGAGTCTCACTCGTCACCCAGCCTGGAGTGCACGGGCACAATCTCTGCTCACTGCAACTTCCACCTCCAGGGTTCAAGAGATCCTCCTGCCTCAGCCTCCTGAGGACCTGGGATCACAGGCATGTATCACCACGCCCGGCTAATTTTTGTATTTTTAGTAGAGACAGAGTTTCACCATGTTGGCCAGGCTATTCTCGAACTCCTGACCTCAAGTGATCCACCTGCCTCGGCCTCCCGAAGTGCTGGGATTACAGGTGTGAGCCACCATCACTTCTATAACACATTTATATGCTGCTTTAATGGTTTACAAAGGACTCTCACATAAATGCTTACAATGAAACTCAAAGCAATCCCATGTCAGGTAGAGACTGTTATCCTCTCAGGGAGCCTACCCTCACAAGACAGTCCACAATGATCCTTGCCTCATGTCCTTGTGTAATCCCCTCCCATACTGAATCAGGGCTGGTCTGTGGAACCAATTGAATACATCTGAAATGATGGTGTATGACTTCCACAGGTAAGTCATAAAGGACACTGCAGTTTCTACTTTGGTGGCCTGAATCTCGGGAAAGTCATCTGCCATCTCATAAGAATAGTCCCACGGCAAGCCCATTGTGGAAAGGAACCAACCTGCCAACACCAACTGGCCAGCCAAGTGAGTAAGCCACCTTGGAAGTGAATCTTTTAGCTCCAGTGATGCTCCTATAAAACTTCCACTCCTGCTGATATCTGACAGCAACCTCCAGAGACCCAAGCAAGGCCCCTCAAATTGCTGACCCACAGCAACCATGAGATAACAAACAATTATTGTTGTTTTCAGCCACTAAGTTTTTCATGTTACAAAACAACAGAGAACCCAATTTTACATATGAGGCTCAGAGAGGTTAATTTACCAACTATCATATAGCAATTAGTAGAGAAAACAGATCTGGAACCCAGTCTTTAGTTTTTAGATTCAATTTGTCATTAAACAATACCAACTTCTTCTCAACTAAAATAAGGTATAATACTGTGAGAACGATCGTTCCTACATGATTATATGACTGATACTAGTATGTCAGGCTTCCTACAGTATAGAGACACAGCATATGTCCCTGTATTCTTAACGAATATAATGGGAATCCACAAAATAAGTGAATTTGTGGTGCTCCATTATGCTCTGTGGAGTTGTTACTATTTTCTGGAAAATGGCTATTTTTAATGTGCATATCATGAAAATAAACACTTAACACATTTAGAGAATTTTAATACTAAAATATTACTGACATGGAGACTACACACTTAATCTTAATTACAATAAGCATCTGTGTAATTTTAAACAATTAGAATATGTCAGACAGGAAATGCTCAACTGCTATTTCTTTAAGGTTCTGCATTTTGGCTTTAGGTCTTCAACCTTGTAGCATCACACAAATGTAGTAAAATATATCATCAAAATGCTCGTGATGGTAAAATATTAAATCGAAATACATAAAGTAGTTCCTATCTTACGGAACAAGGTAGCCAGCTCTTAAGCCTGTCCACTTCCGGAGAAGGTCAAGAGAACATTTTATTGTTATAATCACATCTGCATATAATGTTCCTTCACACAAATTTCCTCTATTGAGCCATATAACTTTGCAAAACAGGTAGGCAGGACAGGTATACTACCAACCTATTTTTCAATGATGGCCTTTGAGAAGTCTGAGTAACTTAACTAAGGATACGTAACTATTAAAAGGAATTCAAGAATCTAATCTACAATTTTTTAGCTCCAAATCCCAGCCTTTTCTTCTAAGCCATGTTTTAGCCCAGTGGTTCTCCACCCTGACTGCCATGAGGACACCTAAGATGCTTTGAAAATATCACTGCCTGGACCTCATCCCCCAGATACTTGATTTAATTGCACTGGTTTGTGTTAGCTGTCTAATATATAATAAACCAGTGTTGGTAAATTCACAGAAACTTTGTATCACAAGGGAGAAAATGCTGATACGTCTATATGTAAACTGAAACATATTAACCCCCTAAGAACTCCCTCAAAGACAAAAATATCTTGCAATAAAATCACACAGAACAAGAAGAAAGGGAAGATGAGAAACCCAAGCCCCTTCTGCTGCTATCATGGGGCCATTAAGGAATCTTTTATTCCCCTAATCTTACTCCCTGAACCTCACCATGCCATATCTCAAGCTATAGCTTAGGTATCACCTTCTGTGAGACCTTCAGGATCACAAAAATAATGAAGTCCATTTTTCGCATCTATCTTACCTTGAACTCTATCATAGCACATATTGCCCCTCAAGCCATTGCTTTATTTATTTATTTATTTTTATTTTACTATTATTATTATTATTTGTTGAGATGGAGTCTTGCTCTGTCACCCAGGCTGGAGTGCAGTGCCACATTCTCAGCTCACTGCAACCTCCGCCTCCTGGGTTCAAGTGATTCTCCTGCCTCAGCCTCTGGGATTACAGGTACATGCCAGCACGCCTGACTAATTTTTGTATTTTTAGTAGTGACGGGGTTTTGCCATGTTGGCCAGGCTACTCTCGAACTCCTGACCTCTGGTGATCCACCCACCTCCACCTCCCAAAGTACTGGTATTACAGTACTTTGTGAGTCACCACACCCAGTGTGTTGCTTTATTTATATATCCATTTCTCTCACTGCCCTGAGGGCTCCTTAACCCATTTATGCTGGAGGTTGCAAATTTTTCTGTGAAAAATCAGGCCTTGGCGATGACCTTGAGAGGTAGTATATAAATAACTCCCATTAGCTTAGCGTTCCAATAATGGAGCACTAGGCATAAATGCATTAAGATCAGATCCCTATGTTACTCATCCTTCCTGCCATATATATCTTTGTATCCAGGGCCTTAACCATAGCCAATATTAATACGTGTTGGCTATGCTGAATGATTTTTAAGTTTGTTATCATTATTTCCTCCATTCTCCTAGCAGACACTCCTGTGAAATTTTTCAACTTTTAATGAAGGAAAATGGAGTTTTTACGCACAGCTGGATTAGGTTAGAGAATAATGTATGCAAAAAGGCCAGACGTAGAGAGAGCAAGACAGCAGTGAACTGTGGGGCAGGAAAGAATAGACAGGACATTTAAAATTCATATCTGACAGTTGGGGTCAGATATGAATTTTGCAAGCTGGGAAGGAGTAGGCAAACAAAGAGACAACCTAATCTTCATTCACAAAAAAAAATATGACAAGCAAGGAATCAAGAATACAGGCAACTGTATTTTCAACATCTCCCTTTCTATGGTGCTTGTAACTCACAGCATACAGACATGTTGTTTCTCTCTCAAAAAATAAAATCTGAAGCAGTGATATGATTTCACTATGTATTTGATTTTTTTTTAGATTCCACATGTGAGATAATACAATATTTTTCTTTCTGCATTTGGCTTATTTCACTTAGCATAATGTCCCCTAGGTTTATCTATCTTGCGGCAAACAGCAGAATCTATTTCTTTTTTAAGGCTGAATAATATTCCATTCTATATATGTACTGCAGTTTCTTTTTCTGTTTATCTTTTGCTGGACAGTTAGGTTGTTTCCATATATTCACACCCATCAAGATGGTTACTACCAAATAAAACAAGAGATAAGTGTTGGTGAGGGTGTGGAGAAAAGAGAACCCTTGTATACTATTGGTACAACCATTATGGAAAAAGTAGGGAGGTTCCTAAAGAAATTAAAAATAGAACTACCATTACTTCTATTTTGTACCAATTAGCCATCTCTCTTCTGTGTGTATATATATATATATATATATATATATATATATACCCAAAGAAAATGAAACCGCAACCTTGTAAAGATATCAGTCGGAATTTTTAAAAGCTCTCTAGGGGATTCTAATATGTGTACATACAGAGATGGAGAATAAAACAGTGATCCCAGGGGAGGGGGAAGGAAATTGAGATGTAGGTCAAAGGACACAAAGTAGCAGCTATGTGCAATCAAAGAGTTTGGGATCTCATGTACAGCATCAGTACTATATAAGACTGTATTGTATTCCTGACTTTTGCTAAATGAGTAAATTTTAGCTACTCTTGTCATACACACAAAAATGGATAACTATGTAAGATGATGGATGTTACTATGTCTCACTACAGTAACCATTTTACTATTTACATGTATTCCATAACATGTTATTTTCCTTACATATACACAATAAAATGTATTCAGTAAATATCCTGACTGAAGAACAATTATCTCCTAAGAGGGACCCAAGCATATCTACTCTCTATTCTCATGTCCAGCCCCTCTTCAGACTCATCTCCTATTCAGTCCTTTACCCACAGCACGACAGCTTTACCTCTACCACTACAATGAAACCAATGACTTCTAACAGACACTTTACAATCATCATCATACTTAATGGCCGCTCTCCTTCAGCATCTTTACATCTTTCTCTTTCATGGTTTCTCCTTTAAATTTTTACATTCTCTAAGACTTATTTTTAGCCCTTTCCTCTTCTCTTTCTATACAATTCCTCTACGCACTTTTATCCATATCTATGCCTTCAGTTACTCTCCATATGGTAAGAACACACAAATCTGTTTCTCCAGCCTTCGCAATCTCTTGTGATGTTCCAGGATCCCATATCCAACTGCCTTCTAGACATCTCACACTTGCCAATGATATGCCCTGTGAGCATGTTAAACACAGGTAAAAGTTGAACTCATTCTCTTCTCCCTCATACCTTCTTCCTCTTCTCTTTTCCCACTCACGACCCAGAAACCTAGGAAGCATTCTAACATTCTCACTCTCCCATATCTTTTACATTCAAACAGTCACAAAGACCAGCAAATTCTCCCTCATCTTACTTTTCCTAAACATTCTCACTTCTCTATTCCCACTACTTCCACCCTTATCTAAGCTTTCAACCTCTCTTATCCATACTAATGTACTGTCCTGGAAAGCTTCCAATCTTGCCATGTCCCCACACCCAACCCCACTCTACCCTCAATCTACCCAGCACACTGCTTTCAGTGATCTTCCATGACACTCACAATTCTTCAGTGGCTCACTACTACACATGGTATAGGAAGTGTACCCTGAACTGGCTATCCAGTTTCATCTCCTTTCACTCCTGACCTTGTCCTTCACACTCTAATATAACTGACCTACATATAGTTCCCAGTACATACTGTGTTCTCGTAATGCCACATAACTACTCATGCTGTTAGCTTTATCTAGAAATGCTTTCTACTGCTTGTCAACATGCCCACTCCTACTCAGTTTTCAAGTCTCAGCTCAAACACAACCACTACTAAAACCCTTCCCTGGTATTCCAGGCAGAGATCAAGAGCTCTTGCTAGATTTCATTTGCACTTGTACCTACCTCTGTTATAGCAAATAGCATACAGTATTTGAACTATTGGTCAAGATATCTGTAGTCCTATAGACTATAAGATCCTTGGTCAAAGATGACTTTTCATCTTTATATCCTCCTAACTAGTTCAATTCACACAGTCACTAGTTCCATGTACATTACTAGTTCAATGCAGATAGATATAATTAAAAAAAGGAGAGGCGAGGTTAATGAATAAGGTATGAGTCAATGAAAGAACAAGAAAATCAACTGGACTTTGAGTATAGAAAAAAAACACCAGATCTTAAGAACGTACAGACATCTTCAGTACAGACATCTGTTACTGTAGTACAGATATCCATTACTAAGTCCTAACCATTAAAAAAAAAATAGCAAAATATGGTTATTCAGGTAGTATGAAGATGACAAAGAAAAAAACGTATTATTGGACTAAGTACACATTAAGAAAGTAAGAGTTTCCAGTGGAACAGTTGACAAAGATCAACAGAGAAGCCAGAGAAAAAGATGGTTCTTTCTAGGAACCAAGTTAATTCATTGACCTAAATTCATGGACTGAGCAAAAGACTGCCACCTTTCTCTCAGTTCACAACCCCTCTCCTTTGTCATTATTCTGCATGACCCTTTCTGAGTCCTCACTACGAAATCCCCAATGCCATGGGTAGTTCCCCTCCAGTGGAGCCACAGGTCCAGACCAGTGACTTAATCTGGATGCAAGGGCAAGGAGTAGGAGGGTATCTTTGTTCTTGTGCCTAGGACTTTGAGGAAAAATGAAACAACTATTTACTGAGAATTTATTTTATGGCAGATTCTGTGCCACATTACACTCACTCACTGAATTTCACAGTAATCATGAGTAATTATCCCATCTACAGTGAGGAATTTGTGTCCAAGGTCAACAGCTAAGCAATAACAGGCCCTGCCTGAAAATCTAAGAATGACAACCTCCAGAGCTTTTTCTATACCCCTCACTACCTCAAAATGGAGGGAGACATGGTCCAGCCATTCTAGGTTGGCACTCAGGAGACACTTACCTCCAAAACATTATTATATATGTTGATTAGAGTCTACAGTACCACTAATATAATAGGCACACAATGAGTTTAAAAAGCTTTCCTTAGTACCTTTAGGAAAGCAAGTACTAGATTTCCTGGGGTTCTGATCTGGAAATCTAAATGCTATTTATTCCTATAAGTACATTGTTAACTTTACAAACAACAGACTTGAAAATGAACTTGTGGAATACAATGGGTTCTTAAGTAAGGCTTTTCTTTAAGAATATTTTCTTGCTTCCACAAAAAATACAAAAGCCACCAAGGATAGAAGGATTTTGCCTTGTTAACTTGTAAGAACAATGACACTAGAAGAAACCTATGGGAAATGTGCTTATCTGACCAGGTGCTCATTTTCGGTGGGCTGTCATTTGAATAAAACATCATACCAAACCCTACAGACCACAGCTTATGAGAGAAATGCCATAAACTATAACAGTACAGTTGATATGCCTATAATCTACTGACAAAACGTACTCCTCAGTAAAGTGAAACCAGATGTCTGGTGTGAAATCAGATGTCTGTGAACTTGTCTTTCTCAGTTTCCAGAGCAGTATCAGATATACTAAATACACAGCTAAGCTGTATATTAAATCCACAACTTGGCAAAATCATGACAGTTTGGACATGAAGCATCAGCATTTTTATTGTAATTCTTATAAACCAAAGACATTTCCGAAATGGAAATCCTAAGTTTAAGTACTCAGCTAAATACAGTAATATGTCTTTCTCACTTTAAGAACAGTGTCAGGGCTTTTTAAACACATTATAGAAATTCTTTCCCTTCGTTTTTCAAGCTGACACACTTTATCCAGGGCTGTGGAATGATCTGATAAGGCCACATCAGGTGTCAGTCCTTGTCCCAGAAATTCTAAGATCAGATACACCAGGTGAACCCCGGTGAAAAGCAAATCCCAGGGAGGTCTAACAGCTATAGGAAAGTTAGGCACTACATGGCTTTCCACAATCAAACGGAAGATCATAGGAAAGTAATGGGTGACCACATAGAAAAACAGGGAGGGAAATTTAAAACTAAGTACTTCTATGCCAGGCACTGTTTTTTCACACATTCTTTTACATATACTCTTTGTTCTGTTTTGATGGATAAGAAATCAAGCAGCAGAGAAATTTTAATGGCCCAAAGTGACACAGCTAATAAAATAAGAGCCAGAAATCAAGCTCATGTCCAAAAGACTGTAAAAGTCATGCTACTTCTACATGAAGTTTTGGGGTGGAGTGAGGAGGGGTGGTAAATAGCCAGGAAGAAGGAGAAAAAGAAAGAAATTTACAATTTTATCAAATAACAGTGAAATATATATATATAAACATGTATTATGTCCCACATATGTTCCATATATAATACACAGTTAAGATGTATACATGTTTAACATATACTTAAGCTGCATATTTAGTATGTGTATATATGGAGAAAAAGTTGAAGAAACAAGTATCAAATTGTTAAGTGGTCATCTGAAAGTGGACTCACGGAAACTCACTTATTGCCTTTTATGTCCCTCCCAGATTTAATTCTAAATAACTTTTTTTGACTTTTTATTACTCTTATAACCAGAAAAAGACAAAGAACTATTCTAGCTTAGATTTTTTAAATGAGGCTAAATGCACAGAAACCCATGCAAGTTAATGGTCTACTTTCGAATTTATTTTTCTAAGTACATCATCCTTTACACTCTCCATGATTCCTAATATTAGGTCCTTCTTATGGAACAACTACAAAAGTTATCCTCATCTAATTATTATACTCGTACACTGGAAAATGACTATAACATTATTCATTATAGGACACAAATCACCAAGGTCAGCCATCCTTGTAAGTTTATTACTGAAAGTACTAGGAAGGCGGAATAATAATTCTGTTCTCCCACAACACTGTATAGACCTGCAAACCACTATGATCAGTAGTACAGGGAAAGTCTTGTACATTAACATGTAACTATTGAGAAAATCCACAAAACTGGTGAAAGGCCTGCCCCAAAACAGCCATCTCCAATACAGTCTCATCATTCTCACCATCCTACTTTTATCAAAGTGCTGATAAAAGTGTTCAGCACATGGTAAGAGAGAATTAGCTATTGAATCAATGAAGGAACCCATTATCAATAAACAATCACTTCCTGGCTTTCCATAAAGTAAATTATGTGGTCACCTATCACTTGAGCACAAACAAATAGGCACGTTCACGACACAGGCAGCCAGTATCAGAATAGGCAGCCTATCACAGAGGGCAATTCTACTTTTTCTGTGTAAGAATCCAGGAATGTGGTTTACTACATTCCTGCTTGTAGCTAATCTGAATTTCAACTAATTTAAAACGGTTATTTATATGTGACATATAGGATGCATAAGGAGTTCCCAATCTTGTGAGAGGAGCTGTGTTTCATTTCACCACACAGGGGAGAGGGAAGCAGTGTATTAAAGAAGTGATAGAAAAGTCCCACAGAACAGCCAATGAAATAGACCACACTGAAAATCACAGTAAGCCTCAGAGGACTTCAGTGTCCTTTTTGGCAACTTTTCAAAAGTGAATGGAATGCTTGCGAGGAGGCACCAAGACTGAAAGCCCAGAGAAAAAGGCCCAGCCTGGTCATCTCTCTCCCCTCAAAACATCTTCCTCTGCAAGCTTGAGAGAAGATCCCAAAGAACTTCAACACTTGTAATCTTGTTACTAACTTTATGCTTTGGGGTCCTAAAGGATTTTTTCAGGAGTCCCCTTTTAAAATGTAAACATCCCTAAGGGGGTTAACTGTTCATTATCAAACAGGACCTGGATTCTTTAGTGCTATGGTCTCAGGGATTAGTCAAAGCTGGCTAATAAGATAGGGGCCAGAGACAGACAACTAGAGAGGACCAATGTTCCAAGGTAAAAACAGGTAAAGGGGAAGGGCAGTTTTCTGTCGGGTCAAGGGGCTAAAAGGGATCCATATGCCCAAGCTGTTAAACTCCCAGGTAACTCTATAGACTGTGTGAGGCTGAAAACAGTCCGGGGCTTGGGGCCTGTGACTTTGAAGGTGGGTCCTCCAGTTCCCGATGAAAAGGTAGAATCTGGGCCCAAGTTCCCCAGGAGCAGTTCTGGACACCTAGCCCTTCTCTCTCTCTCGCTCTCAGGATAAAGTCCTAGGTCCTTCCACCCCTGACCATTCCTTACTTACCCTTTCTCCCGCTCTTCCTCGGTGAGAAGGGGTAAGTGGTTATTTTGTGCCCTCGCCCAATTTGGCCAAAACCCTAAAAGTAAAAAACGACAGACAGACACGTGCTTTAAAATCATGTTATTCAAGCCTGAGGCTCTCCCACCACCTGCCCAACACTTCCAGGCAGAAGGCAGCGCGCCCCCACAGCGCTCCCTCACGGCCAAGGCCGGGGGCCGGACTAGTCCTCTTTGTGAGGACTGGGAGAGGGCGCGTTCTGGGGGCGCCGGCTCGGCGGGGAGGAGCGGGCCAGCTCCGGGCCAGGTGTGCCGCCTGTGGCGCCGGTTTCCCAACCTAGGTAGCCAGTGGCACCAAGAAGAGAACTAGGCAGGGGTGGCCGCCGCACGCGCCTCAGATAAACACGCACACGCACACATGCTCGCGATCACGCAAGACTCGCGGCCGCGCACCCCTCCGCCTCCCGGCAACGCCCGCTCCGCCGGGGCCGGGGCCGGGGCCGACTCCCAGGGAAGGGTCCCCAGCCCAGGAAACCACCAAGGGTCGGCGGCTGCGCGCCCGCCCACCCCTGCCAGCCTCACAGCCCCCCACCCGCCGCCAGACGGCGGGAGCCCGCCCTCCGCACCCGCTGCGCTGCTCAGCCCGGGGGAAGTCCCCGCGCAGACCCCGCCCTCCGCCGGCGGCAAGCTCCGCCCCGCTCCCCCGGCGCGCGCTGGCCGCCCGAAGCTCCGCCCCCGGCGGAAAACTGGTCTCTGGACCGCCCGCCCAGGTCGGGCTCAAAATGCGGCGTGGATCTGAAAGGATCAAACACTACACTAATTCAGCAAGCTATTATTGAGCACTTGCCCTAAGCTCAGCAACGTACTAACGGGGGAGAGGACAATAAAGAGCCGAAAAGTCTATGAAACTGTGTCTTCAGCTCCTCCTCTTGTTTTAGAAGTCAGGAAACAGAGAACCCTCACAGTTACTTAAGTACAGGGCAGTAGTGGCAAAGCACCTCACTAGCGATCTCTGGGCAACTCCTCATTGCATTTTTTCCTACTCATGTGCACTCAGGAAAACTATTCAGTTTTGCTGCCTTCAGGTAAACCAAAGTGAGTAATACAGGACAGGCGGTTTACTTGAGAGAAACGGGAATTTCATACTGAAGCTTTTGCCCTCAAATGGTACAAACTCTTTTTTTTTTTTTTTTTTTTTTTTGTTCTGAGACGGAGTCTTGCTCTGTCGCCCAGGCTGGAGTGCAGTGGCGCGATCTCAGCTCACTGCAAGCTCCGCCTCCCGGGTTCACGCCATTCTCCTGCCTCAGCCTCCCTCGTAGCCGGGACTACAGGCCCCCCGCCACCATGCCCGGCTAATCTTTTTGTATTTTTAGTAGAGACGGGATTTCACCGTGTTAGCAAAGATGGTCTCCATCTCCTGACCTCGTGATCCGCTCACCTAAGCCTCCCAAAGTGTTGGGATTACAGGCGTGAGCCACTGCGCCCGGCCAAATGGTACAAACTCTTAACTGGGTTATTACAACCTACAAAGAAACCTTCTTATCCATGTTATTAATTATCCTAATTCAATGTGGTTTAAAATGTTGATGAAAGTACCCAAATCATGGTGCTCCAACAAGCTGGATGCCAACCAGATACTCGTAAGCACTTGCAATTACGTGAAGCAGCCAGAAAGATCAACTACCAGATTCTCCATGATTGAAGAATTGATAAATAGAAAGGGAAGACCGAAACCGGCCAAATTTTCCCTTCGAAATGAAACTTGAGAAACTTGCGTGTATTTTACCTGAGTTCCTTTCTCAGGAGATAAACTGTCAGACCTCCCATATAGTGTCAAGGAACTGAAACTTTCCAGAACACGACATCTGGACAATGAGGTGCATCTGCTGCCTGTTCACAAACTCCTCTTCCTTACCCCTCCATAATTCCCTGCTATAGAAAGCCCTAACTTTAGTCTCCCTAAGACATGTTTGAGACTGGTCTCCCTGCCAGCACACCTGCATTAAGGCCCGTCTTCTCTGGCAATACTCATTGTCTCAGGGATTGGTTTTCTTTGCTAGGAGCAACCCAACCTAGGCTGAAGCCCAGGCATTTAGCAGCAGTGGCACCTAGAGATACTGAACAGACATAAAATACTTTTTTTCTCCTTTTCTTACTCCTCCAGTTGCATCTTCATTATTTCTGTCTCTATTCTCCTTCTAGATACTGCCAAACTACTCTGTGCACTTTCAGATCACTTAATACTAATGTAAATAACAGACATTCTGGCACTCTTAGTTCAAAATTCATTCTAAAGGTTTAAGAATCTACTCAGAGTCTTAAATAGCCTGATAACTAAAATTCCAAGAGTCTCCTAAAGAGAGCAAAATTGCTCTCCTGTGAAGGGGATATGTGCCAGTTTTTCTTACTTGTCACTGAAATAATTACCGTAAAGTAAGCTCTTTTCTGCCAGTGCTTAAGGACTTAATTTCAAGAGCACTTAGGTGACAGGACCACCCTCATCAAATAGCAGTCAAGAACTATTTGGTACCATGACCCCAAATTAAATGGAGCTCCTGGTCACTAGGAACTGACAGTCTGGGATGGAATGTAGGTGAATAAACAACAAAGACAGGTGTTTATGGCCTGTATCGTATTGGGAAGTCAATAAACATACAAAAAGAGTTGCTAGGTCTGGCCTGATTTTATCACTAAGATTCATCAAGGGTACTTAAAAAGAAGCTAATATCTGGAAAAGGCAGAACTATGGTATATTAGTCAGGGTTTCCTAGAGGGCAGAACTAATAGGATAGATATATAAATATAAAGAGGAGTTTATTAACTTACATGATGACAAAGTCCCACAATAGGCTGTCTGCAAGCTTGAGGAGCAAGAGAGCCAGTCCGAGTCTCAAAATTGAAGAACTTCGAGTCCGATGTTTGAGGGCAGTAAGCATCCAGCACAGGAGAAAGCTGTAGGCTGGGAGACTGGGCCAGTCTCTCCTTTTCATGTTTTTCTGCCTGCTTTATATTCACTGGCAGCTGATTAGATGGTGCCCACCCAATTAAGGGTGGGTCTGCCTTTCCCAACCCACTGACTCAAATGTTAATCTCCCTGGCAACACCCTCATAGACACACCCAGGATCAATACTTTCTATCCTTCAATACAATCAAGCTGACACTCAGTATTAACCATCACATATGGAGACAGTAAAAAGATCAGTGATTGCCAGAGGTCACAGAGGAGGGGGATATGAAGCACAGATTTTTAGGGCAGCGAAACTATTCTGTATGATATGATAATGGTGATGCATGTCATTATACATTTGTGCAAACCCATAAAATATACAATCCAAAGAGGGAGCCTTAATATAAAATCTCAACTTTGGGTGATAATGATGTCAATGTAAGTTCATCAGTTGTAACAAATATACTGCTCTGAATACAGGATATTCATAGTCAGGGAGGCTGTGCAGATGTGGGGTACAGGAATATATAGGAACTCTATACTTCCTGCTCAATTTTGCTCTGAACCTGAAACTGATCTTTGGGAGAAAAAAGTTTATGAGAAAAAGAAGCAGCAGTTAGAGCATCCTATTTTATTCTAATTTATCAATTAAATTCTAAGCTGAATATTTGGCTTTATGTGTCTAGTTCAAATATATTTGCTTTGTCTCTTTACGTATTAAAGCAGACCTCTGTTGTTAATACCATCAGGGGAAAATGAATCATATAGTCCTAAGGTACAAATTTAAATTATAGTTAGGCATCAAATCTAATGTTCAAAGAGATATTTAAACAAAGTTAAAATAATTAAGTTTACAAATTCCACAAATATAGATATTAAAATCTATTCCTATCTATACATACTTACCATTAGTAAGCAAATAATAGAAGGTATCATAGAGTAGCAGTTCTCAAACTTCTTTTTGATCTCAAGTTCTCTTTACATTCTTAAAAATGATTGAGAACTTTAAAGAGCTGTTGTTTATGTGGGTTATATATGTCCATATTTACTCTATTAAAATTTAAGATAGAAAAATGTTAGACATGTGTTTGTTTAATTTAAACCCATTACATGTTACTGTAAAGGTTATTTTTATAAATAATGACTACTTTTTTCCCAGAAAATTAGAGAAAAGTGGCATTTTTAACATTTTATAAATCTCTTATTATCTGGCTTAATGGAGAGCACTGGATTCTCATATTCTGCCTCTGCATTCAGGCTGTTGTGATATGTTGTTATACCTAAGATATGAAGAAAATTAACTGTCATACAAATTCATAGTTGAAAAAGAGAGGACCTTACAAAGCTCCTGGAAGGGTTTCAGTAACCTCTAGGGGTTCTCAAACCTCAGTTGGAGAATTACTGCCAAATGGCATTTTGCATTTCATTTGTTTGAATGTCATGTATTTCCACACAGGCTTCTGTTAACACCTGAAATTATAGCCCTTTACTTATTTCAAGCTAAAACTCCTATTTGTCAGCTCATATCAAACCATGACATTTCAAAAAAGTTTTTCAAAGCTTTTACTATAGCAACTCTGATGAAATTGATATTATTATTTGAATTGATATGAAAACATTTGAGATTTCATTTATATCCTTCATCTCAAACTTTTTGGAAAATTTTGAAATAAATTGTACCATCTGGAAAAAATGTAACATTGGTATATAGTTATTAATCCAATTTTAGGTATGCTTATAACAAGGTATATCCCCTTTTATAAAAATAATTTAAAAGTGAGCTTAAAACAAAAACAGAAAAAGCAATTACAGTTTTATTTATTAAGTAAATGAATACTTGATTCTAAACTTACTACCTTGGAATAAAATTTTAAATTTATAACCTTTCATTTTTATTACAAATAAAAATAATATAAATCATCCAGTTTGGGGTTTTTTAATACGGTTTCCAACTAAAAGAAACTAGAGCTTACCAACGGAATGTCTGACTTCAGATCTGGGTCAGGTTATACACAAGATGAGCATAGGATAACTTGTCCCACAAAGCTGGAAATCCATTAACAACAAAATGTGTCAAAGGGACACAGAAACCAATATCAAATAGCTCCTTTGGCCAAAGATGGACAATTTAAGCATCAAAAGAAGTAATGGATGCAGTTGTTTGAAACATACTGAATATATAAAAATTCATGAGTTCTTAATGATGTTCCAAAAAGGGGAGGTCAGTAAAAGGAAAAAAAAAATCCACTGGACACTATTGCAAGTAGCTAGCACTAAGCCCTTATTCTAAAATTGTCCATTAAAAGAAAATAATTCAAATGTTCTGATTTATCTTTCCTGATTAAACTATATATCAGAAAACCAAATTGGTGTTGAGGGAAAGTTGTTTTTTATAATAAATATGAAACAACAGAACTGGAAACCCACCATTTAGCAATCTTGCATTTAATAAATGATTCAGGCAACCATCATCAATGGATCAAACTAACAGATGAAATGTTCATGAGGAACTTCACAATGGAGATCAGACTGTCACTACCTCAGCCTAATAATCTGTCATTACAAGTGGGACTCCAGACATTGTGTGCTTCCTGATCTAATGCCATCTGAAGCACTCAGCACGACTATGAAATGTTATCACCCAAAAATCATGAATGGAATCTAATCAAGCCTTAAAACTGACTTCTCACTTACAGGCTTACAAAAAACATGAGGGTTACAGGAATAAGTTAAATGACACCACAAAGAGGCCGGGCATGGTGGCTCGCACCTGTAATCCCAGCACTTTGGGAGGTCAAGGAAAGTGGATCACTTGGGGCCAGGAGTTCAAGACCAGCCTGGGTAACATGGTGAAACCCTGTCTCTACTAAAAAACAATGAGCCAGGCATGGTGGTGTGTGCCTATAATCCCAGCTACTCAGGAGGCTGAGGCAGGAGAATCGCTTGAACCCGGGAAGTGGAGGTTACAGTGAGCCAAGATGGCACCACTGCACTCCAGCCTGGATGACAGGGTGAGACCCTGTCTCAAAAAAAAAAAAAAAAAAAAAAAAAAAAAGACGCCACAAAGAAGGAAACAGGTAAATTTAGAATGGAGTAGAATGGAGGACACTCTCTGGGACAATTGATGTAGTCTCTACAACAAGTTAATAACTGGACACACAGGAGAGGGAATGGGTCAGGAGAAGCCTAGGTTAAAAAAAATACATCCATGAAATGTAAGATGTGAACCTTTATTTGGATCCTGATTGAAACATCACAACTATAAAGACTTGTAAGACAATCACAGACATTTAACTATGGACTGGTGTTAGATGATACCAAAGAAATATTATTTTATTAGGTGTAATAATGGCATTGTGATTATGTAAGAAAATGTCCATAATTTTTGGAGAGGCATTCTGAAGTATGTTGAAGTTAAACGACATACTCTCTGGAATTTGCTTTATACTTCAACATAAAAAAAAAAGGAAGGAAGAAAAAGAGATAGCATAAATGTGAAAATAAAATGGATAATTATTGGATCTAGATGATGAGGGCAGTTCTTTGCACTTTTTCATGGTTTTTGTATATGTTTGAAATTTTGTATAATGAGTATTTAAAAATATAAGTGATGGCTATAGCTCAGATTTTCTAGAAAATAGTGCCTGAGACAAACTCACATGTTAAAATTTTCTTGGGGGTTGCAGTACTAGAAAAGCAATAATGAAGGAAAAGGGGGAACAGAGGCAGGGACAGAGGGAGGAAGATCCGTGGTGGTATGTTTCCAAGCTGATTATAGCATCCCAGTACGTGCAACTGGTTGCTTAGTCACACAGGACATCTCAAGAAGGCTGTGTGAAACCACTGGGTAACAATCCTCCCTCAGGAGGGGAAAGGTTAAGGCATTTTTTTAAACTGGATTCTTCCTGCTTTCTGTCTCTCATTCATCAATGTTTGTTCCATAAAGCAGGGCAACCATGTGGGGAAAAAAAGGTTGGGCGCAGGGAAGTGACAATGGGTTTTATGAAGTGACTGAGATTTATTTAATCTCACAATGTAGAATTTAAACAAATCAGTGACTTTTGGGTTTAGTGAAGACTTACCTATAATTTTAGCCTTTTTGAACTAGAATAATCATTCTGCTTGACTTTCTTATTACCTCAGTAAATAATTTATTCAGGTCAAAGCCATTATTTTTGATTAACGAAAATCACAGTCACATAAATGGCTACAGAAACTAAATATAGGAGAAGGGTTCTACCACAGTGACCTGCACATTTGCATGTGCCCTTGCACATCTCCACAAAGGCCAAGTCAGCAAGACTTGACTGCAGCTGGTCTAAGTCATGGTGGAATGCTGTTGATTCTCCTACAACATGAGATCATGAGAGGCTTGTTAGGAGCTGCCCCAAGGCCATTTCTCATTCACCTCCCAGTTTCTCATTGCCTCCTGTGTTTTCAGGAGGTATGAGACTTTCTGCCTCATTCTCCCTAGAGTACAGCCTCAGGCTGTAAAACTGCTTAGCTGAAGCATGACATTGGTTCCTCAGGAACAGGGTGCCCTATCATCCAGGTTGTGGTAATCTGGCCTCCTTTGTATCAGTGTCACCCTGTGCAAGGGATACCAGAGCTGGCATCTTTGGCTACTCTTGCTTTTGCTGTCCAAGTAAGTAATAAACTGTCTGAATCTAAAAATGGCAGCTCATTGTTTTCTTACTGGCTGAATCTATCACCCATGCCTTACCTTGACAAATTCTAGGCGAGGAATTTTCACTTTGCTTAATGCTAAAGAGGTCCTTTACTCTTTCCTCTTTGTATTTTGCTCAGCCTACAGAGTAGAAAGTCAGTAGCCAGTATACAAACTGATATGAAAATATGAAAGACTTAGATTCACATTTTTAGAAACAGTAACTGTTCTCTAAGTATTTTAGGATAATTTTTGGCCAACAGTTAAAGGAGCCTTCCTTCTCCTGGCCTTGCCTTCGAATTAATTAATAGGCTATTCTTACAAGGCAGGTCAAGATTCAGTCCTCTTAAAAAATAAAGACCAATCAGAAGGGTTTTCAATAAAGTCCCTTTATTTTCTACTCACACTTAAACACTATGGTTGGTAGGGTTCAAAAAGTCTGGGAAAGAGGGAGACGAAGAAAGATGGTGAAACACAAAACTCCACGGATCGTTCCCACTAACCCACACCAAGTTAACAACTATCTACATGGAAAAAAACACCTTCATAAGAACAAGAAATCAGGTGAGCACTCATAGTACCTCACTTTAACTTCATAGCACTGAAAGAGGCAACAAAGAGATAGAAAAAGTAGTACTGAATTGCCGATGCCACCCCCCATTCCTCCCCGACCCCAGGAGCAGCATGGTGTGGAGAGTGTCCTTGGGTGCTGGGGGAGTGAGAACACAGCAATTGTGAAGCATTGAACTCGGTGCTGTCTTGTTAGAGCAGAAAGGAAACCCCAAACTCATCTGATGTCCACCCACAGAGAGAGCATTTAAACTATTCCTAGCCAGAGGGGAACTTGAGTGCCTGCAAACCTCGCCACCCAGGGCTACAGCTCTCTGTCTCCAAGAAAACTTGAAAGGCAGTCTAGGCCATAAGGACTACAACTCTTAGGCATATCCTAGTGCTGAAGTAGGCCCAGGACAGTGGACTGGTGGGGCATGTGACACTGGATAGGTAGTCAAGGAAGTGCTGGCATCACCCGTCTCCCAACCTCAGGCTGCACAGTTTGCAGCTCCAAAAGAGACACCTTCCTGCCACTTGAAGAGAAGAGAGGGAAGAACAAGGAGAACTTTGTCCTGCATCTACAATACAAACTCAGCCACAACAGGATGGGGCACCAGATAGACTTGCAAGGCCCCTGTTCCAGGCCCTGGTTCCCAGACAACATTTCTAGACACACCCTGGGCCAGAAGGGAATGGCTTCAGGTAACAGCCCAGCCACAGTGGGTAGAAAATCAAGCAGGCTCTCGAGGTCCCTGATTCCAGGACTTTACTCTTGAACAGCATTTCCGGACCTGTCCTGGGCCAGAGGGGTGTCCACTACCCTGAAGGGTGAGTCCCAGGCCAGGCAGCATTCATGACAAACTGACTTAAGAGCAGTTGGGCATTAAAGGAACATCAGTAGTAGTCTGGCAGTACTCTTCATGGCCTGGGGTGGCAGTGGCTATAGGGTAAGGCTCCTCTGCCTTCGGAAAGGGGAGGGAAGAGTGGGAAGGACAGCATCCTGTGGTTTGTTTACCAGCTCAGCCACAATACAATAGAACACTAGGTAGACTTCTAAGGTTTTTCACTCTAGTCTCTGACTCCTAGACAATGGCACTTCTGTACCCATTGGTGGGCTGGGGGACCTTCCCTCCCTGAAGGAAAGGACACAGGCCTAGCTGGCTTTGCTACCTGGTGATAGTAGAGCCCCAGGGTCTTCAGAAAACATAGGCAGTAGCCAGGGGGTGGTTATAACAGGCATTGGACAAGACCCAGTGCTGTGCTGGCTTCAGGTCTAACCCAGCACAGTCTTAGTGGTGGTGGCCACAGGGATGTTTGTGTTACTCCATCCCCAGCTTCAGGTGGCTCAGAACAAAGACAGAGGCTGTTTGGGAGAAAGTAAGAAGAAAGGAAAAAGAGTCTCTGCCTGGTAATCTAGAGAATTCTCCCAGATTTTGTCCAAGGCCATCAAAGCAGTACTCTGTGCGTCTGCAAGAATCACAGCATTACTGGGTTTGGGGTGCTCTCTAAAGTACATCACAACACTCAAGTCCTTGTAGATTGTAGATCACAACTCTCAAGTCCTTTCGAATATCTGGAAAGCCTTCCCAGGGATGGCTGTAAATAAGCCCAGACAGTGAAGACTATAGTAAATACCCACTCTTCAATGCCCAGACACCAAAGATCATCTACTAGGATCAACGCTATTCAGGAAAACATGACTTCACCAAATGAACTGAATAATGCACCAGGGATCAATCCTTGAGGAACAGAGATAGGTGACCTTTCAGACAGAGAATTCAAAATAGCTGGGTTGAAGAAACTCAAAAACATTCAAGATAACACAGAGAAGGAATTCAGAATTCTGTCAGATAAATTTAAGAAAAAGATTGAAATAATTAAGAAGAATCAAGCAGAAATTCTGGAACTAAAAAATGCAATTGGCAGACTAAAGAATCCATCAGAGTAATTTAATAGCAGAATTTATCAGGGAATTTGCCCCGATATTCACATAGGTTCTTTTCTATTTTTCCTAAGCATCAGCCGGCTTGAGAAATAAAGGGACAGAGTACAAAAGAGAGAAATTTTAAAGCTGGGCATCCGGGGGAGACATCACATGTTGGTAGGTTCCGTGATGCCCCACAAGCCACAAAAACCAGCAAGTTTTTATTAGGGATTTTCAAAAGGGGAGGGAGTGTGCGAATAGGTGTGGGTGACAGACATCAAGTACTTAACAGGGTAATAGAATGTCACAAGGCAACTGGAGGCAGGGCAAGATCACAGGATGGAGGCGAAATTAAAATTGCTAATGAAGTTTCGGGCACCATTGTCATTGATAACATCTTATCAGGAGACAGGGTTTTGAGATCAACTGGTCTGACCGAAATTTATTAGGCAGGAATCTCCTTGTCCTAATAAGCCTGGGAGTGCTATGGGAGACTGGAGTCTATTTCATCTCTGCAGTTTCGACCATAAGAGACAGGCACACCTGGGGGAGCTGTTTATAAGCCTATACCTCCAGGCACGTATTCTCTTTCTCAGGGATGTTCCATGCTGAGGAAAAGAATTCAGTGATATTTCTCCCCTTTGCTTTTGAAAGAAGAGAAATATAGCTCTGTTCTGCCCGGTTCACCGGCGGTCAGAGTTTAAGGTTATCTCTCTTGTTTCCTAAACATTGCTGTTATCTTGTTCTTTTTTCAAGGTGCCCAGATTTCACATTGCTCAAACACACATGCTCTACAATTTGTGCAGTTAATGCAATTATTACATGGTCCTGAGGTGACATACATCCTCCTCAGCTGACAGGATCAGGGGATTAAAGTAAAGACAGGCATAGGAAATCACAAGGGTATTGACTGGGGAAGTGATGAGTGTCCATGAAATCTTTGCAATTTATGTTTAGAGATTGCAGTAAAGACAGGCATAAGAAATTATAAAAGTATTAATTTGGGGAACTAATAAATGCCCATAAAATCTTCACAATCCACTTTCTTCTGCCATGGCTTCAGCCAGTCCCTCCGTTTGGGGTCCCTGACTTCCCGCAACAAGAATTGATCAAGCAGAAGAAAGATTTAGGGAGCTTGAAGACAGGCTAGTTGAAAATACAGCCAAAGGAGACCAAAGAAAAAAGAAAAACCAATGAAACATGCCTACAAGATCTAGAAAATAGCTTCAAAAGGGCAAATCTAAGAGTTGTTGTTCTTAAAGAGGAGGTAGAGAAGGGAATACAGGTAGAAAGCTTATTCAAAGGGATAATAACAGAGCCCAAACCTAGATAAAGATAACAACATCCGAGTACAAGAAGGTAATAGAACACCAAGCAGATTTAACCCAAAGAAGACTACCTCAAGGAATTTAATAATCAAACTCCCAAAGGTCAAGGATAAAGAACAAATCCTAAAAGGCTACGCATGGTGGCTCACATCTCTAATCCCAGCACTTTGGGAGGCCAACACCGGCATATCACTTGAGGTCAGGAGTTCGAGACCAGCCTGGCCAATATGGTGAAACCCTGTGTCTACTAAAGCAAAAAAAAAAAATTAGCCAGGTGTGGTGGTGGGCACCTGTAATCCCAGCTACTTGGGAGGCTAAGGCAAGGAGAATCACTTAAACCCAGGAAGTGGAGGTTGCAGTGAGCCAAGATCATGCCACTGCTCTCCAGCCTGGGTTACAGAGCAAGACTCTATCTCAAAACAAAACAAACACAAACACACACACACACACACACACACACACACAAAGGCAAGAGAAAAGAAACAAATAACATACAATGGAGCTCCAATACATCTGGCAGCAGACTTTTCAGTGGAAACCTTGCAGGCCAGGAGAGAGTGGCATGACATATTTAAAGAGCTGAAGGAAAAAAACTTTTAACCTAGAATAATATATTCAGTGAAAATATCCTTCAAACATGAAGGAGAAATAAAGACTTTTCTACACAAACAAAAGCTAACGGATTTCAGCAATATCAGACCTGTCCTACAAGACAAGATGAAATGCTAAAGAGAATATTTTAATCAGAAAGAAAGGAACATTAATGAGCAATAAATAATCACCTGAAAATACAAAACTCACTGGTAACATTAAGTACAGACACAATAAAAAATTTTATAAAACTGTAACTGTGGTGTATAAACTACTCTTATCCTAAGTAGTTGAAGACTAAGCAATGAGCCAATCAAAAATAATAACTATAACAATTTTTCAAGACATAGTAAGTACAATAAGATATAAATAGAAACAGCAAAAAGTTAATAAGTGGGGAAACAATGTTAAGTCATAGAGCTTTCATTAGTTTTCTTTTTGTTTGTTTTTGCAAATAGTATTAAGTTGTTATCAGGTTAAACATAATGGGTTATAAAATATTATTAGCAAGCCTCATAGTAACCTCAAGCCAAAAAGCATACAATGGATACACAAAAAATAAACAGCAGGAAATCATATCACCAGAGAAAATCATCTTCACCAGAATACAAATAACACAAGGGCAGGAGTAACTCTTTACTTATCAATAATAACATTGTATGTAATGGACTAAACTTTCCAATAGAAAAATATAGAGTGGCTGAATGGATGAAAAAACAAGACTCATCGATCTGTTGCCTACAATAAACACAACTCACCTACAAAGACACACATAGCCTAAAAATAAAGAAATGGAAAAAGATATTCTGTGACAATGAAAACCAAAAAAGAACAGGAGTTGCTATACTCATATCAGGCAAAGGATATTTCAAGACAAAACCTAGAAGAGACAAAGAAGGTCACTATATAATGATAAAGGGGTCGATTCAGCAAGAGGACATAACAATTTTAAATATATATGCACCCAACAGTGGAGCACCCAGATTCATAAAGGAAATATTATTACCACTAAAGAGAGAGATAGGCCCCAAGGCAATAATAGCTGGAGACTTTTACACCCCACTTTCAGCAGAAGGACAGATCTTCCAGACAAAAGTCAACAAAGAAACATCAGATTAATAGATATTTACAGACCATTCCATCCACGAGCTGCAGATACACATTCATTTCCTCAGCACATGGATCATTCTCAAAGATAGATCATATGTTAGGTCATAAAACAAATATTAAAACATTCAAAAAATTGAAATAATATCAAGCATCTTCTCTCACCACAATGGAATAAAACTAGAAATCAATAAGAAGAATTTTGAAAACTATACAAATACATGGAAATTAGACAATATGCTCCTGAATGATGAGCAGGTCAATGAAGAAATTAAGAAGAAAATTGAAAAGTTTCTTGAAACAAATGATAAAGGAAATATGACATACCAAAACCCATGGGACACAGCAAAAGCAGTACTAAGAGGGAAGTTTATTTAGGTTGGTGCAAATGTAATTGTGGTTTTTGCCATTAAAAGTAATTAAAAGTAATGGCAAAACCACAATTATGTTTGCACCAACCTAATAACTATAAGTGCCTAAATCATAAAACAGGAAAACTTCAAATAAGCAATCTAAGGATGCCTCTTAAAGAACTAGAAAAGCAAAAGCAAGCCAAATCCAAAATTAGTAGAAGAAAATTAGTAGAAGAAAAGAAATAATAAAGATCAGAGCAGAGATAAATAAAATTGAAATGAAAAAAATACAAAAGACCAATGAAGTAAAAAGTAGGTTTTTTGAAAAGATTAACAAAATTGACAAACCTTTAACCAAACTAAGAAAAAAAGAGACAAAAATCCAAATAAATAAAATCAGGAATGGAAAAGGAGACATTAAAACTGATACTACAGAAATTCAAAGGCCCATTAGTGGCTACTATGAGCAACCAGATGCCAACGAACTGGAAAATCTAGACGAAATGAACAAATTCCCAGATACATACAACCTACCAAGACTGAACCAGGAAGCAATCCAAAACCTGAACAGACCAATAACAAGCAACAAGATTGAAGCCATAATAAAAAGTCTCCCAGTAAAGAAAAGACTGAGACCTGACAGCTATTCTACTGAATTCTACCAAACTTTTAAATAAGAACTAATGCCAATCCTACTCAAACTATTCTATAAAATAGAGGAGGAGAGAAGACTTCCAACCTCATTCTACAGGGCCAGTATTACCCTGATACCAAAAGTAGACAAAGACACATTTAAAAAAATAAATAAATAAATAAGTATAAGCCAATATCTCTGATGAATATTGATGAAAAAATTCTCAATAAATTCCATGACCAAGTGGAATTTATTCCAGGGGTGCAAGGATGGTTCAACATGTGCAAATCAGCCAGTGTGATGCATCATATCAACAGAATGAAGGACAAAAACCACAAGATCCTTTCAATTCATTTTGAGAAAGCATCTGATAACATTCAAAATCCCTTTATGATAAAAACCCTCAAACAACTGGGGATAGAAGGAACATGTCTCATCATAATAAAAGCCATATATGACAGACCCACAGCAAGCATCACACTGAATAAGGAAAAACTGAAAGCCTCTCCTCTAAGATCTGGAACATGACAAAGATACCCTCTATCAACAGTGTTATTCAAGGTATAATGGAAGTCCTAGCTAGACCAATCAAAGAGAAAACGTAAAGGACATTCAAGTTGGAAAGGAGGAAGTCAAATTATCCTTGTTTACAGATGATATTATATTTGGAAAAACCTAAAGACCCCACAAGAAAACTACTAGAAATGATCAACAAATTCAGTGAAATTTCAGGATATAAAATCAACATACAAAAATCAGTAGCATTTCTATATGCCAACAGTGAACAATGGGAAAAACAAATTTAAAAAGTAGTCCCATTTACGATAACCACACATAAAATTAAATACCTGGGAATGAATTTAACCAAAGAAGTGAAAAATCTCTATAATGAAAATGACAAAACACCTATTGAAGAAATTGAAGAGGACACCAAAAAAATGGAGAAACATTCCATGTGCATGGATTTGAAGAATCAATATTGTTAAAAGGCCCATACTACCCAAAGAATTACAGATTCAATGCAATACCTGTCAAAATATCAATGGTATTCTTCGCAGAAATAGAAAAAACAATCCTAAAATTTATATGGAACCACAAAAGACCCAGGTTAGCCAAAGCTCTCCTGAGCAAAAGGAACAAAATTGGAGGAATCACATAACCTGACTTCAAATTATACTACAGAGCTATAGTAACCAAAACAGCATGGTACTGGCATAAAAACAGACACAGAGACCAATGGAACAAAATAGAGAATCTAGAAAAAAATCCACACATCTACAGTGAACTCGTTTTTGACAAAGGTGCCAAGAACATACACTGAGGAAAAGACAGTCTCTTCAATAAATAGCACTGGGAAAACTGGATATTTAAATACAGAAGAATGAAATTTGACCCCTATCTCTCACCATATACAAAAATCAAATTGAAATGGATTAAAGACTTAAATTGAAGACCTCAAACTATGAAACTACTACAGGAAGACACTGGGGAAAATCTTCAGGACATTGGGTTGTGTAAAAATTTCTTGAGCAATACTCCACAAGAATAGGCAACCAAAGCAAACATGGGCAAAAGGGATCAAATCAAGTTAAAAAGCTCCTGCACATCAAAGGAAATCAACAGAGTGAAGAGACAACCCATACAATGGGAGAAAATATTTGCAAACTACCCATTTGACAAGGGATTAGTACCCAGAATATATAAGGACCTCAAACAACTCTATAGAACAAAAAAATTCTAATAATTCAATCAAAATATGGACCAAAGATGTGAATAGACATTTTTCTTTATTTTTCATTTTTTTACTTTTTTATTTTTATTTTATTATACTTCAAGTTCTAGGATACATGTGCACAACGTGCAGCTTAGTTACATATGTATACATGTGCCATGTTGGTGTGCTGCACCCATTAACTCGTCATTTACATTAGGTATATCTCCTAATGCTATCCCTCCCCACTCCCCCAACCCCACGACAGGCCCCCGTGTGTGGTGTTCCCCTTCCTATATCCAAGTGTTCTCATTGTTCAGTTCCCACCTATGAGTGAGAATATGCAGTGTTTGGTTTTCTGTCCTTGCAATAGTTTGCTCAGAATGATAGTTTCCAGCTTCATCCATGTCCCTACAAAGGACATGAACTCATCATTTTTTATGGCTGTGTAGTATTCCATGGTGTATATGTGCCACATTTTCTTAATCCAGTCTATCATTGATGGACATTTGGGTTGGTTCCAAGTCTTTGCTATTGTGAATAGTGCCACAATAAACATACGTGTGCATGTGTCTTTGTAGCAGCATGATTTATAATCCTTTGGGTATATACCCAGTAATGGGATGGCTGGGTCAAATGGTATTTCTAGTTCTAGATCCTTGAGGAATCGCCACACTGACTTCCACAATGATTGAACTAGTTTACAGTCCCACCAACAGTGTAAAAGTGTTCCCATTTCTCCACATCCTCTCCAGCACCTGTTGTTTCCTGACTTTTTAATGATCGCCATTCTAACTGGTGTGAGATGGTATCTCATTGTGGTTTTGATTTGCATTTCTTTCATGGCCAGTGATGATGAGCATTTTTTCATGTGTCTATTGGCTGAATAAATGTGAATAGACATTTTTCAAAAGAAGACATACAAATAGCAAACAGGCATATGAAAAGGTGCTCAACATAATTAATCATCAGAGAAATGCAGATCAAAACTACAATGAGATATAATATCATCCCAGTCATAATAGCTTACATCCAAAAGACAGGCAATAAGAAATGCTGATGAGGATATGGAGAAATAGGAATCCTCATACACTGTTTCTAGGAATGTAAATTAGTGCAACCACTGTGGAGAACAATTTGGAAGTTCCTCAAAAAACTAAAACTTGAGCTACTGTGTGATTCAGCAATCCCACTGCTGGGTATATACCAAAAAGAAAGAAAAGCAATATATCAAAGAGATCGCTGCACTCCTATGTTGGTTGCAGTACTGTTTACAATAGCTAAGATTTGGAAGCAACTTAAGTGTTCATCAGCAAGTAATGGATAAAGAAAATGTGGTACATATAAACAATGGAATACTATTCAGCCATAAAAAAGAATGCAATCCAGTCATTTGCAACAATATGGATGGAAGTGGGGATCATTATGTGAAATGAAATAAGCTAGGCACTGAAAGACAAACATCAATGTTCTCACTTATGTGTAGAATCTAAAAATCAAAATAATTGATCTCATGGAGATAGGGAGTAGAAGGATGGTTACCAGAGGCTGGGAAGTGTAGTGGGAGGGTTGGGGGAGGTGGGGATGGTTAATGGGTACCAAAAACATTAGTTAGAAAGAATGAATAAGGCTGGGTGTAGTGGCTCACACCTATAATCCCAGCACTTTTGGAGGCCAAGGTGGGCAGATCACTTGAGGCCAGGAGTTCAAGAGCAGCCTGGCCAGCATGGCAAAACCCTGTCTCTACTAAAAATACAAAAATTAGCCAGGGTGGTGGTGCACAACTGTAATCCCAGGTACTCAGGAGGCTGAGGCACGAGAATCACTTGAACCCAGGAGGTGGAGGCTGCAGTGAGCTGAGATTGCATCACTCATTGTATTCCAGCCTGGTGACAGAGGGAGACTCTGTCTCAAAAAAAAAAAAAAAAAAAGAAAAAAGAAAGAAAAAGAAAAAGAATAAGACCTACTATTTGATAGCACAACAGAGTGACTCTTAAGTCAATAATAACAAACTTAATTGTATATTTTAAAGTAACTTAAAAAGTATAATTAGAGTGTAGCTCAAAGGATAACTACTTGATGGGATGGATACAAAAAGTTTATAGGAATAAATAAAGCAAATTTTGAACTAACAAAAAAAAGACAGGAAAAGCTAGAATAAAAAAGAGAAGCATCAAAGATCAAGCTCCATAGACATGCCCTACTCAGATTTTCACAGGTGGGTGATCTGCCTCTGTCTTTTATATACAAGATGATTGATAATGATGTTAACCAATTACAACTTTGCTTTTCTTATTTGATACATTGAGAGGCAGGGTTCCTCTCTTCTTTTATAAGGTTATAATAAAGTAGAAAACAGAAAAATAAGTGGGGGCAAAACTTAAAAGCTAGTGAATATCTCATCTTTGTCATTTCTTTTCTTTATCACAACATATGTAGATTATCTCTTGGTAATGGAAATACATAAGCCTTGCTAAATGACTATCCTAGTAATAGTTGACCAAATCCTTAGATCCATGAATGAAGGAAACAGTTATGTAGGAGACCCGGGCCTGCCTCACATTTTGTCCAGGGATTTCCTGGTACTCTACAGTGGGGGAAAAAAAACGGGCGGGATTGGTTTTGATTGACTTTTTATTGATAATCCTGAGATATCTGAAAGAATTCCTTAAATTATCTAATGAATTAGCCAGATAACAATTACAAACCAGCAATTTATAGTAACTAGTAATGGGAGAAACAATTCAAAATAAAACCACACATAGTAAAAATTTGTTGAAATAAAAAGCAACCCAAGATTCATATCTTCATATCTTGTTAATAACTATAAAAACTAAAAACACTGAGAGAGTAGATTTAGCTGGAATAATAAACACAAAATAATGAAGCAATGGCTAAGCCTGCACATGATCAAAATATATTATTGACTACAGTTAACAAATTCTATTTTCATTCATCTGAGAATGTCTTTATTTCCCACTGATTTCTGAAGCAATATACTTTCACCAGAAATAGAATTGACAGTTCTTTTCTTTCAGTACTTGAAAATGTTTTGTTATTAATACTTCCTTTTGGCCTCCAGATGAGAAATCTGCTCTCACTCAAATTGGTGTACCCCTCTGTAAGTTATGTGCTGTTTCTCTCTGGATGCTTTCAATACTTTTTTTATTTGTCTTTACTATTCAAAAGTTTAATTGAAATGCCTTGGCATGGATTTCTCCTATTTGGGGTTCACTCCATCTCTTAGATCTATAGGTTTATATCTTTTGCCAAATTTAGGACATATTAACAAATTATTTCTTCAAATACTTTTTCAGTCTCATTCTTTCTCCTGTACTTCTGAAACTCCAATAATGCAAATGCTAGCTCTTTTGTTATTGTCCCACAGGTTCCTCAGTCTGTTCAATTTTTTGTTCCAGTCTATTTTCTCTATTGTTCAGGTTGGGTAAATTATTATTATCATTATTATTATTGTAGAGACAGGGTCTCCCTATGTTGCTCACGCTGGTATAAAACTCCTGGGCTCCAGGGATTCTCCTGCCTGAGCTTCCCAAAGTGCTGGGATTACAGACATGAGCCACCACACCAAGTCAGGTTGGGTAAATTCTATTGATGTGTCCTGAAGTTCATCAATTCTATCTTTAGTCATCTTGACTCTACTATTGAACCCATCCAGCAAATTTTTTATTTCGTTACTTTATTTTTTAGTTCTATAATTTCTATTTGGTTCTTTTTTGTTAACTTATTTATTTGCTGAGATATTTTATTTTTTATTTGTGTCAAGAGAATTTGTAATTGCTGGTTAAAGCATTTTTATAATAACTGTTTTAAAATCCATATTAGATCATTCCAACATCTGATTCATCTTGATTTTGGCGTCTGTTGATTTTCTTTTCTCATTCAAATTGTGATCTTCCTGGTTCTTGGTATGAGGAATGATGTTCAATTATATTCTGGATATTTTGGATATTATAGTATAAGACTCTGGATTCTATTTAATCTTTTTTAATCAGGTAGTCCTCCTGTTGGGGTGTAGCAAGAAGGCAGGTGATTTTGTATGTTTGGTCTCCCAGTGGGCCCACCAATACCATCCAGACAAACGTGGAGTACTTATTCATCTTGTCTTGATGTCTATGGCGGGGGGGATGGTGGGGGGGGGCGGGTATTCATTTTCTAGTGCTGCCATAACAAAATGCTACAGATTGGATGGCTTAAAAAACAGAAATTTGGCAACGTGCGGTGGCTCACGCCTGTAATCCCAGCACTTTGGGAGGCTGAGGTGGGTGGATCACAAGTTCAGGAGTTTGAGACCAGCCTGGCCAACATAGGGAAACCCCATCTCTACTAAGAATACAAAAATTAGCCCGGCATGATGGTGTATGCCTGTAGTCCCAGCTACTCGGGAGGCTGGGGCAGGAGAATTGCTTGAATCCGGGAGGCAGAGGTTGTGGTGAGCCAAGATTGTGCCACTGCACTCCAGCCTGGGCAACAGGGTGAGACTCTGTCTCAAAAACAAACAAACAAACAAACAAAAAACAGAAATTTATTTTCTCACAGTTCTGGAGGTTGGAAGTCCAAGATCAAGGTGTTCACAGGGTTGGCTTCCTCTGAGGCCTCTCTCCTTGGCTTACAGATGGCCACCCACTCACCATATCCTCACATAGTTGCCCCTCTGGGTACACATGCCACTGGTGTCTCTATGTGTGTCCTAATCTCCTCTTCTTATTAGGACCCCAGTCAGATTGGATTAAGGGCCACCCTAATAACCTCATTTTAATTTAATATTTCTTTTAGGAACTATCTCTAAATACATTCACATTCTGAGGTACTGGGGATTAGAGCTTCAACGTATGACTTTAGGATGGGAAACACAATTCAGCCCATAACATGTGAGTTGGAAGTTCAGCTACCCCTTGCCCTGTTGACACCTTCCCAGTCAAAATGAGATATTCGCTCACACCTCTAAGTTCAGGTGCCACTAGAAAGGTGGAAGCAGGCGACTGATTCACACCATTTTATTACAGCAGGATTGGGGTGGAAATCAGGTTCTCAACTCTCTGCTGGGCCTCCCTGATGCCAGAGGAGGAGAGGGAGACAAGCAAAGTGCCAACTATCCCTGCCTCTACCGCTTTGTTCTGTCTCATTGATGCCAGGTGAAAGTGAAGACTCAGCAACCCACTGGGCCCTGCCTACATGAAGGTGTGGGGGTAAGTGGAGTACTGACCAGACTTGAGTCACACGACCCAGTTCAGTTGTTGATGCTTGATGGGAGTGGAGTCTCAGCCTCCTGTTTGTTACCACTGACATTAGACTGAAGCATAACTGTGATGAGCCCTGCATCCCGCCGTCTCTTTGAGTCTCACTGTGGGTACAATCTCAGCTCGTTACTGCACTCTGCCAGCACAAGGTGAGGGATAGAAAACTAGATCCCTGCTCAGCCAGGCAAAGCCACCCTCAGGAGGATCACAGTGCTGCTGCCCGCCTCCAGTGAGTGGGGTAAAAAATCAGCCTCCTGTCCTATTCTACTCAAACTTTGAGAAAGGGAGGGTGCAGTTTTTGCACTGGTATTTGCCTGGAGTAGGGCAGGTATCGCCAAAAAGTTCTGGCTAGGGGGAACGAACAGGCTCATCTTGGGGCATTTTGTGTATGTTTGTTAGTGGCTCCAAGTTGAAAAATTCTGCAGGACCCTGTCTAGAATATATGAGAGGCAATAAGGAAATCCAGGGAACTCAGTGCCATGTCATTCCTTGGGTCCCCAGGTTCCTAAGTAGTTCACCTTCTTCTTTTCAGTGTTAGAGTCTTCCTATGCTTGTGTGTTGACTTATGGCCAGGGTTTTTTTAGTTGTAAGAAAGAGGGTCTGGGAGGAATGAGGCTACTTCCACTTGCCCAGAACCAGAAGTCCTCCTTATAAACACTTTAATAGAAGAAATGCAAAGAAGATAGGGATTTTTGTGGAATATTCCAACATAAAATCAGCAACTGATCTAAAACCTGAATTATCAAAAGGAATATCAATTTCTGAAACCAGGGCAAGCTGACAAAATAAAATAAAGAAATAAATGAGCTATATAAAGGTATGTGTGCTGTAATACTCAACTTTAAGATGCTTTTGGATGAGCTCAATTCAACTAACATCAAAACAAAAGGAAAGACATTTTTCTACATTTGGAATATTTGTCACAAAACAAAGACCAAGACTGTCAGATAGGGCAATTCATGTTTTGTGTGTTTTAAATTTTTGTTTTAAGAATAACTTTTAAATATTTGTAATAGCTTTCAATTTTTTAATTGATTTTATTTGGTGTTAGTGATACTTTTTTAGTTTTTTCTAGCATCAGGTATAGATCATTTTTACATGTTATTAAAATACATAATCTCATCAAATGCAGTTAATATTGTATTTTTATTTTTATAGAAAACCTCTGAAACTTTTAGCATAATTCTGTCATCAAAAATGACACACCACTTTATTATTGTGGTCACTTATCAAAATTTGAGAACACAGGCTCGGCACAGTGGGTCACATCTGTCATCCCAGCACTTTGGTAGACAGAGGTGGGTAGATCACCTGACGTCAGGAGTTCGAGACCAGCCTGGCCAACATGGTGAAACCCCCGTGTCTACTAAAAATACAAAAATTAGCCGGGCGTGGTGGTGCGTGTCTGTAATCCCAGCTACTCAGGAGGCTGAGGCTGGAGAATCACTTGAACCTGGGAGGTGGAGGTTGTAGTGAAGCAAGATTGTGCCACTGCGCTCCAGCCTGGGCAACAGAGCGAGACTCTGTCTTAAAAAAAATAATAAAAGCATGTAAATATCACAAAAAAAATAGGATGAATTCTGTTTTGAGAATTCCCAGGAATTTGTATTTTTTTTAACCTGAATCCTGAAGATATTTGTCAGGGATTTAGAAACACTATAAAAGGCAAATATTGTCCCAATTACCTTAACAAAGACTTTTTCTTTTTCAATGATCAAGACTTAATCAAAATTGTTTTTATCTCTCCAGTTTATATGTCCAGACTTACTTGGTTATTACAGGCACAGTGATGCAGTGAAATCATGACCTGTACCTAAACAGCCTGAAAATATTCAGCCTATAAAAGAAAAGACTTAGGTGAGAATTTAATAGCTGTCTTCATAAACTTCGAGAGCTCTCCTGAACAAGAGAGATTGCATTTGTTCTGTATGACCCAAGAGGAAAGAATTAGGATAAATGAGATGAAGTTACAGGAAAGAAAATTTTAACTTACTATATTTATCCACTTTCTAGCAACTAGAGAATTATGAAATGAGAACAGATTCCCTCAAGCAATAGTGATTTCTTGTCAAGGTAAAAGGCTGGACGACCATTTATAGGGGATATTACCAAAAAGACTCAGAGTTTGTGATTTTTTTTTTTTTTTTTGGTGTGTATCATCTCATTTTGTTCTCCAAGTGAGACACATAGAAAATGTATTTAAATGGCTATGTATGAATGAAAATAGTAAAGTTCAGAGGGTGTATTAGTTAGGATTCTTTGTAAATTATAAAGCAATTTGAGCTAGCCTGAGCAAAAACAAAATACAGTATAAGAATAAATGGTATTTCACAGAACCTAAGGCCAGTATAATGCAGCTGGCTCCAGGGTGGGACTGAGGCCATAACTCTCTATCCCTGTATCTTCACCCTGTTTCTCTCTGAACAACTGCTTTGTTCTCTATTTCTGCAGATGTATTTTCTATGCTTCCCAACCACATGATGGGTAGGAGGTATTTATGCCACAGATCCCCAATTTACATCTCTATCATTCAAGGGACCAGTCCAGAATGATTGGGTGCCTAAATTATTCTGGACTTTACGCAGCCAATTAATCACATTATTCTCCCTTCTGAATGCTAAACCAATTAAGAAATAGCCACAGTAAAACTGGATGGGATAATGTGGCTTAAACTTGAAGCCAAAATGTACTTTTCTGCAAATTTCCTTTGAACTGAATTCAGCCAGTCCAGGCAGATATCCAGATTGCATCTCAGGAGATGGCCTGACCTGGCGGCCTGACCTGACGAGCTTATCAGATGGGAAAGACATCCAGGAGGTGAGCACATTCCACTTGCACATATGCAAAAGGAGAATAAAGGATCTGGTCAGACATGTGCAATGACCCTTTACTGAAACTTACTAATTAAGTAAGTCACTCCACCAACTCCCTCAGAGTGGAGTTGCTGAAAAATGGAGAGAAGGGCAGAAACTTTCCTCATAACATTTTCAAAGATATTTTATACGATGGACTAAGGTAGGAATGTGCAGACGGGAAGAGAATAGCCTTCCTGCAATTACCAATTCTTATTTCTGGAGATAGGGAAGCTAACTGGCCCACTTTGAACCAGTTATTCATCTAGGTCCAATCAATTATGGTTTTAAGAGAGTCTCTCGATGCATAAACAGCATGGCCAGGGGACAACCATTACAGATAGGACAGGCAATTTTTGGTAAAAGATGGCTAGACAGATACATGAATAAGTACACTCGGAACGCATACACTTCTTCCTTTACATTATAAAGTTATTCTTGACTCATGATATCCAGCTACCTCACGTTCAAATGCAAATACACACAAGTACACACACACTCATTCACACATGCTCTGCAATGGAGGACTACCCAAGTAATGAGCGGATAATCCATTACATTCGGAAGTGATGTTGCCTTGAGGTCACTGCTCTTCCTGTGTAAAATTTCTGGATGAGGTCCATTTCCTCCCCGAATCCAGTTTTAATTTGGTTCTCATTTTCTTAAAATTTAGAGAGTAAATTACAAACTTAACCACTCTCAATATATCTAATATACAACACTTGGGGAAATGGCCATATAGAGAAATAGCAACGGAAAGAAAGCTCCACATAGTGGTCACTGGTCTGTGATTTATTCTGCTGGACAGTGGCAGTTTGAAAAGCTTGAAAGAACAGGTGACTTATTTGTGCATAATTTTGACTCACCCCTTTGGCGAGTTTCTTGACCCTGTAGTGAACTTTCAGTTCGTGTTATTTCTTCTTCAGATTGTGTCTGAAAATTTCCTGAGAATTGACTCTTCTGGTATGAGTCAACTATGGGTCCCTTTCACCAGATTTAGTATTTTTCACTGACATTTTCATTCTTATAAAACCTTTCTGGCTGGCTGTCACATCCATTTTGGACTCCATTTGCTAAAATCCAGCACCACAAATCTTGTTAGGTCATGCTCTAAATTGAATAGCCAGGACTTGTTCACTCTACACAGGCCTATGTTCTGTTTTGTTTGTTTTTGAAGTAAGTCCGAAGGTTTCGCCATCCATATGGCTTTTTAATACATGAATTAAAAACTATAAAATTAGCTGGGCATGGTAGCAGGGGCCTGTAATCCCAGCCACTCAGGAGGCTGAGGCAGGAGAATCCTTTGAACCTGGGAGGCGGAGGTTGCAGTGAGCCAAGATCGCACCATTGCACTCCAGCCTGGGTGACAAGGAAAGATTCTGTCTCAAACAAACAAACAAACAAACAAACAAAAACTATACCCTGGCCGGGTGCAGTGGCTCATGCCTGTAATCCGAGTACTTTAGGAGGCCAAGGTGGGAGGATCTCTTGAGCCCAGGAGTTCAAGACCATCTGGGCAACATAGCAAGACCCCATCTCTAAAACAACAACAACAGCAACAAAAACTATGGCCTGATATGAGGTAGCTAGAATAACAGAACTCCTTCCTTTCTTATCAGCTATGGAAATATTGTCCCTATTTTCCTATTTTAGCTAGTGAGAAGGACTTTGGAAGGATGGGGGTGGGAGGTAGAAGTATGGTCGTCTTTCTCCACTCTTCTGCTTCTTCCAGGATATTCTCTTTCCTGTTTCCAGGATCTTGCTTTTTCTTGGTCCAGACATTTATTTATCTTAACTACAAAAAGGAGAGTCAACTCAGAACTTGACTACTGCAATTCACATTTCCTTGATTTATTTCTTCATTGGTACCTCAGCAATTGATTGATTAATTGATTGAGACAGTCTTGCTGTGCTCACTGGGGTACAGTGGCGTGATCTTGGCTCACTGCAACCTCTACCTCCCCAGGTTCAAGCAATTCTCCCTTCCCCAGCCTCTCGAGTAGCTGGAATTACAGGTGCCTGCCACCATGCCCAGCTAATTTTTGTATTTTTAAGAGAGACGGGCTTTCGCCGTGTTGGCTAGGTTGGTCTTGAACTCCTGACCTCAAGTGATCCGCCCACCTTGGCCTCCCAAAGTGCTGGGATTACAGGCGTGAGCCACTGCACCCAGCCAGCAATCTATTTAGAAGCTCAGATTTTCTCTCTGTGCTTCCAGTCAAGCAAATCTAAGTTGGTTTTTTTCTTCTGCACCTTATACTGACAGCTACAAAAAATAGATATATACTAATATTTTCTACCAAGGCCCCCCATGGCTTGGTGGAAAATGATCTGAGATGTAAGAGACAATGAGCAGGTTTTCCTAGTTACTTCAATATTGCAGAAAGATTGTAAGTTTCTATCCTAAGATTGGGGTGGTAGGTGGGAGTGTGAGACTCCTCCCAATCTGACACCTGCCTTAACTTCACTCATTTTATATTTTCTGATTAAGAATCTGTTACTCCGAACCCTATCACAGGTATCACTTTGTATATTAAATAAGATTCTCTGTTGCCCTAAGCTGTATGCAACAGAAACTGTATCAAGCCAGCCTAAGCAAGAAAAGAATTTAAGAATTCAGAAGGGCAGTCAGGCCTAAGAAAGAGATAGAAAAGATACCAGATCTTTCTTCATCTCTCATCTTCTTCTCTCTGCATGTTTGCTTTCTTTATTTATTTTCTCTGAAGTTAGGCTTTCTCTGTTTCTCTGTCCACATACCAGGTAAGATCATGGTCACTCAGCAGCTTCCAACTTCATATGTCTTTTCTTTGAGAAACCAAGGATAGTATGCTAAAACCATTATTAGTTTTTTTTCAGGTATGTCCAGGGAGAAAATCTAGTTGACCAGTTTGTTCTTATAGTGAATCTTCATCAGTGGTGTGTGTTCAATATCAAAACATCTTTCTAATTATAAAGAATCTTCAGTTAGGTGAGCAGATATTTCATCTCCCCACCTTTTGGTTCCTAAAACAAAGACATGTGACCCAAGTCCCACCAATATGATGTTTTTGCCTGGAACTTTATCAAGTGATACACACAATTTGGAATTTTTCTATGGCTGTGGCACCAATGGCAGTGGCTTCTGGTTCTGGTGGCAGTAGTGGTTTCCAGCATCTGATGATACAGTGGTGACTGCTCGGTAAAGACAGCAGTCATGTCCTAACCAGGTTCTTTCTGCAGCATAATTTTAAATGTCCTGAGTTATGGCCTCCCTTAATTATTGCTCATTTTTTTCCAAGCCCAATCTTCAGTTCTTCTCATTGATTCTGTGAGCATTCCTAAACTCTTCTAATAATTGTTTTTTTTCCTCAAATATACCAGAATGATTTTATGTTTTTTACAACTAAGGACTTGCCTATATTCCAATCAGCTAAACCAGTGGGTAGGGGCCTTGTAGAGCAAACCTGATTGTCAGAGGTCTACCCCTGTGAATAGGAAGAACAGTTCCCAGAGAAGACAGAATCAGTGGACATCCCAATAAGTGTCTTTTTGCATTGATATTGGAAAAGTTGTCCAAGACCATAGAAGAGCTGAATATCAGAACTTTAAGAAGAATCTGCACATCTCACTACTCAATATAGGATTTATTCCTTTGTCCCAAGGATTAATTTTAACTCATGAATTAATAATGGACGGGGAGACCTAAGGTTATTATAGAAAGGCCAACATAAGCCCTTCACAATCTCAATGATTTGCTCTTTCACCAAACTTAAAAACCAATTTCAAAAAAGAAAAGGCTGAATTCAATTAAACAACCTGGTTCTTTCAAAATAACTGGTTACCTAATTAAACCTTACTATTGCCTTAAACTTTGTAAACATATCTTAAACACTACTATGCTAAGATGGGGCAGAGGAATGAATTACTGATAAAATTCATAGTTAATTGAAAATGATATCAAAAACATTTTAATACTTTCCACCACATAATAAAATAAAAACTGTGTGATTTGAGTTTTTATCTCCTTTTATGGGCCTGTTTAATTTCTGTAAAGGAGCTTTGAAATTAAGCAAAATAGAAGGGGAAATAGTAATTTGGATAATCAGTCCCAAATAAATAAGAATTGCTAATTGCATTTCTTGTACACAACTAACAGTAAATTCAAAAACTGAAAGTAAATTGGACGTGATGCTCAGAGAGTATCCTTGAGCATGAGTAACTAAAATTAACCAGAATTTTAAATAAACTGAAGACTCCTAGACTTCTGAAGACATGAATGAGGCTATTAGAACTCTCTTTCTCCTACTCATCCATTAGCAATGTCAGGAACAGTTCATGAAAGATTAATGTTTAAATGCTTAAGAATATACATTTGAATACCTTGAAAACACCAAGCAATGCTTTGTAAATTAATTGATAAGTCATTTTATACTTGTGATGTAGACTTGGACTTTTTTGTAGTAACAAGCCAGACAACATCTATACTTCTGAGAGATAATATGTGAAAGAATTGTAGAAGAAATGAGAAAGATGATTAGTAATCATGTATTTCTTCTTGAGACAGCAATTCTCTAGTAAGTGGAAATTCAGGCAAGCATCAGTGATGAGAAATAGATACATTTTACTTTTTACTTCATGGTTGAGAAGTGCCTGTAATTCACCTTTCAAATAAGAGGCAACATGTATAGCATAATCCCACAGTATTATGAAATTTTGGAGGTGAAAGGGACCTTGATGTATTGGTAAGCTATTGCTCTGTTAACAAGCCATTCCCAAAACTCAGTGGTTTAAAACATTTATTATTGTTCAAGCATCTACAGATTAGCTAAGATTGAACATTTATTATTGTTCAAGCATCTACAGATTGGCTGAGCTCATCTGGGGTGATTCTGTTCCATGTGTTTCTCATTCTCCATAAACCACAAACAAAATAATAATAATAATAGTATTTTTTTAAGTTCTCACTTGTTGAAGGCTTATTATGTGCTAAAAGCACTTTAAAATGTTATCTCCTTTACTTCTCACAAAAACATCATGAGGTAGGTACTACTAATATCCTAATTTCACAGATGAGGAGACAAAGAAAGAATTTCCCCAAGCTCAAGATCTACTGTATGGTGAACCTGGAGCACACAAATGCAGGTCTACCTGACACTAAACTTTATGTTCTTAACCATTCTGTTATATTCTGTTTCATGAAATTTACTATTCCATTTTCAGAGTTATAACCGCTAAGAAGTTACTCTTATATTCAGTGAAATGATTTTCTCTATAACTTTTAATCACTGATCTTAATTTGGCCTTTGAGTACATGCAGGATAAAGATAATAATCATAAATTAAATGATATAGTAAAAGTGCCTGACAAACAGAATGTGTTCAACAAAAATTAATCTAAGTCAGCCCCACAATAGGCATAACAGTCATTGATAAAGTGTTCAACCGGGCAGGGCCAGAATTATTTGCAGTTTTACCCAGTTGGCACTTATCCAATTATACAGAAAACTATACAACCTACGATAAATACAATGTTTAAGTCCAGATATACTGTGTCTATAACATTTCCTTTATCTATCAGCCTAGTAATCTTGTCAAAAAGGAAATGAGCCCTAGATTGAATAAGCAACAGACAATTAGAATTTAGAGGGGAGAGAGGAGGTAAGGGAACATTAAATAATGCTTTTTAAAATTAATCAGCATATATTTTATTAATAAGCTAGCAGGCAAAACCTAGTAAATGTTGACTTTCTTTCTATTTGGAAAAAATTTAATTTGTTCAAAGGTAAACTTTTGTTTATATTATAGGTTTACCTAAGCTGATGAGAGAACTGAGTACATAATAACTATTGAGGATAATAAACTTGTTAAAAGATGATTTTCAAAACGGCAAAATATAAATATTAAATGAGCATATGTGAAAATTTTTATTCAACTCATTAATTAATGAAAGACCCTGTAAGATATTACAAGCTATTCAAAAAAGAATAGAAACAGTCATATGTAGGCAAGCAGGAATGTTTAAGTAAATGTGCTAATATGTGCAAAATAATAGATCCTATAGGTACTAAATTGTAATGTTTGGAATCATCTTTTCTACAGAGAGGAAATCAATTGTACTCTATGATAAAATTCATTAGCACGTCTATGGAAAAGAATAATTTGCATTTTACTGTCAGTCAATTTTTTACAACTTCCTGAGTTGTAAAATAGCTCAGTCAAGGGCAGTCCAAAGCACAGGTTCCAGCAGAATCAGATAACCTTACCTTGGAGAGTAAGCCAGACAGTGTCAGACATTCCAGAACACCCAGAATTGTGCCCATTCAAAATTCTTCACAATTCTTCCTGACAAAGTTTCTAGAAGAACATCAAGGAGAAAAACGGGGGGAAGTGCTGATTACATGAAAATGTACAATGGTTGAAACATTTTACAATTTTTTACAAACACATTATTTGACACTCTTTGAGAAAAAAGATAATCCCGGAAAATCATGAAATTATTTTTTTAATTTTTTTGTCACATCCTTCAAATAAACTGTTAATCGTGATATACAAGGTCAGATGGAAACTGAAAAAAGGAAAAATTAATGTTTTTTAATATACCCTCCCATTTGTCTGCCAAAATTGTATTTAAAAGTAGTGTTATATAATTAATGATATTTTATATTTTCAGATGATTGCTAACAAGCCAAAGAAAAAAATTTCCCTGATCGTATTTAGAATTAAAAAAATCATTGATTGAATGAACTAGTAATATTTTATTTAGCATTTCCTTGTATTTAGAGTGGTAAGAATTTCTATGTCAGCTCTGTCCTCTGCATTGACAAATCAGAAGGTCCTGAATCCTCTTTACTCTGTTATGAGATCATAAAAAAGAAATTAAAAGTCCATTGCTCTCCACTGAAAATCCTAGAATTGAGAATCAAGGAATAACCTTCTCTTCCAACCACAGTCCCTGTGTGACTAAAGATCAGTGTAATTTTAAAATGTGGCAACTTGTAATTAAAATGTCATATAGAATTTTTAAAAATCTTTTATTGAGATTCAAAAATAGACAAAGAAAATATAATAATGGCTAATAAGCACATAGAAAGATGTTCAACATCACTGGTTATTAGGGAAATGCAAATCAAAATCACAATAAGACACTAGTTTACATCCATCAAAATCGCTATTGTTTCTTAAAAATTGAACACACTAGGCATTAGTGAGTGTCTTCCTTCATTTTGTGCTGCTCTAATAAAATACCACAGACTGGATAATTTATAAAGAACAGAAATTTATTCTCTCACAGTTCTGGAGGCTGAGCAGTTCATGATCAAGGCACTGGCAAGTTAGGAACTGGTCTCTCTGCTTCCAAGATAGTGCCTGGAATTTTGAGTTCTCTAGAGAGGAGAAACGTGGTTTCCTCAACTGACAAATAGGCAGGAGAGAGAGAGAACCCACTCCTGCAGGCCTGTTTTATAGCAGCATTAATCCATTCATAAGGGTGGAGCCTCATCACTTAAACACCTCCCATCACGCCCTATCTCCCAACACTGTTGCCTTGGAGATTAAGTTTCAACATGAGTTTTGGAGTGGACAAAAACATTTAAACCATAGCAATAAGGATGTAGAAAAATTAGAACCATCACATATTGCTGGTAAGAATGTAAAATGGTGCAGCCACTATGGAAAACAGTATGGCAGCTCCTCAAAAAGTTAAACATAGAATTACCACATGATCTAGCATTCTACTTCTAGGTATATACCTAAAACCATTAAAAGTAGGGGCTCAAACAGATGCTTGTACAGCAATATTCATAGCAGCATTATTCACTTATAGAATTTAAGACACTCTACCCCAAAATACTTATTTAAGCTGAAAGAATTTGAGAAAACAGCAGAATCAGGAAGGTCACCCTCACTTTACTCCACCCTTCTTTGCTGAAGCAGGTCATAAAACTTAGGCAGGATTTTCTGACCTTCCCTTGAAGCAGGTCATAGCACCCTCATGTGAGAGGTGCCCTCTCTAATACCTGGATAAAGCAGCCAAAGACAGAGACACCAAGAATCTGAACAGGTAGGCCTTGCTAAGTTTCCCCAGTTTCATTACTGGTAGATTATACCCACTATGTCCAAGTCTGTTTCTCCATGTCTATCCATTTATTCATCAAACTTGGCATAAAAGTACACATGTTTAATCTGCTTCTTTGGGTCTTCATTGCCTTATGCAGACTCCCATGTCACATAAAACTTACATTGAATAAATTCATATGCTTTTCTCTTGTTGATCTGCATTTCAGCCATGAACCTGGGATGAGTGAGGAAATACTTCTCTTCCCCTATATCGCAGTAGGCAACAGGTAGAAACAACCCAAATGTCCGTCAACAAATGAATGGATAAACTAAATGTGGCATATACATATAATTAAATATTATTCAGCCTTAAAAAGGAATGAAATTTTGATACATGCTACAACATGGATGAACCTTGAAAGCATTGTGTTAAGTGAAATAAGCCAGACTCAAAGGGACAAATATTGTGTAATTTCACTTATATGAAGTACCTAAAATAGTCAAATTCATAGAGACAGAAAGTAGAATAGAAGTTTTCAGGGACTGAGAGGAATAGGGATAGGGAGTTATTGATTAATGGGCATAGTGTTTCTGTCTGGGATGATGAAAGAGTTTTGGAAATGGAGAGCGGTAATGGTTGCACAACAGTGTAAATGTACATAATGCCACTTAATTGTACTCTTAAAAAAGGTTAAAATGATAAATTTTATGTTATGTACATGTTACCACAATGAGGAAAAAAATCATTGGTTGGAAGTCAAGAATGTTTTAAAGCTTTTTCAGAGCTCCAAGTGTTACAGGAAAGGGATCCTGATCCAGATGCCAAGAGAGGGTTCTTGGATCTCGGGCAAGAAATAATTCAGGGCGAGTCCGTAGAGTAAAGTGAAAGCAAGTTTATTAAGAAAGTAGAGGAATAAAAGAATGGCTACTCCATAGACAGAGCAGCCCCAGGGCTGCTGGTTGCCCATTTTTATGGTTATTTCTTGATGATATGCTAAACAAAGAGTGGATTATTCATGCCTCCCTTTTTTAGACCATACAGGGTAACTTCCAGATGTTGCCATGGCATTTGTAAACTGTCATGGTGCTGGTGGGAGTATATCAGTGAGGACAACCAGAGGTCACTCTTGTTGCCATCTTGGTTTTGGTGGGTTTTAGCCAGCTTCTTTACTGCAACCTGTTTTATCAGCAAGGTTTTTGTGATCTCAATCCTGTGCCGTCCTCCTATCTTATCCTGTGACTTCGAATGCCTTAGCCATCTGGGAATGCAGTGATGTTGCGGGAAGTCAGGGACCCCGAACGGAGGGACCGGCTGAAGCCATGGCAGAAGAACATGGATTGTGAAGATTTCATGGACATTTATTAGTTCCCCAAATTAATACTTTTACAGTTTCTTATGCCTGTCTTTACTGCAATCTCTGAACATAAATTGTGAAGATTTCATGGACACATCACTTCCCCAATCAATACCCTTGTGATTTCCTATGCCTGTCTTTACTTCAATCTCTTAATCCTGTCAGCTGAGGTGGATGTATGTCGCCTCAGGACCCTGTGATAATTGCATTAACTGCACAAATTGTAGAGCATGTGTGTTTGAACAATATGAAATCTGGGCACCTTGAAAAAAGAACGGGGTAACAGCAATGTTCAGGGAATAAGAGAGATAACCTTGAACTCTGACTGCTGGTGAGCCAGGTGGAACAGAGCCATATTTCTCTTCTTTCAAAAGCAAATGGGAGAAATATCACTGAATTCTTTCTCTCAGCAAGGAACATCCCTGAGAAAGAGAATGCGCCCCTGAGGGTGGGCCTCTAAAATGGCCCCCTTGGGTGTGGCCATCTTCTATGGTCGAGCTGTAGGAATGAAATAAGCCCCAGTCTCCCATAGTGCTCCCAGGCTTATTAGGACGAGGAAATTCCCACCTAATAAATTTTGGTCAGACTGGTTGCTCTCAAACCATGTCTCCTGATAAGATGTTATCAATGACAATGGTGCCCAAAACTTCATTAGCAATTTTAATTTTGCCCCGGTCCTGTGGTCCTGTGATCTCGCCCTGCCTCCATTTGCCTTGTGATATTCTATTACCTTGTGAAGCATGTGATCTTTGTGACCCACACCCTATTCGTACACCCCCTCCCCTTTGAAAATCACTAATAAAACTTGCTGGTTTTACGGCTCAGGGGGCATCACGGAACCTACCGACATGTGATGTCTCCCCCGGACACCCAGCTTTAAAATTTCTCTTTTGTACTCTGTCCCTTTATTTCTCAAACTGGCTGATGCTTAGGGAAAATAGAAAAGAACCTACGTGAAATATTGGGGGTGAATTTTGCCCAATATTTGGCTGAATTTTCCCTGATACAGCCCAGTATGTTTCAGCCTTATTTTACCCAGCTCCTATTCAAGATGGAGTTGCTCTGGTTCACATGCCTCTGACACAAGCACTCCAAACTGGTTTCCATTTCAATTTTCTCTCATTTTATTATTTAATTAATAAGCATTTATTAAGAGCTTTTTTTGCTAAACACTGTACTAGGCACAGCAAAAAAATTCAAAATAATAAGATCTTTTTTTCTCTGAAATCCATCATTTAGCTCTTCCTAACTTGGGATTTAAGGAAAGCTGTTTCTTTTTTTATGGTTTTGTTTCTTTTTATTGGGATGTGTTGTTCATAGGTGTGCTGAAGAGAAAAACATTTTTCCTCTTTGCAAATAAATGAGTGTTTAATTATTAAACAAAGTTAAATGGAATTTTTAACTGTAAAGACTTCCCATAACTTTTAAAATGCTAATGTATTTTTTGAATCTACAAGACTGGATTTAGTAAGTGGCATTCCTAAGCTTATTTGATCAAGAATTCTTTGTCTCTCAGAGCCCAATTAATTAACATCTCCCTTTGTACTGTGGCTATAGAAGTTGAGCTATGTGGTGGTTTCTTTTTATACTGGGCTAAATGTATTATACAATCTGTAATTATGGTATAAATGTGTATTTTGTTTTATCCCCATGTGTTCTAGAATGTGAGTATGATTTTAAAAACATTTTTAAATTTAAAAATGTAGATTAAACACTAGAGACAATAAAGTCATTATAATTTCTTACCTCAATTTACCACTCTTTTTCTCCTTTAGATAGCATTTATTATTCTGGAAAAAGGGATATTCTTGTTTTGGGGAGAAGGATTTGCTAATGGAGATTTTGCAGAAAACTGTGATGCTGACTGTGATATGTAACTTATGAGCATTTTTAATAAGAAGAAATGTAGAATGCCAGTCCTTATTCTTTTCTTGATAAAAGAATTCCTACCGAATTATATCCAATCAATAGCTTTAAGGACTTGTGATTTTCTCTCTGCCTTTGAATAATTGCAAATTTTTGATGCTAATTCTTACTCCATAAGTTTAAACGTCTCTATTTTTCCCATTACTAAACTTATACTTTAAGTCACAACCTACAATAATATGCAGACAATCCCTGACTTACGACGGTTTGACTTATGATTTTTTGACATTATTATGATGTAAAAGTGAGATGCATTCAGTAGAAATACTGTTGTACCTATACAACCATTCTGTTTTTCACTTTTAGTATACAGTATTCAGTAAATTATGTGAGACAGTCAATCTTGTATTATAAAACAGGCTTTGTGTTAGATGATTTTACCCAACTGTAAACTAAAGTAAGTGTTCTGTGCATGTTTAAGGTAGGCTGGGCTATGTTGTGATGTTTGGTAGGTTAGATATAATAATGCATTTTTGCCTTACAATATTTTCAACTGTTGAAGATTTATTGGGACATATCCCACATTGTATGAGCATCTGTATTCCTGCATCCTCCATATATTCTTTTTTTTTTTTTTTTTTTTTTTTGAGATGATGTCTCACTCTGTTGCCCAGGCTGGAGTGCAGTGGCATGATCTTGGCTCACTGCAACCTCCACCTCTCCCCGTTCAAATGATTCTCTTGCCTCTGCCTCCCAAGTAGCTGGAATTACAGATGTACACCACCACACCTGGCTAATTTTTGTATTTTTAGTAAAGATGGGGTTTTGCCATGTTGGCCAGGCTGGTCTCAAACTCCCAACCTCAGGTGATCCACCAACCTCGGCCTCCCAAAGTGCTGGGATTACAGGTGTGAGCAGCCGTACCCAGCCCTACATATATTCTTAATTTTGTGCTGTTCCTTCAAAATTAAACACAGTAGAACAATTTAAGTAAAGCTAAAGATATAGTAAATTTGAGCCTATTTCATGATTTTAATATTGAGCCACCACACCTGGCCCAAACTTCTCGAGAGTAGTAATGTTATATTTTCATTAGTAGTATCATTTTCATATGTCTAAAGTATCAGGTAAAATGCATTAGAATATTAAGTAATTGCACAGGCATTACAAAGGAATAAAAATGATAAAATTGCCGAGATCGACCAGCTGGCCATCAGGCAGAAGCACCCCGTGATGCTGTGAAATACTTGGTTATTGATGAAAGATAAAAGTCTAGATCAGCATAGGAAAGAGAATTGTTGTGTGTACATGTACAGTGGATGGAGGTGCCAGTTGTTTGCAAGTCAAGCATTCTAAAGCCTAGGACTGCCTGAACTAGAGCAACAAATAAGAAAGTATCAGAGTTCAAGGATTAATTCTGACCAGATGATTTTGAAAACCTTCCTGGAGGAGAACACATTGGGCTGGGTTCTGAAGAATAAATAGGATTCCCACAAATTTTTCCAGACTGAGGAGAGAGGCTAAGATGTGCAAATACAGGGTTTATCTAGGAGTGTAATTTTGGAGTGCAAAGTATAGAGTGCATAAGGGATAGTGAAGTAAATTAAACTAGAAAAAATTATTGAGGCCAGATCATTAGTGCTAACAAATTTAGACTTTATTCTCTAAGTAACTGAGAGCTGAGGAAAGTTTTTGAGCAGAGGGCATGATTTGTGTTTCAGAACAATTACTCTGGTGGGCCCATAGGGAGCAGATGAGACTGGAATGAGGCAGGGAAGCTAATTAGGATGTTATAATTGTCTAGCAAGAAAAGATGAAGACTTGATTGACTGGAAAGGAAACAATAAATAGGAGACATTTTGAAAAAAATTAACTGAGGTTGGTGAATAAATCAATTAGAAATCCCTTTGGATGCAAGAAACAGAATTTCTTTTGAACAGAGTTGAACATATAGAGCCTTACTTTATTCAAGTAGATGCAGATAGGTGGCTGCTGGTGTTGGTGCAGAAGCTTGACAATATCAGTGACATCATTTCTCAGCTCTCTTGGTTTTTCTTTCATGTTGTTGAACAACCGTCTCCTCCACGGCCTACTTTAGGTGAGTGATTGGCTGGAGCTGAGTCACATGGCAGCCTCTAGCTACAGTAGAGGCTAGGAAGGTGGGGAATAGAAGTGTCTTGATCACCTGAGACTGATCATGGTCCGTAACTATGGGCTGATCACACTGTCCTTGAGAAAAAACATTATTAGCATGGAGTACATGGGCATTGGATATTAGGTGAACAATTAATAAAGTTTGCTGCAGTAACTAATTGGATATTGGAGTGCAGTGGGTTGAATAGTGTTCCTCCAAAATTCGTGTCCACCCAGAACATTAGAACATTACATTATTTAAAAATGTGTGTTGCAGATACAAATAAATTAAGGATCATGATGAGATCATACTGGATTAGGGTGGAACATATATCCAAAAAGACTGTCTTATAATCACCAAAGATAAAAAAAGACAGACACTGTTGAAGTGATAAAGACAGGTTTTTTCTTTCTTTTTTTTTTTTTTGGTCTTTTTTTTTGAGACAGAGTTTTGTTCTTGTTGCCCAGGCTGGAGTGCAATGGTGCAATCTCGGCTCACTGCAACCTCTGCCTCCCACGTTCAAGCGATTCTTCTGCCTCAGCCTCCCAAGTAGCTGGGATTGCAGGCATGCACCACCACATCCGGCTTATTTTGTATTTTTAGTAGAGATGGGGTTTCACCATGTTGGTGAGGCTGGCTGGTCTTGAACTCCTGACCCTAGGTGATCCACTCGCCTCAGCCTCCCAAAGTGCTGGGATTACAGGCATGAGCCACTGCGCCCTGCCTAAAGACAGGTTTTAATTAGTAATTAACTATTGCAAAAGTGAAGAGAATCCAGTATAAACTGAACACAACTTTGATTTGTTTTAAAGAGAGAATGAGAGAATAGGAAAGGGGAATGGTGGGGACCAGAGTCAGGGAGTGGAAATTTACAAAAAGTGAGAAGACGAGTGTCTTAGTCTGTTTTGTGTTGCTATAACAAAATATCACAGACCAGGTAATTTATAAAGAAAAGAAATGTATTAGGCTTATGGTCTTGGAGGCTGAAAAGTCCAAAAGCACAGTGCCAGCGTCTGGCAAGGGCCTTCATGCTGAATGATAACATGGTAGAAAGCATCACATGGTGAAAGAAAGCAAGAGAGTTTATGTACAACTTCAAGCCATTTAAATAATCAACATTATTCCATTAGTGAAGGTGGAGTATCCATGACCAAAATAACCCCCATATGGCCCCAACTCCCAAAACTGTTGTATTGGGATTAAGTTTCCAACACACGCACTTTGGGGGACACATCTAAACCATAGCAGTGAGTTGGCCCATGTAAAATCATCTGAGTTTGCTAACTTGTACTGATCAAAGTTAGGCTCCTACCCTCCCATAGAGACAAAAAGACAGGGGCCCTATCTTCAGGTGTTGGCCAGAACAAACAATATGTTTTTTGGGCAGCCTTGAGCTTTCCCAAGCAGGAACTTAAAGAGACTGGTGTCTTTTAGTTTAAAGGAGTGGTGATACTAAGGATGGGAACTTGAGCTGTCAGAAACTATGCTAATGTTTGTTCAGTCTTTTAATGGGAATGGAGGAGGAGGCCAGGCATGATGGCTCACACCTGTAATCCCAGCACTTTGGGAGGCCAAGGCAGGTGGATTGCTTGAGCCCAAGAGTTTGAGACCAGCATGGGCAACATGGTGAAACCTCATCTCTAAGAAAAATATAAAAATTAGCTGGGTGTGATGACCCGTACCTGTGGTCCCAGCTACTCAGGAAGCTGAGAGGAGAGGATCACTTGAACCTGGGAGGCAGAGGTTGCAGTGAGCTGAGATCGCACCACTGCACTGCAGCCTGGGTACCAGAGTGAGACACCATCTCCAAAAAAAAATGAAAGAGAGAGAGAGAGAGAAAGAATGGAGGAATGGAGGAGGGACATTGTCGTAAGAGACAAAGTTAAGAAGGCTATGTGAAAATGAAGGCAGAGATTGGATTTATGCTGCTACAAACCAAGAAATGTCAGAAGTCATCAGAAGCTGGAAGAGGCAAGGAAGGATCCTCCTCTAGAAACTTTGGAAGGAGTGTGGCTCTGGTGACACCTTGATTTCTAATTCCTGGTCTCCTGAACTGTAAGAGAATAAATTTCTGCTATTTTAAGCCACTCAGTTTATGATAATTTGTTATAGAAGCCCTAATAATCTATTATATGGGGTAAAGGAGAGGGGGAGGTACCTAAGCATAAGAGCCTGGGAGAGGATATTGACAGGGCTCAGAACATGATACCCCAAAGTATGGCGCCCTGGGATGCTGAGTACTTTGAACTGAAGGACATTGGAAGGGCTTCAGAAGCAACCATTTCTCACTCTCCTGTCTCTCATCCTTTTTTCTCCTCCAAGTGAGTCATAGAAATCAGAATCCCTCTTCCCCAAGATGGGTCATAGAAACTAGAACCCCTCTCCCACAAAACAAGCCATAAAACCTGGAAAGGTAACTCTCTACCTTCTCCCTTGAAGACCCTCATTCCAGAAGGGCCTTGCTCCATTCTGGGAGGAAGGAATGCTACATGGAGAGACCAAGAAGAATCTAAACAGACAGATGTTACTGAGTTTTCCCCTTCAGTCTATTACCATGCTATCATACCCTTTTGGCCAATAACATTTCTACATGGCTATCCATTCTTCATAGAATCCAAGCATAAAAACAGTTTTTTCCTTGGTCTTTGGGTCTTCATTTCTGAAGGCTCCTGTGTCACGTAAAACTTTTTTTTTTTCTTTGAGACAGAGTTTCTTGTTGCCCCGGCTGGAGTACAATGGCATGATCTCAGCTCACTGCAACCTCTGCCTCCCGGGTTCAAGCAATTCACCTGCCTCAGCCTCCCGAGTAGCTGGGATTACAGGTATGCACCACCACACCTGGCTAATTTTGTATTTTTAGTAGAGATGGGGTTTCTCCACGTTGGTCAGGCTGGTCTTGAACTCCCGACCTCAGGTGATCCACCTGCCTCAACCTCCCAAAGCGCTGGGATTACAAGTGTGAGCCACCATGCCTGGACCATAAAACTTTGATTAAATAAATTTGTTATCCTTTTATCTTCTTAATCTGTCTTTTGTTATAGGAGTGTCAGCCATGACTCTTACAATGGGTGAGGAAAGGTATCACACTTTTCTGCTCCTACAGTATTAATACCATGAGTAGAACACGTTGACTGTGAGACATTTGGGAAATATTCATATGAGGATGTTAGGCAAGAATTGGGATTATGGATTTAGAATTGAGGAATGAAGTAAGGAATAAAGAAACTGCAGGGAAAAGAAAAATAAACTTCACCAAGCAATAGTTAATAACATAAGATAGAGTATAAGTTAGTATTTAATTGACCACCTGAACACAATTCTTTCCCTCTTATTTCCAAATTCTATTCCTGTGTGGCAGGAATAGAAGAAAAAGCTAGCATCATTGAGGGTTAATGAATTTGGCCTATAAGGGCAAATAAATATCTACAAACAAAGTTTGGAAAGAGTCATTAACAGGACTTTGATTTCCCATTTGCCTTAGTAGCAAATTTAGCAGCACTTTTTAAACTGCCTCATGGATTACTCTCTCTATTAGTTTTTTTTTAATAAGAAAACAATAAACACTATGCATGGTAGTGTTGTATCCTCAGTGCTTCTAATATAATTTCTTCATATTTCTAGTATTACGTTTATCTCACTGCATTCTGATTATTATTCTGTCTCCCCCGCTAGACTGTGAGCTTCTTAAAGGTGATGCACCATTTTTATTAATATTTGTATTTCAATTACTTGACACAATATTCAGCACTTAAGCAATTTATGTAGTAACTACTGGATGGATTGTAATAACAATAATAGTTAAGGATGCAGATCTAGAGCTAGTTTAGTTGGGATAAATCCTGGTTTTACTGCTTATTTGTTTTGTGACCTTTTGAAATTACAAAACCTCTCTGTGCCCCAGTTTTTTCATCATAATGTGAAATAATAATAAGACCCTTGTCTTGGTAAATTTGGGCTGCTCTAACAAAAGTATTATGTACTGACTGGCTTAAACAACAAACATTTATTTCTCATAGTTCTGTGGCTGGGAAGTCCAAGATCAAGGTGCCAGCATAGTCAGTATATAGTGAGGGCTCCTTTTCTGATTAGCAGACAGCCTCCTTCTTTCTGTATCCTCACATGGCAGAGAGAAAGAAAGATCATCTCTCTGGCGTCTCTTCTCATAAGGGCACTAATCCCATAGTGAAAGCTCCACCCTCATGACCTAATTACCTTCCAGAGGATCCATCTTCAAGTATCATCACATTAAAACTAGGGTTTTAGCATTTGAATTTTGAGGGCATACAAACATTCAGTCCATAGCAACCCTCCTCAAAAAATTGTGATAATTAAATAAATTAATCTATTTAAAGCACTTAGAAGATTGCCAGACATATGGTAAGTGCTCAATACACACATATATGTTATTGAATTATTAAATAGAATAATGCCTCTGGCATTCATTACTGCTATTCAATTTTGTCTTCCTTGTTATTTTATTTTCTTCCTGTGTAATTCCCTTGTGGAAATGTCATAATTGTTATAGCTTTTTTTGTTTGACCCTCCAAATCACATGTTCAAATTGGATCCCCATTGTTGGAGGTAGGGCCTAATAAAGGCTGTTTGGGTCATGGGGGTGGATCCCTCACAAATATCTTGGTACTGTCCTCTGGTAATGAGTGAGTTTTCACTCTATTAGCTCCCATGAAAGCTGGTTGTAAGAAGAGCCTGGCACCTCCCCCTGCATTCTCTCTTGCTTCCTCTCTCACCGTATGATCTCTACCCATGCCAGCTCCCCTTTGCCTTCCACCATGAGTGGAGGCAGCTTGAAGTCTTCACCAGAAACAGATGCTGGAGCCATGCTTTCTATACAGCCTGAAGAACCATGAGCCAACTTATTTATAAATTACCCAGCCTCAGGTATTCCTTTATAGCAACATAAATGAACTAAGACAATAATCTACAAATTCATTTACTTGATTACTGGCAAATTACTCCCATGAGAGTGAGAACCTTTTCTGTGAAGTTCTCTACCCATTCCATGCCTAACACAGCATCTACACACAGCAGAGATTAGTAACAGTTTGTTAAAGGAGTAAATTGATCCACTTTTACCTTCTGTAAAGACCAATTTAAATCTTTCTTATATTGCTGACACTGAACCTCCTGGTTCAAAGTTAAAAAAAAAGATAAGGTGCAGTAACAACAGAGTTTCAGGCAGATATGGTAAAGAAAGATTTCCTATTATTATTTATTTATTTATTTATTTATTTTTTAGACAGATTCTCACTCTGTTGCCCAGGCTACAGTGCAGTGGCATAATCTCGGCTCACTGCAACCTCCACCTCCTGGGTTCAAGCGATTCTTCCACCTCAGCCTCTCGAGTAGCTGGGACTACAGGCATGTGCCACCACGCCTGGCTAATTTTTGTATTTTTTGGTAGAGACGGGGTTTCACCATATTGGATAGGCTGGTCTCCTGACCTCATTATCCACCCTCCTCAGGTTCCCAAAGTGCTGGGATTACCAACGTGAGCCCCTGCACCTGGCCAATTTCCTGTTAATTCTAGGACTAACTACCTGAAAATAGGATAATACCTTGCATCACTATATTAATATACTCATTTTTATTGTCTCCTGTTTCTGAGAGTAACAACTGCAAATCTCCTACCTTCTTTCCTGACTTTGACTTCCTATGCCGTCAGCTCTTCAGGGCAGTCTTGACATTGGAATAATAATAATAACATCATGTTCTTAGACAAAGACTGATCTACTCTCAGAAATCAGGTTAAAGGTTATTTTATGTGATTCTTTTTTGTTTTAATATGATTTATAAAGACGGAGAGTCAATGTTGAAGAATCAGCTATTTTAAAATTGATCCCTCTACTGGAATACTAAAAGGTATTTGTGAAATGAACACGAATAATCTTTATTATATTAAACATTGCAAAACCTAAATGCAAAATAGTCCTATTTAACATAAAGTGTTTCATATTGTTCTGTTCTGCCATCCTTCTACACATTTGCCCAGAGAGGACAGCAACAAAGAAAGAATATGTAAACACTTTAATCATTTCTAACTTGCCATCTGTGACAATTCACCGTGCTGAAATCAGAAAGGATGGAATCACTTTTCCATTTCCTTAAGGTCACCAAGGACAGACAAGCTCAGGACATACTGTATTTGTCAGAAGCAAAAGAGATGACTGGTGAGGTGGCAGTGACAAATCTGTTCTAGGTTCAGCTCATTTTACTGAAGAATATGTGTCCCCTTCTGACATTTATCAAAAGAAATTCAATTTTATAAAAAGAAGGATGTCAAATAATAGTACATTGCTAACACTCATTTTGTTGCTGTCAGAAGGGCAGATGGGGGCAAAAAGGGAAAAGGGTGGATGGAAGAGAAAGTTATTCCAGCAAGAAACAAACAAGGTCATGCTAATAATACACTTATAGGCTTGAATATATTTCTAATTAAAGCATCTATTTTTGAGATCCATCTTAGTGCCTGGTTCACACTTTAGAATACCAGTTTTCACTTCTTCCAGACAGAAGGAATGACACAAAGCAGGTTGATTTGCGGGTTTTGTGTTTGTTTTTGGTTTTGTATTTTGTTATTGTTTGAGAGCCATTCTGCTGCACCAGGAAGGAAAGAAAGCTAATGAAACCCGGTAAAACCCCAGGTACAATGACATGCACCCTGTGGGCATGCAATCAATCGTTCTTATGGTGATGATGATGTTTTTCTCTGGCAGAAAAGGGTATTTTGGGTCAAAAAAATAACCCAAAAGTTGTGACAGAGGTAATGGAAAAATAGAAGTCAGATTAAAATCAAAGGAAGAAATTATATCAGGAGACTAATAATGAAGCTGACAATATACTGTAACAAATAATAGTGTTTTACCATACTGCATAAAAATATTGGATTAAGATATAAATTAAATCTCTTTCTCAGTGAGGGGTTTCTGCAGAACATAAACAATTAAGCTGCTTTCTGGAGAAGACAGGAAACTTGATTAACAGATCCAAAAAGACAGCATAGGGAAGATGGGTTTAACACTAGGAGGTGAAACACCAACTGTTATCCAAATTGACTTTTCCTGAAACGTTGGATAATTTCGATCAAGGACTGAAATATACTCTTTTCTTTTTAAGCGTCAGTGTTCTCTGGCCTTAAACTAGTCAAAAGAGGTTCTTATTAAATAAATGCTACTGGTGCATATGTTCCAGTCACAGTCTCCTGAGGTGAGTATGGAGACACTACAGAAAATTGAACCATGAAATGGGGTTTTGTGTCTCTATACCAAAATTTCAAATATCTGGAGGTGTCCTAGCTCATGGTAGCTAAGCAGGCAGCCTGTGGGAGTACAGGAGTCTACAGGAGACGCCAGGAGTAAAATGACCTATTCTGAGTCCTGTAGTCTCTGTAAGGTGCCTATTTGATGCCATCTAAGACTGTCTTATTTAGAATAGGGACCCTCAGAAGCTGCTAAAATAAGTCAAAGAAACAAATACTTCTGTGCATTTTTCCCCAAAAATAAGGGATTGTCCTAAGCCTCTAAGCATTAAACCAGGAATCCAGTAAAAACGAGGCTTATTGTACTCCAACCCCCAACTCACTTACTGTCTTAGAGATTTTCAGATACAAGGTGCTAAAAGTTATGTAGCATATTTTAAAATTTATCTGTTATCAAGTGCCTTTCATTGAACAAAAAAAAATCAAATTCAATAGTACATAAACAAGATCTTTCTGCTCCTTCTTGGAAGATTTTTAGAAGAATTAAAGTCATAGAGACAATCGTCTACATGCCATTAATATTGTCATCTTCACATGTTATTACCAGTGTTATTACCAGCACAGTTTTCAAGGTTTGACATTTTGCATTGAGCTGGCCTTAACATTTGGAGAAATCCTTTTTAAATATAGGGAATAAATAATAAATTAAAAAATAAAATACGTTAATATGCAATTTTTTTTTTTTTTTTTTTTTTTTTTTGAGACGGAGTCTCACTCTGTCGCCTGGTCTGGAGTGCAGTGGCACCATCTCGACTCACTGCAACCTCCGCCTCCCAGGTTCAAGCAATTCTCTTGCCTCAGCCTCCCGAGTAGCTGGATTACAGGTGCCCGCCACCATGCCCGGCTAATTTTTTGTATTTTTAGTAGAGATGGGGTTTCACCATGTTGGCCAGGCTGGTCTTGAACCCCTGACCTTGTGATTCTCCTGCCTTGGACTCCCAAAGTGCTGGAATTACAGGCGTGAGACACTGTGCCCGGCCAATATGCAAAATTTTAACCCTTTAAATAAGAGGTCAGCAAACTTTTTCCATTAACAGAGAGTAAAATATGTTCTGCTTTCCATTCCATACACTCTCACACAACTAATCAACTCTGCTGTTGCAGCACAAAAGCAGCCATAGACAATACAAAAACAAATAGGGGTGGCTGTGTTCCAACAAAATTTTCTTTACAATAACAGCATAAAACTTTGGCTTCAGGTCATAGTTTGTTGACTCCCACTTCATATTATCTTGTCCCCCCCACCCCCATTTCTTTCAGTCACCTTCTATCACAGAGTCACAGCTTTGCACTCACAGGGTAGCCAAGCTGTAGCTACAGACCAAACATTGTAAATAAATACCTCCGGGGAACTTGAGAATCAGTTAAAACTTTGTGCTAAATCATGAGTGAAATATACACTGGGAAACACAGTTAACAACCCATTCCCCAACTTGCTTACTGGGCTATCTTTCTAAAAATGCAAATTTGATCCTGCAGCTCCCTAGCTTAAAATGCTTCACCTGCAACAGAAAGCCCTGGCTCTTTAGTTTTTCACAATAGGCTTATTTATGGCTGGTCCTGCTTTCTTCCCCTCCTTATTTCTTCTCATCCCTTCCTTTTCACATTCTATGCTTCAGCTACACAGAAGGACTTATAATTTCCAGAATGATACCTGCTCCCTTGCCTTTCAACCCATACACTTATTTTTTTTTCTTCTTAGATGGAGTTTCACTCTTGTCACCCAGGCTGGAGTGCAATGGCGCAATCTCGGCTCACCACAACCTCCACCTCCCACGTTCAAGCAATTGTCCTGCCTCAGCCTCCTGAGTAGCTGGGATTACAGGTACCTGCCACCACACCTGGCTAATTTTTGTAGTTTTAATAGAGAAGGGGTCTCACCATGTTGGCCAGGCTGGTCTCGAATTCCTGATCTTATGGAATCTGCTTGCCTTGGCCTCCCAAAGTGCTGGGATTACAGGCATGAGCCACCATGCCCAGCCAACCCATACACTTGTTACTCATTCTCCTTGAAGCACTCTTCTCCACACATCCCTGGCCTTGCCAACTCCTTGAAGGCTGAGCTTAGGTGTCTTAAGGACTTCAACTCCCAGACACTTCTGCATACCTGCGTTATAATATTTTTACTGCTGGCTGTGTGTGGTTGCTCACACCTGTAATCCCAGCACTTCGGGAGGCCAAGGCAAGAGGATTGCTTGAAGCCAGGCATTCAAGACAGCCTGGGCAACATAGTGAGACCCCATCTCTACCAAAAAATTAGAACTTAGCTGGGCATGTGGTAGTACATGCCTGTACTGCCAGCTACTTGGGAGGCTAACATGGGAGAATCGCTTGAGCCCAGGATGTCCAGGCTGCAGTGACTCGTGACTGCACCACTGCACTCCAGCCTGGGTGACAGGGCAAGATCTTGTCTAATAATAATAATAATAATAATATTTTCGCCACTATCTACAGATGATTACTGGTGCAGATAAATTTAAAATTCTTCTTGGCCATGAGTGGTGGCTCACACCTGTAATCTCAGCACTTTGGGAGGCCGAGGTGGGCGGATTGCTTGAGCTCAGGAGTTCAAGACTAGCCTGGGCAACATGATTAAACCCTGTCTCTACCAAAAATACAAAAATTTAGCCGGGCATGGTGGCACACGTCTGTGGTCTCAGCTACTTGAGAGGCTGAAGTAGGAGGATTGCTTGAGCCCTGGGTAGTAGTGAGGAGGGTGGAGGTTGTAGTGAGCTGAGATTGTAATACTGCACTCCAGACTCCAGCCTGGGTGACAGCGTGAGATTCCGTCTCAAAAAATATATAAAAAATAAAAAAATTAAAATCCTTGAAAGCTGAAACTACATTTTCTTGTAAGCACATGATATCCCTCTTAGGGTCCTGCTCTCCCATCCCCCGAGCATGGAAATAAAGAAAAAATCTTGAGTCCCTTTAGGGGAAAATTCCAGGCACCCCACTATCCTTGAGAAATAAATAAATAACCCACTAATCAATAAGGTAATAATAAGCTTAAACAATAGCCACCCAAGTAAGCTAGGGTCATAAAATGTTTGGTTCCCTATAAAAACTAAAGATAACGTCTTGACATATGTCCCTGAGTTGTTTTTCAGAAACCTGTACCCCCACAAGATGGAAAATGCTGACCACCGTCACACAGACCTCAAATAAGGGAGAACTGAGGACTGATCTCTAATTGTTGTCCCTTGTTCTAAATGTCTTCATGAGGGGCCTGGAGAGAGTCATCATGCCCATAGATCAAACCCTAACATTCCTTTCTTCTGACCCCAAGTTTTTAGACAAAGCATTGCTTCCCTAACCAATTGTAAATCAAATAATCTGTGAACCTCTCTATGACTTGTAAGCCCCCACTTCCAGATATTCTGCCTTTTGAGGCAGAACCAATGTATAACCTCCATGTATTGAATTACGTATGATTTTGCCTATAACTTCTGCTTTCCTGAAATGTACCCCTTCCTTTAAAACCCTTGCTTATAAGCCATGGGAGAGTTTGGGTCTTAAGTGTTAGCTGCCCAATTCTCCTTGCTTGATGCCGTGCCATAAATGCCTCACTTTCTCTCACAGCAAATCTCGGTGTCAATGTTTGCCTTTGCTGCACCAGGTGGGCCGACCAAAGTTTGGTTGGATAACACATGGTACCTGGCACGCTGAGAATAATCCCTAATGCTTATTAAATGCAGCCATCAATTATTTAATTTCTTTAATAAGCTTTTGGCCTTTCTACTTCAGAATATAACTTTAGTTATTCCCAGCTGTGGGCAATTTATTTTCTTTTCGATATTGTCTATAAATGATACCCAAACAACTAACAGGAAAAAAAAATTATTAATCAGTTAAACAGGTAATTTAATATCAAACCATACAGGAGGAAAAATGATTGTTTCTCTACCCTTCAAAGTTCGTAGCTGAGACTCTATAAAAACAGACAGGTTAACAGGAGAAAAATAAATAAAAGTTGAATAACATGTATACCTCCAGTATACATGGAAGGGATACTCAGGGAAATCTGAAAGAGTAAAATCTCCAGGCTAAATCTCAAGAGAAGATCTAAGGGTTGTTTAAACTTCAGGCTTATACCATCCTTTGTTGTAACAAAAAGAGAAGTTCATTGGGAAAGGCTGATTATGGGAGATAGGAAGAGTACAGTATGCAAGAACAGTTTGTTATGCAAACTTAAGTCAGTCCCTTCTCCATTAAGAGTATCTTGTGATTTAGTCATTCTCTTCCTGGTACTGAGAGAGAGAGACACCCTTACAATAAAGATTTTCTTTATAGACAAAAATTTCTCTTACAAAAGGGTAACTTGTACTCTAGTTTTCAGAGCTTCTTCTGTGTCTGCTGTTTCCCAAAATAATTCAGTTCAAAAAATTCTATGCCAAAGAGGCTTATTTGGGGTGGTGTATTCTGGTCTTTTACAGTCGCACTTTGAGATGACGTGTTCTGAACCCCATCAATATAAAAAGCTACTTAACTTGCTTTAAAATATTTTTCCTGTTGAAATTAGACATATAGCTTTATGTTGTCATTATTGTTTTGTTTCTTTAGAGTGTCAACCTAAAAGGAAGAAGCTGAGGCAAAATTAACATACGTAGAGAGTTTCTTTGGGCCAACCTTGCAGATTGCAACACAGGAAAACAGATTCAAGTTGCCCTGAGTGTAATCCAACAAGCATTAGTTACAAGTGGATTTTTAAAGGCAAAAAGGGGAGACACAGAGTGGGCTGATACAAAGTTGCTTGTCAAGAATTCTCACTGGTTCATGGAAATGACATTGAGTAGTGATTGGCTATACATTTTTAGCTATAGGGTGTGGGTTATAGTGTCTGGTGTGGCATTATTAGCTTAATTTATAGCTACTTGTAGCATTAGCAAGCAGTTTCAAGAGATTAATATATAGCTCAAAGTGGGAAATAGAACATTATTGTAGTCTCATTTTAATGTCTCTTTGGGCCTGATAAGTATACTCTTCTTTTTTTTTCTTTTTCTTTCTTTTTTGAGACAGGGTCTCACTCTGTCACCCAGACTGGAGTGCAATGGCACCATCTCGGCTCACTGCAACCTCCACCTCCCAGCCTCCCAAGTAGCTGGGACTATAGGCATGCACTACCATACTGTGCTAAATTTTTGTGTTTTTTTGTAGAGATAAGGTTTCACCATGTTGCTCAGTCTGGTCTTGAACTCCTGAGCTCAAGCGAAAGAGACAATCTTAAGGCCACTTGCTGCATTATCTATCAGTATTAATAAAGCAACTTTACATTTACCCTATAAGTAGAAATATTTTCTCAACTAATCACTTAACAGCCAGGTTTTCTTTGAGAAGCAATTAAACATTTATGGGGTCGACAGAAGATATGAACAAATGCTATATAAAGACATCCCTAATAACAGACTATAGAAAAAAATTGTGCTTTAATGCATTATCTACATACAGCATGTCACTCTGGGTTACTAGATTTTAGCCTTTCATAATCTTTGAACTATTTTATGAGTCTTTGTAAGTTAAAAGTGACAAAGACCCTCCCCTTAGGCTCCTTTGAATCTTCTTTTTGACTAAGTCTCACCCTTGGTCTCATCCTTGCCCCATCTGGTCTAGTTTTAGCAAGAATACTGTTGAGTAAATATGGCAAAAATCCCCTACCCTTGGTATGTGATCACTATTGATGGCTGATCAGGTTCCTCTTCCTTCATCCTCTATATCTTATCACAGTGGGCTGCCTTCAGCAAGAATCCTAAGTCAGTGTAGCCATAATCCCCATAGCCTTGATGTTTCCTCTTAGTAATTTTCAACCCTCTGATCTCCGCCCTTTTCCGTGGCCATAAATCCCCACTTTTTCTTGTTGTATTAAGAATGGGATTTAATTCTATGCTGAGATCTCTTTTTCCCTATTGCAATAATTCCTGAATAAAATTTGCTTTTATCAGTTTAACTTTGTTTGGCTGTGGTTTGCTTTGACAATAGACATGCATATTCTGTCTTATAGAGTGGAGTTCAATTGACTTCCCATCTCCTATGGGGGAAGAAAACAGTTTTGCCTCTATTTGTAATTCCAGTTCTTTACTCCATAGAAATGTGTGCCTTTGAATTTTCCTTTAAACCAATTACAATGTCTACCCGCCTTCCTTACTGAATGAGTAAAATAAACATTTTAACACATGCTCATTTGTATACCCATATGACAGTCATGATATTACCTTTTCTAGAAAATTATCTTTTAACAATTTTGGAAGTTCCACTGAAATGCCCAGTGGATTTACCTACCAAAGCCAGGTAACCTTTGCAGGCAGAGAAATGCACTTCATGGGCAGTGTAAGCCCAGGTAGATCTTTTCTTGGCTCACAGAAGTGAATCCAAGGTGGCAAGAGAACTTTGCTCACTCTGTTTTCCTCATTCTAATTCTCCTCTATACTAATTTCACATTTTTGGTTTTGGGTTGTTTACTGTCAGTAAGTTATTCCCTGTTGCGAGAAGTAATGGTTGGGAATTCACTTTTATGATCTGATTATTTGATGATCTCTGTAAATGAATTAATAGTTAATAGAGATCTCTGCTAGGTGAGAGATAGCAGAGAATCTAGTGTGTTAGTCTTTTCTGTTTATCTGTTTTCTATTTTGAGCTCCTGCAGAAACCAAATTAATGTTTTAAGGATTCAAGTTCAGCTGGGAGTGGTGGCTCACGCCTGTAATCCCAGCACTTTGGGAGGCTGAGGTGGGATGATTGCCTGAGGTCAGGAGTTTCAGACCATCCTGGCCAACACGGTCAAACCCCGTCTCTACTAAAAATACAAAAAAAAAAAAAAAAAATTAGCCGGGTGTGGTGACACGTGCCTGTAATCCCAGCTACTGGGGAGGCTGATGCAGGAGAATGGCTAGAACCCAGGAGGCAGCGGTTGCAATGAGTGGAGATTGGGACACTGCACTCCAGCCTGGGCAACAAGAATGAAACTCCATCTCAAAAAAAAAAAAAAAAAAAGATTTCAAGTTCACATAATTTAGATAAATTTTTGGCAAATGAGACAAGCTTAATATTATTGGTTTAACAAAAAATACCTATGTCTTCTTTGATTTACTAGAGAATGAGAATAATATAATGTAGGTGCTTATGCTACTTGGATATATTTTTCCTAATCTTAAACAGGTTAATAGATTGAATAAGCTCGCCTTATTTCTACTTCATGTTTAAGACGTTTACAAATATAAATTTCTATTTACTCAGACTGAATCATTATTGTGATAAACTTTATTTCAACAATAATTATGTTTTGTGTATGTCAGCTTCAGGACAATTTTCAAGGTCTGTAAGTAACTTAAAACTTTGGACCAAAGGTAAGTTGAGTTAATTAATGGAGAATCATTAGATAGACAGTAAGACAGTATCTCAAGATAGTAAGAATACTTATTACTACTCATAATTTCAAGTTTATATCCCTTTACTTCTTATTTTCATGAGACTATCTCTTTGGGTCTGTAATGAATGTGCTGCTCATTTCTGCCACTTTTAGGAGTGTATAAAAATGATATGTGTGGCTAAGGCAAGCTGTATTGTGTGTATTCACAAGTTCTGCTAGTCTGCTGCAAAATGCTGGTGTGACAGTGAACGATTATCCACTCTCCAGGTCTCTCTGTGAAATAGAAGTGTGTTACTTTGGCTAAAAGTTATAATGAATATGTGGCTTTGGTTATATTTGGGAGCCATAGTTTCTGACAAATACAGCTGTGTATTTCCATTTTTTGAGGAGAAGAGTAATTTTGTCCCAAAGGAGTGGAATATTTTTGGTCTCCAAACCCCCTTGTGCTCTTCAAGCTTATAGAGAACAACAAAGAAATAGAACTGCCTTTGAGATTTCCCAAAGGACTCCCATAAAGTCACAAAGATTTGTTCTTTTACCTTCTAAAAAGAGAGATGCTAAAAATAATTAGGCTCATGTAATATTATTAGGGCTAAAAACAAAAAAATGATACCGTAAAATATGATGCCTTGACAAGCCTTTTTTTTTTTTTTTTTTTTGGAGACAAGGTATCACTCTGTCACCCAGGCTGGAGTGCAGTGGCATGGTCTCAGCTCACTGCAGCCTGACCTGCCAGGCTCAAGAGATCCTCTCACTCCAGCCTCCCAAGTAGCTGGGACCATAGGCACATGCCACCATGCCCAGCTAATTTTTGTTTTTTTTGTAGAGAGGGGGTTTTGCCATGTTGCCCAGGCTGATCTTGAACTCTGTGCTCAAGCATCCTCCCACCTTGGCCTCCCAAAGTGCTGGGATTATAGGCATGACCTACCGTGCCCAGTCTCTTGACATGCTTTGAACTAAAAAACCAGACTCAGAAACAAAGTGTCTCTGACCTTCTCCCACCCTCACCCTCTGTCCCCCAATCTCAGTCCTCTGCCTCTCTGAAAGCACAGGAAGAGGCTTTCTCTGAAGTTCCCTTATGGGACTACAGGAAGTTCCTCCAGACAGAATGCAATTGTCTTAGGTCTTCGCCCTATAATCTCAGAAAACAAAGAAGGCTAACTTGCTGGAATGATGACTAGATTGGACACCATAACCGAAGCCCAGGCAGACTTTCTCCCAGGCTATTGTTTGTTCTTCTCCCCTAAAAATCATTTCCTTTTCCTCTAAAATTGCCTACATTCCCCACTCCCTCTCCCCTATGAAGAGAGTATTTGAACTTCAACCATCTGGCCCTTCTTTGAGTATCACTCTTCATGTGACTCCTGTGCACTTGCACGTTAATAAATGTGTATGCCTTTTCTACTGTTGATCTGTCTATTGTCATTTTGTTTTATAGGCTCAAATTCTTGAACTCCCAGGGAGTGGAAGAAAACTTTCTTTCGTCCCTACAGTGTGTTGTTATTATTAATGAGTTACATAGAAACAGTTGTCGAATTAAAAAAGATACTTACGCTTCCCTGGATTAAATTTATATGGGTAAAATCATCACAAACATTTTACAAACTAAAATCCATATGTGAAGTTCCTAGAGATTTGTCAATGCCTTCACTGCCTATGACATGGTTCTATTTATCAGAGTTCAGGTGCAGCTCTGCCTGATAATAGACAATAGACAATAGTATACAGTAGACAGTCATAATTTCAGTTATTTTTGGCATGCCAGCTTTGTTAAGATATAATTCACACACAACACAATTTAACCATTTAAACTATACAATTCAACCAGGCACGGTGGCTCATGACTGCAATCCCAGCACTTTTGGAGGCTGAGGTGGGAGGATTGCTTGAGATCAGGAGTTTGACATTAGCCTAGGCAATATAGAGACACCTCCTCTCTACTAAAAATTTTTAAAAATCAGCCAGGCATAGTGGTACGTGCCTATAGCCCCAGCTACTTGGGAGGCTGATGGGGGATCGCCTGATCCTGGGACGTCAAGGCTGCAAGTGAGCCATGATCATGCTACTGCACTCCAGCCTGGGAGACAAACCGAAACCTCGTCTCAAGAATAATAATAATAATAATAATAATAATAATAATAATAATTAGGTGCATAATTCAATGGTATATTCAGTTACGCAACCATCGCCACAATCAATTTTAGAACATATTCTTCACTTCAGAAAGAAATGTTGTAACCATTAACAGTCATTCTGCATTTCCCCACTAACCACCAACCCAGATTTGCCTATTTGGGACATTTCATATAGATGGAATCATGCCATATGTGATCTTTCATAGCTGGCTTCTTTCCCTTAGCATAACATTTCAAGGTTCATTTATATTTTACCATGTATCATTACTTCATTCCTTGTTATTTGCAAATATTATTCCATGGTACAAATATAACATTTTATTTATCCACTCATCAATTGATAGGCATTTAGATTGTTTTCACTCTTTGGTTATTATGAATACTGATGCTATAAAAACTCATTTACAAGTTTTTGTGTAAACATGTTTTCATTTCTCTTGGGTATATACTTAGAAGTAGATTTTCTAGGTCATGTGGTAATTCTTTGTTTAATCATTTTTATGGCAACCCTATGTTTAACTATCAGATTGTTTTCCAAAGTGGCTGCACCATTTTTCAGTCCACTAGCAGTGTATGAGGGTTTCAATATCTTTATACTTTAAACAACACTTGGCCAGGCACAGTGTCTCACACCTATAATCCCAGCACTTTGGGAGGCTGAAGCAGGTGGATCTCTTGAGCTCAGGAGTTTGAGATCAGCCTGGGCAACATGGCGAAACCACATTTCTACTAAAAGTACAAAAAGCTAGGCAAGTGTGGTGGCACGCGCCTGGAGTCCCAGTTACCTGGGAGGCTGAGGTGGGAGGGTCACCTGAGCTCAGGACGTTGAGTTGTGATCACAGCACTGCACTCTAGCCTGGATGACAGAATGAGACCCTGTCTCAAAAAAAACTGAAAACCAAAAACCACCACAACCAACAACAAAAACACTTATTATCTGTCTATTTGATTACAGCATCTTAATGGGTATGAAGTGCTATTCTATCACCTTGAGATTTACTTGTTTTTTTTTCTCCTTAATGGCTAATGATGTTAAACATCTTTTCATGTGTTTATTGTCCATTTATATATCTTCTTTAGAGAAATGTTAATTCAAATACTTTGCCCATTTTGTATTTGGGTTATTTTATTATTGAGTTGTAAGACTTCTTTTTATACACTAGATACAAGTTCCTTGTAAGATGTATGAGTTGCAAATATTTTCTCCATTTCGTGGATTGTCTCTTTACTTTTTTGATGGTGTCCTTTGAAGCATGACTGTGGTGAAGTCCACAATTTTCTAATTTTTCTTTTGTCAATTGTGTTTTTGGTGTTACATCTAGAAAGGCTTTGCCTAATCCAAAGTCACAAAGATTTATACCCTACATTTCATTCCAAGAGTTTTATTGTTTTAGTTCTTACATTTAGGACTCTGATCCATTTTTAGTTAATTTTTGTGTATGGTTTGAGGAAGAAGTGCATCTTTATTCTTTTGCATGTGCATATCCAGTTGTCATATTTGAGAATGATGCTCATTTTACCAAATATGACCGTGTTCCTTTAAGTAACTAAGGTTGTAAACTTCATGAAACCAATGCTTGCAATGTCCTGTTGGGTAAGCTCACCTGGTAACTGGCTTATAGGTTTCCCTGCCTTCCAGGTAGGTTTAGGAGGTCACTTTCTGGTAGGTCCAAAAGTCTTAGCATCTTTTGGGGACCTGGAGAAGAAAGTAATTTGTCTCACTTATAGGAACTGCAAGGAAATCTGATGATGAGTTCTTACCTTGGTTTCTTAGCCTCACGATAGTAAATAATGAGCGGTTTTAAAAGCCCATTCGGAGATTGCTTATAAAAACTTCCAGCGAAGCAAATTTAAGGTCTCTATGATAAAGGAATTTTCTTGCTACACCTGTATATATAATCAGGCCAGATCTGTCAATGTTGAGAGAGGAGAAAGGGAGAAACCAGTTAGGCAGCAGTTAGGGTGGGTCCTCTGTTGAATTCTTTCAAACAGAAGAACAGCCTGACAAATCAAGCTGCAGGCACAGATAAGGGAACTTGCACAGGGGGCTTGCCTAAGACAGACCCACTGCTGCACAGATAAGAAAGGCTACACAGGTGACTTGCCCAAACATTCCCGCAATGGAAAATTTCGTCCTCTGACACATGCACAGTGAAAGGAACAAAGCAATATGGAGTAATCCAAGCTAAAGGCCCGCATGCACACTAGGAGGATGCAATGGGGCTACCAGAAATTTGTGCCTTATGGAAATAAAATGCCCAGCCCTCATCGGTTTCCTATAAAAGGCTTTGTCTTCAACTGTGAAAACAGCAATCCTCTTTTGGGCCCCCTCTCTGCAGTGGAGAGCTTTCTTTTTTTGCTTATTAAACTTTTGCTCCAACCTCACCCTTGGTGTCTGTGCTCCTTAATTTTCTTGGTCATTACACAAAGAACTTCCGGTGATACTTTGGGCAATGAGAAACTGCTACATTGTGGTGCATTGGGGAGACTGTAACCATGTGTATCTTACTTTGTGATCAAGAATAATCTTTCCAGATTATTTTTTATTAAAAGAGGAGAAATGATACAAAAAAAATTGTGTTTCAATGGAAAACTATGGATTATCTACATACAACATGCCTTGTGTTACCTAATCTAGCCTTTTTAATTTTTCTTAGAGACAGGGCTTTGCTCTGTTGCCCAGACTGAAGTCAAGTGGCATGATCATCACTCACTGCAGCTTGAAGTCTTGGGCTCAAGTGATCCTCCCGCCTCACCTCCCCTAGGACTACAGGGATGTGCCACTATGCCCAGCTAAGTGTTTGTTTATTTGTTTTGTAGATTTGGGGCCTCTCTGTGTTGCCCAGGCTGGTCGTTAACTCCTGGCCTCAACTCATCCTCCCACCTCAGCCTCCCAAAGTGCTGGGATTATGGTTGTGAGCCACTGTGCCCAGCCAGTCAGATTCTAGCCTTTATAATCTCTGTGCTATTTTCCAACTCTTTGCAAATGGATAGACTACACATTCTGTCTTGTCTGATAGGGTTTCAATGAACTTATCTCCCCTCTCAGGGAAAAAATACTTTTGCCTCCATTTGTAATTCCATTCCTTTATTCCATATAAATCTGTACCTTTTGACTTTTCCTTTGATCCAGTGTAACATTTGCCTGCTTCCCTCATCAAATAAGTAAAATCTTTCACACATGTTCATTTTTTATTTGTATGAGAGTCATGATTTTACCTTTATTTCAAAAATTATCTTTTAACAATACATTACAAAGTGGGATAGAGATGAAATCAGATAAGAGAGAAAAAGACCCATGAAAATGCATAGGTTTAGGATGTACCTCATTTGGACTCTGCAGAGACAATGAAACATAGTCTCAAAGAAGTTGATTTGCCGAAAGATACAACCAGGACATGGGGGTGAGATAAGGGTGAAGGGTAAACAATAATTAATGGAAAAGAAATTAAAATGACACAAAACATATGAATAAATGCTCAATCCCATAATGCTCCCAAATCCTTTTTTAAAAAGACGTATCGACTGATGGGGAGGAGCCAAGATGGCCGAATAGGAACAGCTCCGGTCTACATCTCCCAGCGCCAGCGACGCAGAAGACGGGTGATTTCTGCATTTCCATCTGAGGTACCGTGTTCATCTCACTAGGGAGTGCCAGACAGTGGGCGCAGGTCAGTGGGTGAGTGCACCGTGCACCAGCCGAAGCAGGGGCGAGGCATTGCCTCACTCAGGAAGCACAAGGGGTCAGGGAGTTCCCTTTCCAGGGGTGACAAACGGCACCTGGAAAATCGGGCCACTCCCACCCGAATACTGGGCTTTTCCGACGGGCTTAGGAAACGGTGCCCCAGGAGAGTATAGCCCGCACCTGGCTCAGAGGGTCCTACGCCCACGGAGTCTCGCTGATTGCTAGCACAGCAGTCGGAGATCAAACTGCAAGGCGGCAGCGAGGCTGGGGGAGGGGCACCCGCCATTGCCCAGGCTCGCTTAGGTAAACAAAGCAGCCGGGAAGCTTGAACTGGGTGGAGCCCACCACAGCTCAAGGAGGCCTGCCTGCCTCTGTAGGCTCCACCTCTGGGGGCAGGGCACAGACAAACAAAAAGACAGCAGTAACCTCTGCAGACTTAAATGTGCCTGTCTGACAGCTTTGAGGAGAGCAGTGGTTCTCCCAGCACGCAACTGGAGATCTGAGAACGGGCTGACTGCCTCCTCAAGTGGGTCCCTGACCCCTGACCCCCGAGCAGCCTAACTGGGAGGCACCCCCCAGCAGGGGCAGACTGATACCTCACACGGCCGGCCAGGTACTCCAACAGACCTGCAGCTGAGGGTCCTGTCTGTTAGAAGGAAAACTAACAGAAAGGACATCCACACCAAAAACCCATCTGTATATCACCATCATCAAAGACCAAAAGTAGATAAAACCACAAAGATGGGGAAAAAACAGAGCAGAAAAACTGGAAACTCTAAAAAGCAGAGTACCTCTCCTCCTCCAAAGGAACGCAGTTCCTCACCAGCAACAGAACAAAGCTGGACGGAGAATGACTTTGACGAGCTGAGAGAAGAAGGCTTCAGACGATCAAATTACTCCGAGCTACAGGAGGATATTCAAACCAAAGGCAAAGAAGTTGAAAACTTTGAAAAAAATTTAGAAGAATGTATAACTAGAATAACCAATACAGAGAAGTGCTTAAAGGAGCTGATGGAGCTGAAAACCAACGCTCGAGAACTACGTGAAGAATGCAGAAGCCTCAGGAGCCGATGCGATCAAATGGAAGAAAGGATATCAGCCCTGGAAGATGAAATGAATGAAATGAAGTGAGAAGGGAAGTTTGGAGAAAAAAGAATAAAAAGAAATGAGCAAAGCCTCCAAGAAATGTGGGACTATGTGAAAAGACCAAATCTACGTTTGATTGGTGTACCTGAAAGTGACGGGGAGAATGGAAACAAGTTGGAAAACACTCTGCAGGATATCATCCAGGAGAACTTCCCCAATCTAGCAAGGCAGGCCAACATTCAGATTCAGGAAATACAGAGAACGCCAAAAGATACTCCTCGAGAAGAGCAACTCCAAGACACATAATTGTCAGATTCACCAAAGTTGAAATGAAGGAAAAAATGTTAAGGGCAGCCAGAGAGAAAGGTCGGGTTACCATCAAAGGGAAGCCCATCAGACTAACAGCGGATCTCTCGGCAGAAACCCTACAAGCCAGAAGAGAGTGGGGGCCAATAGTCAACATTCCTAAAGAAAAGAATTTTCAACCCAGAATTTCATATCCTGCCAAACTAAGCTTCATAAGTGAAGGAGAAATAAAATACTTTACAGACAAGCAAATGCTGAGAGATTTTGTCACCACCAGGCCTGCCCTAAAAGAGCTCCTGAAGGAAGCGCTAAACATGGAAAGGCACAACTGGTACCAGCCACTGCAAAATCATACCGAAATGTAAAGACCATCGAGATTAGGAAGAGACTGCATCAACTAACGAGCAAAATAACCAGCTAACATCATAATGACAGGATCAGATTCACACATAACAATATTAACTTTAAATGTAAATGGACTAAATGCTCCAATTAAAAGACACAGACTGGCAAATTGGATAAAGACTCAAGACCCATCAGTGTGCTGTATTCAGGAAACTCATCTCACATGCAGAGACACACATAGGCTCAAAATAAAATGATGGAGGAAGATCTACCAAGCAAATGGAAAACAAAAAAAGGCAGGGGTTGCAATCCTAGTCTCTGATAAAACAGACTTTAAACCAACAAAGATCAAAAGAGACAAAGAAGGCCATTACATAATGGTAAAGGGATTAATTCAACAAATAGAGCTAACTATCCTATATATATATGCACCCAATACAGGAGCACCCAGATTCATAAAGCAAGTCCTGAGTGACCTACAAAGAGACTTAGACTCCCACACATTAATAATGGGAGACTTTAACACCCCACTGTCAACATTAGACAGATCAATGACACAGAAAATCAACAAGGATACCCAGGAATTGAACTCAGCTCTGCACCAAGCAGACCTAATAGACATCTACAGAACTCTCCACTCCAAATCAACAGAATATACATTCTTTTCAGCACCACACCACACCTATTCCAAAATTGACCATATACTTGGAAGTAAAGCTCTCCTTAATAAATGTAAAAGAACAGAAATTATCACAAACTATCTCTCAGATCACAGTGCAATCAAGCTAGAACTCAGGATTAAGAATCTCACTCAAAACCACTCAACTACATGGAAACTGAACAACCTGCTCCTGAATGACTACTGGGTACATAACAAAATGAAGGCAGAAATAAAGATGTTCTTTGAAACCAACGAGAACCAAGACACAACATACCAGAATCTCTGGGATGCATTCAAAGCAGTGTGTAGAGGGAAATTTATAGCACTAAATGCCCACAAGAGAAAGCAGGAAAGATCCAAAATTGACACCCTAACATCACAATTAAAAGAACTAGAAAAGCAAGAGCAAACACATTCAAAAGCTAGCAGAAGGCAAGAAATAACTAAAATCAGAGCAGAACTGAAGGAAATAGAGACACAAAAAACCCTTCAAAAAATTAATGAATCCAGGAGCTGGTTTTTTGAAAGGATCAACAAAATTGATAGACTGCTAGCAAGATTAATAAAGAAAAAAAGAGAGAAGAATCAAATAGATGCAATAAAAAATGATAAAGGGGATATCACCACCGATCCCACAGAAATACAAACTACCATCAGAGAATATTACAAACACCTCTACGCAAATAAACTAGAAAATCTAGAAGAAATGGATAAATTCCTCAACACATACAGCCTCCCAAGACTAAACCAGGAAGAAGTTGAATCTCTGAATAGACCAATAACAGGAGCTGAAATTGTGGCAATAATCAATAGCTTACCAACCAAAAAAAGTCCAGGACCAGATGGGTTCACAGCCGAATTCTACCAGAGGTACAAGGAGGAGCTGGTACCATTCCTTCTGAAACTATTCCAATCAATAGAAAAAGAGGGAATCCTCCCTAACTCATTTTATGAGGCCAGCATCATCCTGATACCAAAGCCTGGCAGAGACACAACAAAAAAAGAGAATTTTAGACCAATATCCTTGATGAACATTGATGCAAAAATCCTCAAGAAAATACTGGCAAACAGAATCCAGCAGCACATCAAAAAGCTTATCCACCATGATCAAGTGGGCTTCATCCCTGGGATGCAAGGCTGGTTCAATATACGCAAATCAATAAATGTAATCCAGCATATAAACAGAACCAAAGTCAAAAACCACATGATTATCTCAATAGATGCAGAAAAGGCCTTTGACAAAATTCAACAACCCTTCATGCTAAAAACTCTCAGTAAATTAGGTATTGATGGATCGTATCTCAAAATAATAAGAGCTATTTATGACACGCCCACAGCCAATATCATACTGAATGGGCAAAAACTGGAAGCATTCCCTTTGAAAACTGGCACAAGACAGGGATGCCCTCTCTCACCACTCCTATTCAACATAGTGTTGGAAGTTCTGGCCAGGGCAATTAGGCAAGAGAAGGAAATCAAGGGTATTCAATTAGGAAAAGAGGAAGTCAAATTGTCCCTGTTTGCAGATGACATGATAGTATATCTAGAAAACCCCATTGTCTCAGCCCAAAATCTCCTTAAGCTGATAAGCAACTTCAGCAAAGTCTCAGGATACAAAATCAATGTACAAAAATCACAAGCATTCTTATACATCAATAACAGACAAACAGAGAGCCAAATCATGAGTGAACTCCAATTCATAATTGCTTCAAAGAGAATAAAATACCTAGGAATCCAACTTACAAGGGATGTGAAGGACCTCTTCAAGGAGAACTACAAACCACTGCTCAAGGAAATAAAAGAGGATACAAATAAATGGAAGAACATTCCATGTTCATGGGTAGGAAGAATCAATATCATGAAAATGGCCATCCTTCCCAAGGTAATTTACAGATTCAATGCCATCCCCATCAAGTTACCAATGACTTTCTTCACAGAATTGGAAAAAAACTACTTTAAAGTTCATATGGAACCAAAAAAGAGCCCACATCGCCAAGTCAATCCTAAGCCAAAAGAACAAAGCTGGAGGCATCACGCTACCTGACTTCAAACTATACTACAAGGCTACAGTAACCAAAACAGCATGGTACTGGTACCAAAACAGAGATATAGATCAATGGAACAGAACAGAGCCGTCAGAAATAATGCCACATATCTACAACTATCTGATCTTTGACAAACCTGACAAAAACAAGAAATGGGGAAAGGATTCCCTATTTAATAAATGGTGCTGGGAAAACTGGCTAGCCATATGTAGAAAGCTGAAACTAGATCCCTTCCTTACACCTTATACAAAAATCAATTCAAGATGGATTAAAGACTTAAATGTTAGACCTAAAACCATAAAAACCCTAGAAGAAAACCTAGGCAATACTATTCAGGACATAGGCATGGGCGAGGACTTCATGTCTAAAACACCAAAAGCAATGGCAACAAAAGCCAAAATTGACAAATGGGATCTAATTAAACTAAAGAGCTTCTGCACAGCAAAGGAAACTACCATCAGAGTGAACAGGCAACCTATAAAATGGGAGAAAATTTTTGCAACCTACTCATCTGACAAAGAGCTAATATCCAGAATCTACAATGAACTCCAACAAATTTACAAGAAAAAAACAAACAACCCCATCAAAAAGTGGGCGAAGGACATGAACAGACACTTCTCAAAAGAAGACATTTATGCAGCCAAAAAACACATGAAAAAATGCTCACCATCACTGGCCATCAGAGAAATGCAAATCAAAACCACAATGAGATACCATCTCACACCAGTTAGAATGGCAATCATTAAAAAGTCAGGAAACAACAGGTGCTGGAGAGGATGTGGAGAAATAGGAACACTTTTACACTGTTGGTGGGACTGTAAACTAGTTCAACCCTTGTGGAAGTCAGTGTGGCGATTCCTCAGGGATCTAGAACTAGAAATTCCATTTGACCCAGCCATCCCATTACTGGGTATATACCCAAAGGACTATAAATCATGCTGCTATAAAGACACATGCACACGTATGTTTATTGTGGCATTATTCACAATAGCAAAGACTTGGAACCAACCCAAATGTCCAACAATGATAGACTGGATTAAGAAAATGTGGCACATATACACCATGGAATACTATGCAGCCATAAAAAATGATGAGTTCACGTCCTTTGTAGGGACATGGATGAAATTGGAAATCATCATTCTCAGTAAACTATCGCAAGAACAAAAAACCAAACACCGCATATTCTCACTCATAGGTGGGAATTGAACAATGAGAACACATGGACACAGGAAGAGGAACATCACACTTCGGGGACTGTTGTGGCGTGGGGGGAGGGGGGAGGGACAGCATTGGGAGATATACCTAATGCTAGATGATGAGTTGGTGGGTGCAGCGCACCAGCATGGCACATGTATACATATGTAACTTACCTGCACGTTGCGCACATGTACCATAGAGCCTAAAGTATAATAATAATAATAATAATAATAATAATAAAAAGAAAAAAATAAAAAGACGTATCATTTTTCATCTAAGAGAGTGGTAAAGAAATAGAAGTGTGGTACTATTCAGGGCAGGTAAGTAGGTAGCAGGAATAGGTGCATTTCTGCTTTGTGAATAAGTGAGCAGGATAAACTCTTTAGGAGTCTATTTAATAAGATTTAAATACAGGTATCCTTTAAACCAGCATTTCTACTTTTAGATGTTTAATCGGTGAAATGCTTGCACAAGTATGTGATGACATATGTTCAAGGATGTTCATTTTCACTATTGTAACAGAAAGCTTGGAAGCACCCTAGATTTCCATCAATAAAGAACTGTTTCAGAACTATGTATCTAGAATGGTGCATTTTTTGTTTAAAAATATACATATAGTGGTCATCTTAGAGGGATGGGACTATAAAACTTTGTACTCCACATTTTTTTGTTTTACGTTTGTATTACTTTTGCCATATTTTTAAAAAAGTAAAAATATAACTATAAGAGAATCCAATCTTTTGAACTTGATACAGTATCATATAAATGAACTCATTTTTTCAGTGCACCAATGGAAGCTTCTCAGTGGAGGTGAAGAGGGTTGTAGAACAGCATTCTGAATTGGACCTCCATGAAGTAAAAGTAGGGCATAGTCATTACTCACTAGTCACTAAGAACATTTTCTATGGGATGTGCACAATATCCAGACAAGAATTTTAACAAGATCCACACACCCTACTTGAGCCAACGAAACCCTTTACCTAATCAATTAACTAATGAAGGTCTTGGGGCAAATAACTACGACTGAAGAATTCATGAACTATAGAATGTAGGTGTATGTGTGTGTCTTTTGACTGTAGTTCCCACTGAAGAGTTGCCGAATGATGAATTAATGCTAAATGATCCAGATACACATCATATAAATAATTACTTATAAATATTATTCAAATGAAATGTATCTACTTTAAAAAGCCATTTGTGCAGTTAATTGATTTTAAACTGCATATACTTCCAATTTCAAAATAGGCTGATTTGAAGTAGAGTCTTTAGTAGGTGCGTAGCACATTTTGATTTAAAAAATTTAAATCTTATGTTACACTAAAATGCTGTAGGAAATAGATTTGATCAGGCAACCAAACCAATGTCATGGGTCACTATTCGTAAGTACCATGGCAAATAATAATGATTAACATTTACCACAGACTTATTGCATAGAAATAATTTCTGTAAGTTATGCCTCCAAGCAACTCAGTGATGTAAGTAATGATTTATCCTGGCTTACCATAAGTTAACTAAAGACACGGAGTGAGAAAATGAAGCCAGGGAGTTCTCTGGGGCCTCTTTTATAAGGGTACAATCCCATTCTTGAAAACTCCATTTCCATGACCCAGTCCTATCCCAAAGACCTTGCCTCCTAACACCACCACATTTCAGGTGAGAATTTTGCATAGTCATTTGGGAAGGAAGGACTCAAATATTCAGTCCATAACAAAATTCCTCATTGAGGTTGTGTGTATTGACTAGATTACAGAAACTCAACAGTTTCCATCCCAAATTTATTTGCTATCCAATATAGATGGCTTTGTTTTTATTTTTGTCTTGAAACAGTCTTACTCTGTCACCCAGGCTGGAGTGCAGTGGCACAATCATAGCTCACTGCAGCCCTGACCTTCTGGGATCAAGTGATCCTCCCACCTCAGCCTCCTCAGTAGCTGGGACTACAGGCATGTGCCACCACGCATGGATCCTTTTTATTTATTTATTTATTTATTTAGTGGAGACAGGGTTTTGCTTTGTTGTCCAGGCTGGTTTTGGACTTCTGGCCTCAAGTGATCCTCCTACTTGGCCTCCCAAAATGTTGGGATTACAGATGTGAGCCACTGCACCTGGCCTCATAATTTCTGATTTATACTCACAATAAAGCTAAAAGAGAAAACACATGTATTGTGAAACAAAAAGCACGCAAGGAAGCTGTTCGACTGTCTTTTTAAAATTTTTACTTTTTTGGGGGGGACGGAGTCTTGCTCTGTCACCCAGGCTGGAGTGCAGTGGCGCAATCTCGGCTCACTGCAACCTCTGACTTCCAGGTTCACGCCATTCTCCTGCCTCAGCCTCCCCAGTAGCTGGGACTACAGGCGCCCGCCACCACGCCCGGCTAATTTTTTTATATTTTTAGTAGAGACGGGGTATCATCATGTTAGCCAGGACGGTCTCAATCTCCTGACCTCGTGATCCACCCGCCTCGGCCTCCCAAAGTGCTGGGATTACAGGCGTGAGCCACCGCACCCGGCCTAATTTTCACTTTTTAATGTTCTTATTGATGTGTAATAATTGAACATATTTAGGGGATACATGTGATATTTTGTTACATGAATAGAATGTGTAATGATCAAGTCCGGATATTTACAATATCCATTACCATCAGCATTTTACCATTTCTGTGTGTTGAGAATGTTTCAAGTCCTTACTTCTAGCTATTCTGAAATGTGTAATACATAATTGTTAAATATAGTCACCTATATCACTACAGAATATTAGAACTTTTTCTAACTGTACGTACCCATTAACCAACCCTGCTTTACTTCCCCCCACGCACACTCACACATTCTTCCCAGCCTCTGATAACCGTCATCCTACTCACTACCTCCATGAAATCGACATTTTTATGAGCATATGAGTACATGTGATAATATTTGGCTTTCTGGTTTTTGTTTTGAGACAAGGTTTCACTCTTAGCCCAGGCGGGAGTGTAGTGGCACTATCACAGCTCACTGCAGCTTCCAACTCCCTGGGCTCAGGTGCTCTTCCCACCTCTACCCTCCTGACTAGCTGGGACTACAGGCACATGCCATCATGCCTGTCTAATTTTTGCATTTTTTTTGTAAAGATGGCGTTTTGCCATGTTGTCCAGGCTGGTCTCAAACTCATGGGCTCAAGTGATCAGCCCACCTTGATCTCCTAAAATGCTGGGATTACAGGCGTGAGCCACCACTCCTGGCCATATTTATCTTCCTGTGTCAGGCTTATTTAACATAATGACCTGCAGTTTCATCCACATTGCTGCAGATGACATTATTTCATTCTTTTCTATGGTTGAATAGCATACTACTGCATAAATACATGACATTTTCTTTATCCGTTAATTCACCGCTGGACATAGGTTGTTTCCCTATCTTTGCTATTGTGAACAGTGCAGCAATAAACATGGGGGAGTATGTATCCCTTTGATATGCTGATTTCCATTCTTTTAAATACCCAGCAGTGAGACAGCTGGATTATATGGTAGTTGTGTCCAGAATTGGTGGGTTTTTGGTCTCACTGACTTCAAGAAAGAAGCCGCAGACCCTCGTGTTGAGTGTTACAGTTCTTAAAGGTGATGTGTCCAGAGTTTGTTCCTTCTGATGTTCAGACACGTTCGGAGTTTCTTCTTTCTGGTGCGTTCGTGGTCTCACTGGTTTCAAGAGCAAAACTGTAGACCTTCAAGGTGAGTATTACAGCTCTTAAGGCGGCATGGTGTGGAGTTGTTCATTCCTCCCAGTGGGTTCGTGGTCTCATTGACCTCAGGAGTGAAGCTGCAGACCTTCGTGATGAGCATTACAGCTCGTAAGGGCAGTGACGACCCAAACAGTGAGCAGCAGCAAGATTCACTGCAAAGAACTAAAGACCTGCACTTCCACAGAAGCCGAGAAGGTTGCCACTGCTGGCTTGCACATCCTGCTTTTATTCCCTTATCTGGCCCCACCCACATCCTGCCGATTGGTTGATTTTACAGAGAGCTGATTGGTCTGTTTTACAGAGAGCTGATTGGTCCATTTTGGCAGGGTGCTGATTGGTGCGTTTACAATCCCTGAGCTAGACACAAAAGTTCTCCCAGTCTCTAGTAGATTAGCTAGACACAGAACCCTGATTGGTGCATTTACAAACTTTGAGCTAGACACAGAGTGCTGATTGGTGTATCTCCAATCCCTTAGCTAGACATAAATGTTCTCCAAGTCTCCACTAGACTCAGAAGCCCACCTAGCTTCACCTAGTAGATCCCTCTCCAGGCCACAGGCAGAGCTGCTTGCCAGTCCTGTGCTGTGGCACCGGCGCTCCTCAGCCCTTGGGCGGTGGATGGGTCCGGGTGCCATGGAGCAGGGAGTGGCGCTCATCAGGGAGGCTCAGGCCGCGCAGGAGCCCACGGTGGCCGGGTGGGGGTCGGCGGCTCAGGCATGGCGGGCTGCAGGTCCCGATCCCTGCCCCGCTGGGAGGCAGCTGAGGCCGGGTGAGAATTAGAGCAGAGTGCCGGCGGGCAGGCACTGCTGGGGGACCCGGCGCACTCTCCGCAGCTGTTGGCCCGGATGCTAATCCCCGCACTTGCCTGGGGCCAGAGGCCCAGGCCTGCAGCTCCCAGTGCGGGACCCGCGGAGCCCACGCACACCCGGAACTCGCGCTGGCCTGGAAGCGCCACGCACAGCCCCGGTTCCGCCGGCGCCTCTCTCTCCACACCTCCCTGCAAGCTGAGGGAGCCGGCTCCAGCCTCGGCCAGCCCAGAAAGGGGCTCCCACAGTGCAGCAGCCGACTGAAGGGCTCCTCAAGGGCAGCCAGAGTGGGCTCCGAGGCCGAGGAGGTGCCAAGAGCGAGCAGGGCTGCCAGGGCTGCAAGCACACTGTCACCTCTCAGTTCTATTTTTAGTTTTTTGAGTAATCTTCATACCATTTTCCATAAAGGCTGTACAAACTTACATTCCCACCAACAGTGTATGAGCGTTTTCTTTTCTCTGCATTGTTACCAACGTCTGTCATTTTTTGTATTTTTTAATAGTCATTTTTACTGGGGTTAGATAATATTGTGGTTTTGATGAGCATTTCCCTGATAATTAGTGATTTTGAGCATTTTTATTATACCTGTTGGCCATTTGTAGGTCTTCCTTACAGGAATGTCTATTTAGAACCTTGCCCAACTTTTAAATGGGGTTGTTTGTGTTTTTGCTGTTGAGTTGTTTCAGTTCTTTGTATATTCTGGGTATTAGTCCTTGTCAGATAAATAATTTGCAAATACTTTCTTCCATTGAATAGGTTATCTCTTTGCTGTGTTGATTGTTTCCTTTGCTGTGTGGAAGCTTTGTAGTTTAATATAACTTCGGTTTGTTAATATTTGGTTTTGTTGCTTGTAATTTTGGAGTCTTAGCCATAATACCTTTGCTTAGGCCAAAGTCCTAGAGTATTCCCCCTATGTTTTTTTCTAGTTGTTTTATAGTTTAGGGTCTTGCGTTTAAATCCTCAATCCATCTTGATTTGATTTTTGAATATAGTGAGAGATAGGGGCTTAATTTCATTCTTCTGCATATAAATATCCAGTTTTCTCAGCACCATTTATTGAAGAGGATGTCCTTTCCCCCAGTGTATGTTCCTGGCACATTTGTCTAAAATCAGCTGTCTATAAATATGTAAGTTTATTTCTGGGTTCTCTATTTTGTTCCGTTGGTCTGTGTTTCTCTTTTTATAGCAATATCATGCTGATTTGGCTACTATAGCCTAATAATATATTTTAAAGTCAGGTAGTGTGGTGCCTCCAGCTTGGTTATTTTTATTCAGAATTGCTTTGGCTATTTAGGCTCTTTTTTGGTTCCATACAAATTTTAGGATTTTTTTTTCTATTTCTGTGAAGAATGTCACTGGCATTTTGATAGGTATTGCTTTAGTAGTATGGTCATTTTACAATATTAATTCTTCCAATCCATGAGCATGGAATATCTTTACATTTGTTTGTGACCCCTGCAATTTCCTTCACTGGTGTTTTATAGTTTTCCTTGTAGAGATCTTTCACCTCCTTGGTTAAATTTTTTCCTAGTTTTTGTTTTTGTTTTTTGTCATTGTACATGGGATTTCTTTCTTGATTTATTTTTCAGCTAGTTCATTATTGACATTATTGGTATATAGAAATGCTACTGATTTTTGTATGTTGATTTTGTTTTCTGAAACTTTACTGAATTTGTTTATTTGCTCTAGGAGTCTTTTGAAGGAATTTATAGGGTTTTTTAGATATAGTATTATGTTGTCAATGAACAGAGATAATTTGGTTTCCTCTTTTTCTATTTGGATGCCTTTTATTTCTATCTCTTATTCGATTGCTCTGGCTAGGACTCCCAGTAGTATGCTGAATAGAAACAGTAAAAGTGGGCATCCTCGCTTATTTTATTTCTTAGGGGAAAGGGTTTTAGTTTTTTCCCATCAGTATGTTAACTATGAGTTTGTCATACATGGTCTTTATTATGTTGAGGTATGTTCCTTCTGTGCAGAGTTTGTTGAGTGTTGTTTATCATGAAGGGATGTTGAATTTTATCAAATGCTTTTTCTGCATCTATTAGATGAACATGTAGTTTTTGTCTTTTGTTCTGCTGAGGTGACATATCACGTTTACTGTTTTACGTATGTAGAACAATGCTTGCAATCCTGGGGTAAATTCCACTTGATTGTGGTATATTATCTTTCTGAGGTGCTGCTAGATTTGGTTTGCTAATATTTTGTTAAGGATTTCTATATCTACGTTCATTAGCTTATTGACCTGTCATTTTCTTTCTGTGTTGTATTTTTGTTTGGCTTTGGTACCAAGGCAATAATGGTTTTATAGAATGAGTTAGGGAGAATTCCCACCTCTTCTCTTTTATAGAATAGTTTGAGGAGAATTGAAATTAGCTCTTCTTTATAAGTTTGGTAGAATTATGTGGTAAAACCATTATGTTTTTGGCTTTTCTTTGTTGGGAGACTTTTTAATTTGTTTTCAATCTCATTGCACTTTATTGATCTGTTCAGGTTTTCTATTTCTTCCTGATTTGACCTTAGTAGGTTGCATATTTCCAGGGATTTATCCATTTTCTCTAGGTTTTGCAGTTTGTTAGTGTACAGTTGTTCATAATAGTCTCTGATGATCTTCTGTATTTCTGTGGTTATCAGTTGTAATGCCTTCTTTTCATTTCTAATTTTATTTGGGTCTTCTCTCTTTCTTCGCTAGTCTAGCTAGTGGTTTGCCAACATTATGTATCTTTTCAAAAAACCCACTTTTTGTTTGCTGATTTATTTGTATATTTTTAGTCCCATAGGTTTTAGTATGCTGTGTTTCCATTTTCATTTGTTTCAAGAAATTTTTGGCTTCCTTCTTAATTTCTTTTTTTCTTTCTTTTTCTTTTTCTTTTTTTTCTTTCTTTCTTTTTTTTTTTTTTTTTTTTGTTTTTTTTTTTTTTTTTTGAGACAGTCTCATTCTGCTACCCAGGCTGGAGTGGAGTGGCACAATCTCAGCTCACTGCAACCTCCACCTACCAGGTTCAACCAATTCTCATGTCTCAGCCTCCTGAGTAGCTGAAACTAGTCATGTATCACTACGTCCGGCTAATTTTTGTATTTTTGGTAGAGATGGGGTTTCACCATGTTGGCCAGGCTGGTCTCGAACTCCTGGCCTCAAGTGATCTGCCCACCTCAACCTCCCAAAGTACTGGGATTACAGGTGCGAGCCACCACGGCCAGCCTGATTTGCCTCTTAATTTCCTCGTTAACCCAGTGGTCATTCAGGAGCATACTGTTTAATTTCATGTATTTGTACAGTTTCCACAGACCCTCTTGTTTTTTATTTCTAGTTTTATTTCATTGTGGTCAGAGAAGATACGTGATATGATTTCAATTTTTAAACATTTGTTGAGACTTGTTTTGTATTCTAACGTATGGGCTATCTTTGAAAATGTTCCATGTGCTGATGAATGTGTACTCTGCAGCTGTTGGATGAAATGTTCTGTAAATGTCTGTTAGGTCCATTTAATCTAAAATATGCAGTTTAAACCCAATATTCCTTTGTTGACATTCTGTGTAGATAATCTATCAGTTGCTGAGAATGGGGTATTGAAGTCCCCAACCATTATTATGTTGGAGCTTATTCCTCACTTTAGAGCTAATAATATTTGTTTTACATTTCCGGGTGCTCTGGTGTTGGGTGCATATATATTTAGACTTATTAAATCCTCTTGCCCAGGCATGGTGGCTCACACCTGTAACCCCAGAGCTTTGGGAGGCCAAGGCAAGAGGATCACTCAAGGCTAGGAGTTACAGACTAGCCTCAGTAACATAGTGAGACCCCATCTTACACAAAATTTTAAAAAATTAGCCAGGTGTGGGGCATATGCCTGAGGCTGAGTTGTGAGGATTGCTTGAGCCCAGGAGGTTGAGGCTGGAGTGAGCCATGATTGTGCCATTGCCCTCCAGCTTGAGTGACAGAGCAACAGAGCAAGGATCTGTCTCAAAATAAAAAAAGAGAGAAAAAAGATTTTTATATCCCCTTAATGAATTGATATCTTTATCATTATATAATTACCTTTTGTCTCTTTTTGCTGTTTTTCACTTAAAATCTGTTTTATATGCTATAAATATAGCATATTCTGCCTATTTTTGGTTTCTGTTTGTGGAATACTTTTTCCATCCCTTTGCTTTCAGTCTATATATGTCTTCACACATGAAATAATTTCATGTAGATAAGACATAGTTAAGTCATGTTCTCTTACCCATTCGTCTAGTCTGTATCTTTTAAGTGGAAATTTTAATTTGTTTACATTCAAGGTAACCGTTGATATGTGAGGACCTCTTCCTGTCATTCTGTTAATTGTTCTCTGGTTGTTTTGTATATCCTTTGTTATTTTCTTCCTATTTTTTATCTTTATGGTTTGGTGATTTTCTGTAGTGGTAACATTTGAGTCCTTTCTCTTTCTCATGTGTGTATTTTCTCTATTTGTTAGTTTTATACTTTCATGTGTTTTCATGATAGTAGATATGGTCCTTTTGCTTCCAAGTACAGAACTCCTTTATGCATTTCTTGTAGGTCTGGTGTAGTAGAGATGAATTGCCTCAGCTTTTCCTTGTCTGGGAAAGTCTTTATTTTTCTCTTCATTTATGAAGGATAATTTAGCTGGGTATAGTATTCTTGAGTAGCCGTTTTTTTCACTTAGCACTTTGAATATATCATTCCACTGTCTTTTGGCCTGTAATGTTTCTGCTGAGAAGTCCATTGTTAGTCTGATGAAGATTCTCTTATATGTGACTAGGTACTGTTCTCTTGCTGTTTTAAAATTCTTTCTTTGTCTTTGACTTTTAACAGTTTTGCTACAATATGACAGGAAAAAGCCTTTTTTTGGATTGTATCTGTTTGGGGATCTTTGAGCTTCCTGTATTTGGATGTCTAAATCTCTTGCTAGACTTGGGAAGTTTTCAGCTAATATTTTGTTAAATAAGCATTTCTATGGCATTAACTTCTCCTTACCTTCTGGGACACAAAACATTTGGATATTTTGTCACTTATGATGTCCTGTACATCAGATAGCCTTTCCTCATTCTCTTGTATTCTTTTTGTCTGATTGGATTATTTCAAAAGACCTCTCTTCAAGTTTTTCAAGTTTCTTCTGCTTGATCTAGTCTATCATTGAAGCTCTTGATTATATTTTTAAATTTTATTTATTGAATCCATCAGTTCCGGGATTTGTTTAGTTCTTTTTTATAATATCTATCTCTTTGGTGAATTTCTCATTCATATAGTGAATTATTTTTTTCTGATTTGATTTCTTTGTATTGTTCATTCTTTTGTATCTCATTGAGCTTCTTTAATGTTATTTTTAATTCTTTCTCAGGCGTTTCATAAATTACTTTTTTTTGAAATCTGTTGGAAAATTATTATGTTCCTTTGGAGGTTTCATATTTCCTTGCTATTTCATGTTTCCTGTTTCCTTTTTTTTTTTTTTTTTTAGAAGGAGTCTTGCTCTTGTTGCCCAGGTTGGAGTGCAGTGGTGTGATCTCACTGCAACCTCTGCCTCCCGGGTTCAAGCAATTCTCCTTCCTCAGCCTCCCCAGTAGCTGGAATTAAAGGTGCCCACCACCACACCTGGATAATTTTTTTGTATTTTTATTACAGACGGGGTTTTGCCATGTTGGCCAGGCTGGTCTCTAACTCCTGATCTCAGGTGATCCACCTGCCTTGGCCTCCCAAAGTGCTTTGATCACAGGCGTGAGCCACCACGCCCAGCCTCCTATTTCCTTTCATTGACGTTTGCACACCAGGTGTAACAGTCTCTTCTATTTTTGGATTGGCTTTTGCATGGGGAAGACTTTTTCCTGTAGGTGAATCTATGGTGTTGGTTGGGTAGGGCACTTTTGCTTTGATTCTGGGTATGTGCAGTAGTGTAGTCTCATAGGAGTTCTTTAGCTGTAAACTCAGTCAGTGGTGTTTGTGATTTTCTCAGTACCTTGGGCTCTGGTTGTTAATGGAAGCTGTGGTGAGTTTTTTCTGGGGACAGGACAACCCTCAGGCTTCCAGGTGGCACTTGCTGGCCTGGCTTCCTTCCTTCCTTCCTTTCTTTTTTTCTTTCATGTACCTTTCTTTGTTTCTTTCTTTCCTTCCTTCTTTCTTTTCTTTTCTTTCCTTTCTTTCCTTCCTTCCTTTTCTTTTCTTTCTTTCTTTCTTTCTTTTTTTCTTTCATCTTTCTTTCTTTGTTTCTTTCCTTCCTTCTTTCTTTTCTTTCCTTTTCTTTCTTTCCTCCCTTCTTTCTTTTCTTTTCTTTCTTTCTCTCTCTCTCTTTCTTTCTTTCTTTTGCTTCCTCTTTCTTCTTTCCCTCCCTCCCTCCCTCCCTTCCTTCCTTCCTTTTTCTTTCTTTCCTCTTTTTTTTGCCTGTGATGGTCTAAGCAGGCCATTCCCTAGGTCCCCAGGTGGCACATGCAGGTGTGTGCTGGTGGTGGTGGTGATGGAAGGTTGGGCAGGCCCATCTTCAGGACCCCAGGAGGAGTTCCCAGATGCCAGTAGTTATGAATGAGGCAGGGAGACCCCAGGCCTCCAGACAGCATGCTTGGTTGCTGGTTGCTGGTTTTCTAGGTCTGTTGTTAGGCCCTTTGCTTGTGTGCATGTGCACCCAGGGCAACTGTTGAGGTGGTGTGGCCCCAGGCTCCCAGGTGGTGTGTTTGGGGCACTGAGGGGCCAAGCCTCGTAGGATGGGTCTGTTTTTAGGTGTCCTGTTGGTCCACATAACTGTTGGCTTTGGTGGGTGGGGCAGGGCAGGCCCCCAGGCCTCTGGAAGGTATGATAGGGTGCCAGCAGTGGCAGGTTTTCTGGGGCTATTATTAGGCCCCCTACTGGTTTGCATCTTCACCTGGGTGACTGATAGGATGGGGTAACCCCTGGATCTCCAGGTGGAAGGTTTGGGAACTGGGGGTGTGGTTCTAGTCTGGGTGGGCCTATCCTTAAGCTCCCCATTGTTGCGTATGGCCATAGGCTGTGGTGAGCATTGTGGGTCGATCCCCAATTCTTGGGCAGTGTGCTCAGGCAGGGATAGCAGCAGTGGCAGTGGGCAGTAAAAACCTGTCCTGAAGGCATATGCAAGTGTGCAGTAGCCCTGCTGGGGATGGGGGTGCTATTTGTGGTAGCCATCCCAGGAAGGTGGGGTTCAGACTCTGGACAGTATGTACTTTGGCTCCCAGTACCAGCAATGGCTGCAGCAGCTGGCAAGGATAGCCTGGACCCCGGGCATATGCAAGTGCATGGCAGCTGTGCTGCTGGGGAGAGTGTTAGGGTTGCTCTCTGTGACCACAGGTCAAGGCAGATGGATTTCAGACTCTGGGGCGTAAGCACTTTGGCTCCCTCCTCCCCGGTGTGCTGCACCTCCCTCTCCCCAGTGTATAGGACACTGTATAGGCTAGATTGTTGGGGACCCTGCTGTTCTACTGGTTCCAACTGGCATCTCACCTCTGTAGCCCTTCTGGTGGATGTGGGGAAATGTCACTGGGGCTTCAGGGAGGTGGAGATGCAGGAGCTGTGGGGCGCTGGGACAGGATATAGCTTGGTGGAGGTTGGGCTCTCAAAATGGTGTCATGCTGCAGCTGCCTGGGAGTTAGGGGACGGGGTGATGTGAGACCCACTATGAGCTCCCTCTCTGGAGCAAAACTCTCTCATGGACTTTAGGGAGCTCCCCATGCCAGTCTCAGGGCCTGCAGGGCTTGAAGAACTCTCCCATGGCTAGTATTACAGGAATCTGTGGTAAGGATGTGGACCACTGGGGATCTTGCACTTCCCCTTTGCTTGCACTGAGGAGCCTCTCTGAGCTCCCAGCTGATGCTGGCTGGGCTGTCGGCTTCACCTCTGGCTCCTTGAGTGCCTCAGGTGTTTCTTGTCACTTTGTTAAATTCTAGCTTTCTCTCTTAGATGTTCTGTTCCAAGTGTGAATATCTACTCACTATTTTGGTTCTTTGTGGAGGAGCCGAGTGTCTTGTGCCTCTAGTCAGTCATCTCAAAGCGTCACTGCTCAGACTTCTTTTTTTTTTTTTTTTTTTTCTTAAATAGAGACAGGATCTTGCTATGTTGCCCAGGCAAGTTGGTCTTGAACTCCTGGGTTCAAGCAATCCTCCCACCTCGGCCTCCCGGCAGTGCTGGGATTACAGGCACGAGCCACCACACCTGGCCCAAACTTCTCGAGAGTAGTAGTGTTTGGCTTTTGTCTTCTGTGGTGTAATTATTCTCTAATAGCTTGGGATTGAACTCTGACATGATAAACTGTGAGTGTATCCTACTGAGAGACCAAAAAGATTGGAATAGTTCACAAACGGATATAGGAGACTCTATTTCCCAGGAGGTCCTGAACAAAGATTTACGCACCTAGAGTAAGTATAGGCAGGGATACCCTTGAAGCTAGAAGACTAAGAGGTGGCACTTTTATGACTCTAGTTCTTGAGAAAATTTACTTTTTCCCCCTCGTGGTTGGTTAGAACATCGAAATAGTTAAATGAAACTTGTTCTGAGTTGTTATTTGTCTGCCACCCTCCCTTTTAGAGAAGCTGATTTCTGAATAATTTCTCTTGTACATGCATTTTAAAGGTGTGTAATTAACTGGTAACAGGTTGTTAGGTAACTGATGAGGTGTGAACTAGCCACTAATTTGTTTTCTTTATTTACAACTTTCCCTGCTCTTGAAGATGACAGCATGATGTTTTTCATTCCCTGCTTACTTCACCAGATTAAAAAGTGATTTGTGAAGCCATTTTTAATTCCTCAAATTCCATTAAAAAGGAATCTCCAAGGGAGTCTTAATCAAGACATAATAGACACTAAAATGTGATCACACAACAGCACTTCTAATGTGGCCCTATTTCAGCTATAATGTTAAGCGTTTGCCTCCAGTTTACTGAACTCAGCCCTAACACTGACCTACAACTTCTGAAATGAAATAACCTCTATGCAGTTGGCAATTACTTTATTGTAAATGTTTGCAGCTAACATACTTTATTGCTTTAGAATTTAACATATACCCCAAAGGGATAATTTGTTACCAAATTATTATAGTATTATCAGTAAAATAGTTTGCTTTCCCCTTCAAATTGCCTTTTCTCCTACTTAATAATATATATAATTTAAATCAGTTTAAGAAATTAAAATGGAAACATAATGAAATGAGAATCGTTAAAAACACCACGCTAGAATACTGAAAATGAAGCTGAAACAGAAATGGCTAAATGTAAAATTCGTATGTAACCGAAAGGGGTAATTTGAAACCAGGGAGCATATTGAGTTATTGGATGAGTTTGATAAGACAAATGAAAATAAAAACTCTGTTCTTTAATTTTTAAAAAATTACCAGAAGTAAGCTACAGAATATGTAAAGACTATATCATGCAGAATTCCCCTTTACCCTTGGATAGACAGTTAACCAACATGTAACAAAGCACAGATGTTAGATATGTGGCAACATTTTCCTTTCTACCTGTCAGAGCCTACATTAGTATTTCCATCAAGAACATTGTGGCCTCCAGGATACTATTTTCAAATGCAGATATGTCTCAGAGCATCAATGCTACAAGTTGCTATGGTGATCACTTTTGTATGGTAATAATAACCAATGCTCACTGAGTTTTTGATTTATGGCAGGCACTGTTTTAAGTGCTTTATAGTATTAACTCCTTTAATCTTCACAACAATCCTATAAATCCCATTAGGACTCTAAGAATCCTATTAGGATTCTTATTTTATAGACAAGGGAACTGAGGCCCAATTTTACAGTTAAAAGTAACTTGGCTAAAGTTACATAGTGTTGGAGAAATTAAAAACAAAATCTCTTCCCAATCTCTCAGCAAAGAAAGAAGAGAAAGGAAACAGTTTTATTATTGAATAAGCACTAAACCAGAATGTGATGGCCATCACAGGCAATATGGTAAGAGATTGCAAAGACAGAAAGAAATCTCAGCCTTTTCCATAGCCAAGCAGATACCAGATACAACCCATTACATACATGTTTTCTTTTCTCTTTTTTTTTTTTTTTTTGAGATGAAGTCTCACTCCGTCGCCCAGGCTGGAGTGCAGTGACATGATCTCGGCTCACTGCAACTTCTGCCCCCTGGGTTCAAGTGATTGTTCTGCCTCAGCCTCTCAAGTAGTTGGGACTACAGGCTCCCATCACCACACTCAGTGAATTTTTGTATTTTTAGTAGAGATGGGGTTTCACCATGTTGGCCAGGCTGGTCTCAAACTCCTGACCTCAAGTGATCCACCTGCCTTGGCCTCCCAAAGTGCCGGGATTACAGGCATGAGCCACCACGTCCGGCTACATATATGTTTTCAAGATAAACAATTATAGTAAGAGGTCTGTCAGCACCATTTGTCACACATAGTTATCCTCACTTTACTTGATATTTTGTGGTGTTAGCTAATTGGCTTTATCCAGAAGAAAAAACAAGCATCTCATCTCTTTATAATAGGAGGTAGTTTTGCAGCTCGGAGCAAGCTATCTACCAAAGTTAGGCCCCTACTTTCCCATAGAAGATAGGGGTACTATCTCCTTTGATGTTTACATTTCAAAGAGATGGCTCCTAGGTCTTAAAAGTGAAAAAATGCCTATCTCATTTTCAAATGGAATTTTGTACATTTCAAAGAGAGGAGGAAGTCCTTACAATTAGAAGGGTTTTTGTTTTGTTTTGTTTTGGTAAATGCTTTAAGAAGAAGGAGAGGATGAAAAGTCTCTTCCTTTATTTTCATTTTTTTCTTTCTTTTCTCTCTCTCTGTGTGTTTGTGTGTGTGTGTGTGTGTGTGTATGTGTGTTTTGTTTTTTTGAGACAGGGTCATACTCTGTCACCCAGGCTGAAGTACAGTGGCGCAATCACGGCTCACAGCAGCCTCGAACCCCTCAGATTCAAGTGATTCTCCCACCTCAGCCTCCCGAGTAGCTGGGACTACAGGAGCATGCCTCCACGCCCAGCTAATTTTTGTATTTTTCATAGAGACAGGGTCTCACTATGTTGCCCAGGCTGATCTTGAATTCCTGGCTTCAAGCAATCTGCCTGCCTCAGCCTCCCAAAGGGTTGGGATTACAGGCGTGAGCCCCTGCATCTGGCCTTATTTTTAATTTTCATTTGTCCTTACAACAGATAATAAGTAGTGGAGTTAGGATTTAAGATAGTCTAGCTTTAATTTTTTTTTTTTTTTTTTTTTTTTTTTTTTTTGAGACAGAGTGTTGCTCTGTCACCCAGGCTGGAGGCAGTGGCAAGATCTCACCTCCACCTCCCGGGTTCAAGCGATTCTCCTGCTTCTCAGCCTCCCGAATAGCTGGGACCACAAGCACGTGCCACCACACCTGGCCAACTTTTGTATTTTTAGTAGAGACGGGGTTTCACCATGTTGGCCAGGATGGTCTCGAACTCCTGACCTCAAGTGATCCACCCACCTTGGCCTCCCAAAGTGCTGGGATTACAGACATGAGCCACCACTCCCAGCCACTTTAAAGCCTTTTTAAGAATTCTATGCTATGCCATCTTTGTAAGCTTCCTACTTGGAAGCCATTGAACAGAGGCGATATACTGAGGAAATTAATATATTTGCTCAACACTTACTTAATGAGCACCTACTATGTACCAGGCACTTTGCTAGGTATTAAGGATATAATTATGAATAAAACAGACAACAGTTTTGCCCTCATGGAACTTAGGGTCTAGGTGGAGAGACTCATATTAAACAAACAGTTCTTCAAGGTTATCAAACAAAATTATGAAAACTGAGAAGAATGAAAAGTATAAGGAGTTTTGAGAGCATATTAAAGAGAGAATTTCAACTAGCCCAGGTGGTCTTGAGGGCTATTTAAGTTGAAAATAGGAGTTTTGATGAAGAAGAAAGGAAGATAACAAAAGGATACTTTGAGGTATAAAGGAAAACAAAATATCTCAGGACCCCCAAACTTCTTATTGCAAAAGAGGTTAAGCTGCGAGGCTGAGTTAGGCAACAACCTCTTCCAAACGAACAGCTGTTACTAACATGCATCAGCGAGATCCCCATGGAAAGATAAAAGGCCTCAAGCATCTATGAAGGGCTGCCCCCACACATCATTCATAAGTTCTTTGCCGGTCTCTTATAAACAAAGACATGCCAATTTAACTTAAGGTCTTCCCAAAATTAAAGTCTGTTCAGTTCCACACTGATAGCGTAGTACAAGTTTATCTTCTCAGGTGCAGAATGAAGACAAGACTCATTTCTCCACCTAGCGAGAGATGCCTGCATAACTGAATCTTCCTTTACTCCCTTTTTCTCTTCAAACCTTCACCTTATCTTATGTAAAATGTAGATTTACTAACCAAAGTCCCCCGGGAATGTAACCATTCGCCCTACCTCCTACCTGCCCCTATTCCTACACTCCTTCCCAACTTTAAGAAAATCTATAAATACAAAACCTCTTGAGAGTCTCTTTGGAAAAAACAGCCACAGATGTGTCTGTGGCTTGTGTTTTTCCCAGGCGTGCTTAAAGCTGGCTTAATAAACCTTGATGATTGAGATTTGTGCCTCATTTTGGTTGTCCCAGCTTTGGGGTATTAGATTGGGAGGAATAGGATTAAAAAGTAGGAATGCTACTGGGCACAGTGACTCATTCCTGTAATCCCAGCACTTTGGGAGGCCGAGGCAGGCAGATCACGAGGTCAGGAGTTTGAGACCAGCCTGGCCAACCTGGTAAAACCCTGTCTCTACTAAAAATACAAAAATTAGCCAGGTGTGGTGGTGTGTGCCTGTAGTCCCAGCTACTGGGGAGGCCGAGGCAGGATAATCGCTTGAACCTGGGAGGTGGAGGTTGCAGTGAGCTGAGATCATACCACTGCACTCCAGCCTGGGTGACAGAGCGAGACTCCATCAAAAAAAAAAAAAAAAAAAAGTAATGCCACACTTTGAACGCTTATTCTGCCAGAGTGAAATAATAACATTTGATAGCACACGTAGGTGTGGAAAGGGAATGATCCTTTTCCTCCCCATCACAAAGCATCATGGCTGATGCCCCAGTTTGAGTGCTCAGAAACAGATGCCCCAAAATATGAGACTCCCCCATCTCAAAAAAACAAAGTTGGGCACTGTTGATTAATATTTTAAATGCTTACTCATTATTTTTCTAGTTTATTCCTTTAATATTTTATTTCATTTTTTATTTACACAAGTAGTTCATAGATATACAGTTTACACAAGGTGCTACAGATTGAATGTTTGTACCCCCCCTCCATTCATATGTTGAAATCCTAGCCCACAAGGTGATGGCATTAGGAGGTGGGGCATTTGGGAGGTGATTCAGTCGTGAGGGTGGAGCCCTCATGAATAAGATTAGTGTCCCCATAAAAGAGGCCAGGAGAAATCCTTCACCCCTTCCATCATGTGAGGACACAGTGAGAAGACATCCATCTTTGAAATAGGAAGAATGCACTTCACAGACATTGAATCTACTGATATGTTGATCTTGGATTACCCAGGCTTCAGAACTGTGAAGAATAAATTTCTGTTGTTTATAAGACTCAGTGCCCTTATAAAAAGTCCCCACAGGGACAAAGACAATAGTGTTCTTTATTTATTTAGTAGAGACAGGGTCTCACTATGTTGCCTAGGCTGGTCTTGAACTCCTGGCTTTAAGAGATCCTCCTGCCTTGGCCTCCCAAAATGCTAAGATTACAGGCACAAGCCACACATTTCCAACGTGATATATTTTATCTTACTTTTTTTCCCACTCTATTCAGGAACTTCTCTGTGATTCCAGATGTTCAAAGTATTTCATCACAGCTTTATTTGTCTTAAATCCAGATGTCTTTCATTAAATGAAAAAATGAGCAACCACCAACAAGCTGAGATTATCTTCTTCCAATGAGCAATGAATCAGAACTGGGCTGGACTTCCAGTGATCCTTTTAATTTTATTTTGTTTAAATGCTATTGGGAGCAAACCCATGAATGCAATGTGACCCCAGAAAGCATGAAGGGCAGGAGAGGAAGAATTAGCTACGAGCAAATGGGGAAGGCAGGCAGTGAGCTGCTTTGCATTAAAATTCTAAAAGTTGGTTGTGGCAGGGGACAAGTGCCTGGAGAGAAAGAAAATGTAAGGGATGTGAGCCAAATAATTTCTCTCAAACCTAGCAAAAATTTGACTGAGATTTATGAGAGTTTAAAGCCCTCCCTCTATGCTTACTCCATGTCTCTTTATATAATTTTTTTTTCTTTTTGGTTTATGTCCCCCTTCCCCCTTGGATTTAAGCTAAATTTAGACTTTCTTTAGGATTAAAACAAGCTTAATAAAAGTTCTTGGAGCAGGATTTTTGGAGTGAGAGTTTAAAGGATTAATTCGCCTGTCACGTGACATCTATATAGAGGAGGATCACAGATCTATATAGAGGAGGGAGTTTGCATTTATTATTGTCAAACCAGGAAGACCCCTTGCCTGAACCGTTATATAATACTTGCTAAACTATAATTTTCAAAAAGGGACATTTATGGCTCTTGCCAAATATAAAATATAGACATGTCAACCTTTTTTTCAGTAACTCATTAATTAATCAGAGAACTATTAAGATACTAAAAACAGTTCAGACCGGGTGCAATGGCTTACGCCTGTAATCCCAACACTTTGGGAGGCCTAGGTGGGCAGATCACTTAAGGTCAGGAGTTTGAGACCGGCCTGACCAACATGGCAAGACCCTTACCCCATCTCTATTAAAAATACAAAACTTAGCTGAGCGGGGTGGCACTTGCCTGTAGTCCCAGCTGCTTGGGAGGCTGAGGCAGGAGAAGCACTTGAGCCTGGGAGGCGGAAGTTGCAGTGAGCCAAGATCACACCACTGCACTACAACCAGAACAGAGTGAGACTCAGTCTAAAAAAAAAAAAAACAAAAAACAAAAAAACACATAAAAAATTCAAATAAAAATTTGAGTAACAGGTATGTGTGTATGTAGGATACCAAAAATGCTGAAATGAACTTGTTAAAAGGTGCATACTGGTTAATATTTTATAGGTCTTAAAATGTCATGTTGGGGATTATCTCTTCTAAAAGGTAGAAATCAATTGTAACTCTATGAGACAAAAAAAATTATTTGCATTTTTTTTTTTTCTTAGACAGAGTCTCACTCTGTCGCCCAGGCTGGAGTGCAGTGGTGCGATCTCGGCTCACTGCAGCCTCTGCCTCCTGGGTTCAAGCGATTCTCCTGCCTCAGCCTCCTGAGTAGCTGGGACTACAGGCGTGCACCACCACGCCTGGCTAATTTGTTTTGTATTTTTAGTACAGATGGGGTTTCACCATGTTGGCCAGGATGATCTTGATCTCCTGAGCTTGTGATCTGTCTGCTTTGGCCTCCGAAAGTGTATTTGCATTTTGTTTTTTTTTGAGACAGAGTATCACTCTGTCGCCCAGGCTGGAGTGCAATGGTGCGATCTTGACTCACTGCAACCTCTGCCTCCCGGGTTCAAGTGATTCTCCTGCCTCAGCCTCCTGAGCAGCTGGGACTACAGGCACGTGCCACCACGCCCAGCTAATTTTTGTATTTTTAGTAGAGATGAGGTTTCACCAGGTTGACCAAGATGGTCTCGATCTCTTGACTTCGTGATCCACCCACCTCGGCCTTCCAAAGTGCTGGGATTACAGGTGTGAGCCACCGCACCCGGCCATGTGTATTTGCATTTTTATGGAAAAATATTTTGAATTACTATGGACAAGAAACATTTGGGTTGTCACCAGTTTTTTCCAATTTAACTATTTTCCCTATAGGTTGTGAAACAGTCTAGTCGATCAAAGATGATTTAAGATACAGTATTTTTTGTGTGTAAAGGAAACTAAAATCACTTTACTCCAAAATATACTTCTTTGACATATTTCAAGATGGTTATTCAGAGGCCCTGCAGACAGGAATAGCCTAGCATAAACTAAACTAAAATCCTAAACCTCCCCAACTGACTGAGTGGTCCCCCTCTTGGCCAAGGGGACCCCAGAGAAGCCTGAAAAACTGAGCTCCTGGTCATGATGGGATGAGAGTGTTATAGGTAGGTAGTTAGGTCTGAGTGGGGCAGGAGAGACCTCTTCCCTGCACCCATTAGAAATGTCAGATGGTTCGGCAATTATCACATTGCCTCTCTAATAGTGATAAGTTGGCTATTTCCTGAGGGTCCACACCTGTCAACACTAAAGTATTAATTAAAGGGAGACCCCAGGGAGAAGAAACTTCCTGGGCATGCACATTAAGAGTCAAAAATGGCCAAGTATGATCTTCCAGGTACACTTCACTATAAAAAGGAAGAAAGCCTCAGATGGGCATGCATACAACTTCCTAAACACACTGCGCATGCTCACTTCCCAAGGGTAAGGAGGGCTCTGCACATGCTGGCAGCCGACCCTAAGGGAAGAATCATGAGAAAGAGGTGAGCCTATGAAAGTCCTAGGATCACAGTTAAAACAGGGCACTGGACCTCTCTCTACTCATGCACCCTCTTGGATCTCTTCCAAGTGAACTTTCCTTTCTTTCCTGTTCTAAGGCGTTTTAAATAAACGTCCACTCCTGCTCTAAAACTTGCCTTGGTCTCTTTTTCTGCTTTATGTCCCTCAGTTGAATTCTTTCTTCTGAGGAGGCAAGAATTGAAGTTGCTGCAGATGCGTAGGGATTTGCTGCTGGTAACTTGGGGTAACTCAGATCTCTTCCACCACTAACAAGAGGTCAGGCAAGCCTCATTATCTCCTCCTCCCTTTGGAGTTCAGAAACAACTGAGCAGCATTAATGTTAAAATAGACATCATAACACTAACAAAATGGACTTTTTTTTTTTTTCTGAGACGGAGTCTCGCTCTGTTGCCCAGGCTGGAGTGCAGTGGCACGATCTTGGCTCATTGCAGGCTCCGCCTCTTGGGTTCATGCCATTCTCCTGCCTCAGCCTCCCAAGTAGCTGGGACTACAGGCGCCCGCCACCACACCTGGCTGATTTTTTGCATTTTTGGTAGAGACAGGGTTTCACCGTGTTAGCCAGGATGGTCTCGATCGCCTGACCTCATGATCTGCCCGCCTCAGCCTCCCAAAGTGCTGGGATTACAGGCGTGAGCCACCATGCCTGGCCCAAAATGGACTTTTAAGTTAACAGTATCTTAACTTAAAATATTCCTTTCTGTTGACTCCAAATTTTTAGACAAAACTTTACTTCTTTAACCAATTGCAAATTGGAGACTCTCAGAACACACCTATGACCTGTAAACCCCCATGTCAAGATAATGCCACCTTTTTGGGCCAAACCAGTGTCTAACCATTTATGGATTGATGACTTTGCCTGTGACTTCTCCTTCCCTAAAATGTATAAACAGAGTTTTAACCTCACTTTGAGTGTTTTTCCCCAGGCCACGGTCGTTCCTATTGGCCCAGAATAAACCTCATTGAAATATTTTTACAGACTTTGGTTTTTCTGTTAACACCTGAAAAGCTGCCTTTTGTAAAGGAGATTTGCATCTGTGGAGAAAATTTACATTGGTGAAACAGCCAGGCTTTCTCCGAGGCTCCCCTCCCTTTTCAGGATCTAGGACAGATGAACCAAACCACAGGCTGTCAACTATTCTTTCTGAAAGCCGCTCCAAAATTACCTGAGATACTTCACCTGCATAAGATAGCCTTTGCTTGACATACTTTTCCGCTCTTCATTCTCCCATAACCTGTGACACCACCTTCCACAGAGCCCGGAGAAACTTGGTCCCAGGCCCTTGGTCTTTGGGCTCATTCATTTTCCCTCAAAATCATATTTACTTCTATACCTCCCCATCTCCCTTCTCCCCAGTGAAGAAGATATTTAAACATCAAACATCTGTCCCTCCTCCGAATTCTTTGAGACGAAGTCTGGTCCTGTCACCCAGGCTGGAGTGCAGTGGTGCAATCTCAGTTCACTGCAACCTCTACCTCCCAGGATCAAGTGACTGTCCTGTCTCGGCCACCCGAGTAGCTGGGATTAGATGCACGCACCACCATGCCTGGCTAATTTTTGTATTTTTAGTAGAGACGGGGTTTCACCATGTTGGCCAGGCTGGTCTCGAACTCCTGACCTCAGGTAATCCGCGTACCTCGTCCTCCCAAAGTACTGAAATTACAGGCATGAGCCACCACGCCCGGCCCGAATTCATATTTTGTATGACTCCCATGCATATCTGTGCACACAGTAAATCTGTTATGCTTTTCTCTGTGGGTGGCAAGCCACTCAGGTGCCGAGGCAAGAGACGGAGGACACGAGCTGTTCCAGTATAATAAAATATATAAAATAAGAATAGTTATACTAGATATAGATCTTAGATATGATTATATATGAATATCATTAATCATTAGTTTGTAGCAATTACTCTTTATTCCAATATTATAATAATCCTTGTGCTACAATCATAACCTAGGAAAAACCAGGCCATACAGAGATAGGAGCTGAGGGGACAGAGTGGGAAGTGACCAGAAGATGAGTGCGAGCCTTCTTTTGTGCCCAGACAGGGCCACCAGAGGGCTCCTTGGTTTAGCAGTAACGCCAGTGTCTGGGAAGATGCCCGTTGCCAAGCAGACCGTGGTCTAGCAGTAGCGTCAGTGTCAAGGAAAAACACCCACTACTTAGCAGACTGGGAAAGGGAGTCTCCCTTTCCCCGGGGAAGTTTAGAGAAGACTCTACTCCTCCACCTCTTGTGGAGGGCCTGACCTCAGTCAGGCCCACCCGCAGTTATCCGGAGGAGGCCTAACCGTCTCCCTGTGATGCTGTGCTTCAGTGGTCATGCTCCTAGTCCGCCTTCATGTTCCATCCTGTACACCTGGCTCTGCCTCTTAGATAGCAGTAGCAAATTAGTGAAAGTACTAAAAGTCTCTGATAAGCAGAAATAATGGCATAAGCTGTCTCTCTCTCCTCTCTCTCTCTCTGCCTTGGCTGCCAGGCAGGGAAGGGCCCCCCTGTCCAGTGGACACGTGACCCACGTGACCTTACCTATCATTGGAGATGGCTCACACTCCTTACCCTGCCCCTTTGTCTTGTATCCAATAAATATCAGTGCAGCCTGGCATTCGGGGCCACTACCGGTCTGCACATCTTGGTGGTAGTGGTCCATGGGGCCCAGCTGTCTTTTCTTTTATCTCTTTGTCATGTGTCTTTATTTCTACACTCTCTCATCTCCGCAAACGGGAAGAAAACCCACCGACCTTATGGGGCTGGACCCTACATTTCTCTCCTGAATTTGTGTTTTGTGACAGAGGTGTAGGCACCAAGGGACAACTTCCCCTTTGGTCTCTGAAGGTATGGTGAAAAATTAACTGACAAACACCAGATTAACAGGAGAAAAGACATACACATTTATTAATATGCATGGGGGGAACAATCATAGAGTGATTACCCCATCACACAATGAGGTACAGATGGTTATACACAGTTTTTCTTAGGGGAAGGGAGATGGATAATTTTAGGGGAATAGTAAATAATTTTTAGGGGAATTCAACGAGCTTGAAGAACATACAATGGTCTGAGATGAAGTTTGTTGGGTTTGCAGAGCAGACAATGGCTTGTGACTAAAGTCTATCCGATCATGTTGACAGACTTTGGTGTTTCAGTTAACATTGCCCAGGCTGGTCTCAAACTCCTGGCCTCAAATAATCCTCTTCGGCTTCCCAAGGTACTGGAATTATAGGCACCAATGCACCTGGCCAGTGACCAACTTTAACAGTTAGCATTTGAACTTTGGTAGTTAGTACTAGAATGTTAAATACATTAAAGTGATTTTTCTCCAAAATTTGAACTTGATATCATCTCTATAGTTTAAAATCCTTCAAATAGCTTTCATAGTATTTCAGATGAGTAATACAATGTTTTAACTGAGTCAGCCTATTTTTCTAGCTTTATCTTCCAACCATTGCCCTTGTTTACAATTTGAGGAGTGGAAAGATGGGGAAGGGGAGGGCAAAAATGCGTCAATAGTAGGTTGCATCACTGCACTCTTCCCTCCTCTCCCTCCTCCTCGCATAGCATCTAAAACAGGTAAGTATCAGCATGTCAACTGGAACTCTCCAAATTCTACCTCTACTCCTTTCAGGAAAGAGACATTCTCCACACACATCAGCTCTGGAGCTTCTTGTTATGTGGGATAATTTTAGGGGGAAAAGTGAGTCCTACTTTTCCAGGGTTTTTTTTTTTTTCTTTAGGGGAAGCCTAGTCCATTGTGTGAGTCTATAGTTACTGGGTAAATTCAAATATCCAGATTCATGTCAGGAGGAGGCATATGCCTCATATTAAATGGAAAAAGTGCCTCAAACTGTTACCATACTCAACGTGTCCTAATTCCTAACATTGAAATAAATCTTATTTTTAAAAGGTAATCCTGTTTTAAGTAAAATGGATTTCACTTTGGACACACTTTAGTGTAAATTCATTGATTCATTAACAAGCCCCAGTTACTTTCCTAAGACCACACGACTTTGTTTCTGCTTCCACCTAGTTCCCACACACAAGGCAATCATCACAACTCTTATTGTACCCACTAATTTTCAATGGAAGCCAGGAGTGGAAGCCGAAGACACTTCTCTCCACCACTCCCACGGAGACATACATGGGGGTGTGTGTGACATGGGTGATTCAAAAAACTGCTGTGCCCCCAATCTGATATGCTTTGCCAGAAAATGGGTCCCATTTTTATAAATTTCTATTTATGTGAATAAAGCCTGAGAGCGGGGCACATGGAATTGGGGAATCTGTGGGTTGGGGTTGGTGAGAAGATGGGGAAAGGGCTTTAACACAGGGTGTTGCTCAAATACATTAAGCCTGGACAGGACATCGAAGTAAGGGGGATTGATGAACGCTGGAACCTGGGAAAGGAGAGAGGGTGGTGCGTGCGGAAAGAAGGCTTGCAGAACATCCAACATTAACTCAGTCCACTTCACACTTTAAATAAGAGCCAGTGTTATTCACTCCCAGGGGTGTTCTTAGTCTGAAGAGAGCAGTTCTGTGAACATAGATGAGGGAGAAAAAGAAAAAAACCCTGTATCTTCCTACATTGGAGAAGGGAGGTCCACAAGCTTTACCAAAGGGATCAGTGGCTCAAAAGGTAGTTTAAGAATCCCTGAGTCTTAGCCATTTTCTCATTATTATGTACTCACAATACTATTTTTTTCTTATGAACAATCTCTCTAGAGACTTTTTCAATTTATTCTTTTAATAACACTATATTTTTGTGGCTCTCTGTATATGTCTTTTGATATACTTCTTACAAAGTCTGTTCTGGCTTATAGGGACTTTGAAAGAATGGGCTGCCTGGAGAAAAATATCCGCAGACTAAGGTACAGCTAAGGACGAGAGCCCTAATTTCAGTTTAGAACATTGTGATGGACTTGTTGAGAGCATTTATGGTGCATTCGAAATCTGCAAAAAGGCCAGGTGCAGCGGCTCATGCTTGTAATCTGAGCACTTTGGGAGGCCAAGGTGGGAGGATTACATGAGGCCAGGAGTTTGAGACCAGCCTGGGCAACATAGTGAGACCACTTCTAGAAAAAAAGAAAAGAAAGAAAGAAAGAAAGAATCTGCAAAATATTTTACTAACACATCCACCAGTTTTGCCCAAATGCCAGAGAAGAAAGAAAAAGAAAAGATGAAGGCATTATAAACACGATGGTGTGCAACATTGCTATCATTTATATCAGGCTGCTCAATACTAACCTCAATTCATCTTCTCCCAGGAAGGAATGTTTGTAAATTGCATCAAAATGGTTCTGGACTATCAGGAATGCTGGCCGGCCTGGACACCTGGAAGCAGTTAGAGAAGCTATCATTTGCAATGTCATGTTGGTTTCTTATTCTTGAATATATTAGCCAAGGGGGAAAATGCCCAGACATTTGTGCTCACAGCAGTACGTGATCACATCTCTTCTTGCATGAAGAATTTTAAGAGGGAAGTGATTTCAAGTGCGTGATTATATGAAAGGTGTGTGTCTGTCATCAAGAGGTCATAACTGAGTGTTGGGGTAACTTTCTGCTGCAGTTATTTTTAAGCATTCTACTCCATATTCTTCCAGTTGTGTAGTTTCACATTTTAACGGAAACAACATAGTTCAAAACACATTAAGAATATTTTAGGCCAGGTGCAGTGGCTCACGCTTGTAATCCCAGCACTTTGGGAGACCGAGGCAGGCGGATCATGAGGTCAGGAGATCGAGACCATCCTGGCTAACATGGTGAAACCCTGTCTCTAATTAAAAAGTACAAAAAATTAGCCGGACGTGGTGGTGGGCACCTGTAGTCCCAGCTGCTCAGGAGGCTGAGGCAGGAGAATGGCATGAACCCAGGAGGCAGAGCTTGCAGTGAGCCAAAATCGTGCCACTGCACTCCAGCCTGGGCAACAGTGCAAGATTCCATCTCAAAAAAAAAAAAAAAAAAAGAATATTTTAGTGATTAGAGAGCAAGTTTAGATTATATTTATCTATGCATTTTGGAAATGGTAGAAAAAATATTTATTCTCTGCAAGACTATTTCATTCTCTGTCAAGAATGTTCAAGAAAAAAACACAGTTTTCTTTTGTTTCTAAATAATCAAATAATTACTGTTTACTTATTTTCTTGTCTAACGTAAAATATATAAACTGGGATAAAAAATGTCAGTGCAAAAGGCTTTTAGATTATCTATCATTTTTTATGTTTTCCTAAACCTTTTTATATCAAATTAATACATATCCTAAGATATAAATTTTACTTGATAATATAAGAAATTTTCTCTATTGTTCAGATTACTTAGTTTATTGCTATCTTTATTTATTGGCAGATGGCTAAAATTTGAGAAATGTTTAAGAATTTAAAACACCTGTAGATGAGACACAATTAAATTTAACTCCTTTAGGCTAAGAGAAGCCTATTTTCTAGATTACCTTTCCAAATACACTTCCTCAGGACCCTAGAACACAAGTTAGTGACATTTCAGGGAGTTAACAGGAACATTGAGGAACATTGTTAGAAGTGTAAAAATCAATCAAGAAATCACTCACTTTGGATTGTCAGGTTCAAAAGATACGTGAGTTTAGCCAAAGCCTACTTGTAAGAAGCCAGTAGATTGCTCTTTCGCGAAGCATATGATTCTTTTCCAAGAAAAGTTGAAATGGTATATTAAATTGCTTTATTTTTTATTTAAAGTAGATCTCCTCAGTTAAGGCTCCTTTGAGTAACACTCTAAAAGTGAAAAGAAAGCTTTGTATCAGAGACTATTCTTATTAAAAAGAGTAATATAAATATTATATCCCAAAATTCTAGGGTTGCTGGGATGGGGTGGAAATAAGGCCTAGGATATGGAGGCAGTTTTCACTTACAACTAACCAGGCTGGGCTTGGTGATTCTGTTGGGCAATTTTGTTTCATGTATTTTTATAGACCAGAACTAAAGATTTTAGGAGGAGCAGGAGAAAGAAGAGAAGATAGGAGAATATCAATAGACAAGCCTAGCCACCTAGGTCAACATACAAACTAATTAGAGTAGCCAACTTCTTCAATCCCATGCTGTCTTTCAAAAAGCATTAAAATCTTCTTCCCCATCCACTCCCATGAAAATATTTTGTCACCTGGTGAAGCTTTCACTTTTCTCAATGAGAATCTCCTAATTGAAGAAGATAAAGTATTTTTTTCAGTCCCTTCCAGACAAGAGGATTTTATTCGGTTTTCTTTTTCTTTCTTTTTTTTTTTTTTTCAGGGTCTCACTCTGTTGCCCAGGCTGGAGGGCAGTGGTGCAATCATGGCTCACTACAGCCTTGACCACCCAGGCTCAAGCGATCCTCCCACCTCAGCCTCCTAAGTAGCTGGACTATAGGTGCGTGCCACCATGCCTGGCTGATTTTTTTTTTTTTTTTTTTTGTACAGACAAGGTTTCACCATGTTGCCCAGGCTTTTATTTTCTATAGTTTACATTTCAAAAATGATAGGGTTTGCAGGGGCGGGGAAAGTGTTTTTTAAATATAAAATACATTTTTCAAAATCCCCTCCCCCACCACATAAAACAAGATAAAAGACAAGCATCTCTCTACTAACTGACTTTAGAGCCTGACATTTCCACATTAGTTGAATCTTTGGATTAAGGCAACAAAGGGATCCTGTTTCAATGTAATTCTACTGGTACTTTTATAGATGTTTATCAGATTGGTCCAAATGCCTAGTACAGTTCACATTTGAAAAGAAAACCAAGGTACAACTCAGGTAGGGCTGCTTGGTGAGGGCTACCTCAGATAAGGCACCACTGAGAGGGTCCCAGGCAACTATGGAAAGATGACTGGGGAGTCCCCAAAGAGGGATGGCTTGTGCCTTGTTTTCTTTTATAGCTTTGACATTTGTGTAGTGCCTTGAAGGACTGAGTTATATGTGACAGACTTTTCTGCTTTTCCCTGGGGGCTCCAAAATAGTCATCTGAGATGGAGTAAATGGAACCAGCTGATATGGATTTATAACTCACTACAAATCTGGCCTGCTACTTTTTGCGTTATTGGATGTGTTTCACTAGGTCTGTTTTCTGGCAGATGTCTGGCGTGAAAGGCTGATTTCCATTTTTGCCAGCGTATTTCCTGCCTTCCTTTTGACTACAGGACTTACAAACATCTGGCAGAGAAAAGGCAAACACAGTTATGAGTCACAATGTAGAAATTCAATGGTAGGCCCAACTCATATTCTTGTGTATCCTACTTTGTGTAATAAGTCACTTTCAAAATTCCAAAAACACACACTATTTTAAATCAAATAATATTCTGCCATTGACTTTTGTTTTTTTAAGATATATAGTCCCATACAACACAAATCTTGAAGATTTATGTTCAAAACATTATGAAGATCTATATATTTAACAGAAAAATTAAACTTTATAATAAAATAACAGCACCAAGAGGATAAAAATATTTTAAAAAACACAATTGCTATACCAAATGAAAAAGTGACATTGTCAGTGAAGAATAGGAAAGAACACATGTTTTTTAAATGTTCTCAAAGAACAATTTTTCTCAATGTACAATTTATTGTCCCAGTTTATTTAAATATTGGCTTTTTTCTTATCTTATCTTTTTTTTTTTTTTTTGAGATGAAGTCTTGCCCTTGTCCCCCAGGCTGAAGTGCAATGGTGCGATCTTGGCTCACTGCAACCTCCGCCTCCCGGGTTCAAGCAATTCTCCAGCCTCAGCCTCACGAGTAGTTGGGATTATAGGCACCTGCCACCACACCCAGCTAATTTTTGTATTTTTAATAGAGATGGGGTTTCACCATGTTGGCCCGTCTGGTCTTGAACTCCTGACGTCAGGTGGTCCGCCTGCCTCGGACTCCTAAAGTGCTGGGATTACAGGCGTGAGCCACCACGCCTGGCCTATGGTTGGCTTTTTTCTAGGCATCTTTAAACTAAATTTAATAATGGCTGACAATAGCACAAAAACTCCAAACCCAACCAAACAACAGACAGACAGACTCCACCCCCATTTGAGAATTTGCTCTAATGCAAAGCACTATGCTACGAGATCTAGACAGATTGTTCTGTTTTATCCTTACAACAGTTTACTATTATTATGGCCGGTGAAAATGTAGAAGACATACAGAGGTATGAATATGAAGTACTAATGAGTCACTCTGCAGTATTCCTCAGTGAATATTGCTCAGACCACCTACACCAGAATCATCTGAGACCCTTGTTAGATACTCATTTTCTTAGGTCCCCAACACTCAGAAATTTTAATTCAGAGGTTTGAGGTAGGAATCTGGAATTTACTTAAGAAGCATTTTGAGTGATTCTGATACACAATAAAGTTTGAGATCACTTGTGAATATTCATTGTTAATATTAATTGTATACTTTTTTTTTTTTAAATGGAGCCTTGCTCTGTCGCGCAGGCTGAAGTGCAGTGGCATGATCTCGGCTCACTGCAACCTCCTTCTCCCAGGTTCAAGCAATTCACTGCCTTAGCCTCCCAAGTAGCTGGGATTACAGGCATGTGCCACCATACCCAGCTAATTTTTGTATTTTTAATAGAGACGGGGTTTCACCGTGTTGGCCAGGCTGATCTCGAACTCCTGACCTCAGGTGATCCACCCACCTCGGCCTCCCAAAGTGCTGGGATTACAGGCATGAGCCACCACACCCGGCTAATGTATACATAGTTTAACATAGAAAAGTATAAGTAAAATGGCCCATGCTTCCCCTCTTGGCATAAAAATAAAAATGTGTATTAGACAATTAAAGTAAAACAAAAAGTTAGAGGTAAAGCCTCCCCCTTTGCCACACCCTTCATGTATGGCACACACATGATCTCCCTCACCCCTAAATAACTGTGATTAAGTTTCTTGTTATCCCCCAGGAAAATGTTAGCATTACATAGATATACTTTGTATCATGTTCAAAAAGTGAATCATACTATGTTTACTGTTGTGCATCTTGAAACTTACTACATATAACTCAAGATCTGTCTATGTAGGACATATAAAACCCTAACTCATTCATTTAAACTGCTGCATAATATTTCATTAAATCTACGTACTAAAATTTAATTATTTCTTACTTCCAGTTTTTTTTTTACTATTATAAACAGTGTTTCCATGAATATTTATATAGAGCTATAGATATCTCTCTTGGCTGTGCTATCACTTTAAAAGTGTAAATTGGGTATTAAAATTACCTAAGTAGAGACATCTATGTTTACTAGAAGCCTAGAGCCTTCATTTAAACCTATTTCTGCAAGAATGGAAAGAAAAATTCTTACCAAAGTTCATATTAAAGCAGCTAATTAGTGTTTTATTTGAGTTGGCTTAATTGTAGAAACACAGAGAACCCTATCATTTATGAATTTAAGAGGGCTACAAATGCAAAAGAATGAATAAAATTAATTGGAATAAGGCAAAATGGAAGAAAATGGAGCAAATGTAGCAAAACTCTAAGAAAAAAAGGATTAGAAAAGATCCAGAAAGTAAAATTTAACTGAGAAAGAGGATTATTAGAAGGAAGACTATAAAAGCAACTGTATTAGTTCATTTTCATGCTGCTAATAAAGTCATACTCAAGATTGGGCAATTTACAAAAGGGAGAGGTTTCATGGACTTACAGTTCCCCATGGCTGGGGAGGCCTCACAATCATGGCAGAAGGCAAGGAGGAGCACGTCGCATCTTACATGGATGGCAGTAGGCAAAAGGAGAGCTTATGTGGGGGAATTCCCACTTATAAAATCATCAGATCTCAGCCAGGCGTGGTGGCTCACGCCTGTAATCCCAGCACGTTCAGAGGCCGAGGTGGGCACATCATGAGGTCAAGAAAACAAGACCATCCTGGCCAACATGGTGAAACCTTGCCTCTACTAAAAATACGAAAATTAGTTGGGCTTGATGGTGGGCGCCTGTACTCCCAGCTACTCGGGAGGCTGAGGCAGGAGAATTGCTTGAACCTGGGAGGCGGAGGTTGCAGTGAGCCGAGATCACACCACTGCACTGCATCCTGGGCAACAGAGCGAGACTCCATCTCAAAAAAAAAAAAACCATCAGATCTCAGGAGACTTTATTCAGTATCATGAGAACAGCATGTGAAAGACCTGCCCCCAGGATTCAATTACTTCCCACCGGATCCCTCCCACAACACATGGGAATTCAAGATGAGATTTGAGTGGGGACACAGCCAAACTATATCTGCAACATAGTAATCTGTGGTGATTATTTCAAACATACCAAAGTTATTCAGTGTATGCATTTGCTCATTCACTAATTTACTCAATGAATATTTATCATTAGGCACTGTGCTAAGTTTGAGGATATAGGGAAGGAAAGACGTATTTCCTACCCTCAGTGAGCTTACTGTTCATGGAAATTACAGATGCCAAAAAAAAAAAAAAAATCAATTGCTTTTAAAAAAAAGAAAAATAGTGCTCCTGACAAAGTCTAAGATGTTTTTAAAGAAGAAGTTTCCAAGTGGCATCTAAGGTAGAAGTCACATGTGCTGTGTCATTGAGGAATATAAGAGCAGAGTGGGTTAGAAACCCACATGTAGTTCCTGTTGCCACAGTGGAAAGCATAAGGTGAGAACTGCAGGAATGAGAGGTGATGTCGCTAAACAGGAGCTGATGCTAGATAGGGACACAGGGCCAGATCCTGAAAGGTTTTGTTTGCATGCTAGAAAACTGAGATTTTTATACTGTGAGCGATAGGGAGCAGCCAAGAATTTTGACTATAAATTTAATATAATCAGATTCACGCTGTAAAAAGTCCTCTGGACACTGGGTGGAGTTGAAATAATCTAGGTCACAGATGATGAGAACCTGGTGATCTCCAGCAGTTATGGGGCTAGGCCAGGAAATGAGAGGACTCTTAACAGGCCGACCCACAGGTCTTGGCCATTGATTGGATGGTGAAGGGAGGTGGGGGAAATAATTTATGACATTGCCAACACTGGGGAAATGGATGTCTGGTAGCATCATTCTTTGAAGTAGGAATTAATGAAAGGGGAGCAGATCTTTCCAAAATCTCTTTTAGATGTTCTCCACCATATCAGAGGCAACACTCTTACACACAAAAAATCATCACCTTCCCTTGACTAATCTGAAAATTTATAGGTAGTATAACCTACTTATATACATATTTTAAAAACTTTAATACAATAGCTCAACAGTCAGATAAAGTATAAATAAAAGGAAAGTAATTGAGGACAAAATATATTAATACATAAATGTTCAGGCATGACTACATAAAGGCATAATGAAGAAGTCAGATGTGTTTGCCTATACGTGAAGTCATTGTTAGTGTCCCAACCACAGGTGCGAATCAACACACCACTGTAATGCATGTCATAAAATCTTGGAAAAAAGCTGTGTTAGTTCATTCTTGTGTTGCAGTAAAGAAATACCCGAGACCGGGTAATTTATAAAGAGAAGAGGTTTATTTTGGCTAACAGTTCTGCAGCCTTTATAGGAAGCATGGTGCTGGCATCTGCTTTTGGTGAGGGCCTCAAGAACCTTCCACTCATGGTGGAAGGCAAAGGAAAGCTGGCATGTCACATGTTGAGAGAGGGAGGAAGAGGGAGAAGAGGGAGGTCCTAGACTCTTTTAAAGAACCGGATCTCACATGAATTAACTGAGTGGGAATTCACTCATCACCCAGGGAATGGTACTAAGACATTCATGAGTGATTTACCCCTATGATCCAATGCTTCCCACCAGGTCCCACTTCCAACACTGAGGATGAAATTTCAACATGAGATTTGGAGGGGACAAACATCCAAACCATATCAAGAGCTTGTCTTGGTTGCAGTATTGGAGAAGGCTCCATAACACTGTTGACATTTCAGCTTAGCTTTTCAAGAAGGAATATAATTTTGAAAGGCAGAACTAGAGGAAGAAGAAAGGGGTGTTCCCAATACAGAGAACAGTACAAATGGGGAGAGAAAAAGGAAAATACAGGGTGTTCTTTGGCTTTGGCTTTGGCTACGGCAGAGGTTGCGTGGAGTTGGTGTACGAAGCTGGAGAGGTGTGTTCCTGCTAGTACAGGGAGGGCCTCGAAAGTGTACCAATGACTTTAGACTCTAATAATCCCACGTGACCTCTTGCTTTGGTAAGTTGTTTGCATTCATCATCATCAAGAATAATTCTATTTTCCCATATATATTGAACTGATTATCTTTAATCTTTCCCTGCCCAAATTATCTCAAATTCTAAAGTGATGACATACAAATTAATGAGATTTTGTTTTCTAAATTGATAATGCTGCTTTAAAGAGAGTTTGAAGGCAATGACTACATATAAAAATAGATTTCATTTGAAGTCAGGCTTGAAAGGATCAAATAAACTATTTGGTGCGTTTTCTTCTGGATAATAATCTGCGAAGAGGACATTTATTATCTCTGCTGGTAGTGATATCGGGGGGAGAGTAAAAAGCATCTAGATGATAGTGCCAGGCTGAGAGAAGAGAATAGATTCCATTGGACAACTTCCTAAGGGAAGGTGCATGTTAACATTCTATCATTTAAATCACAGAAGTTTTCTTTTGAAAGTATAAAGATGTATTATATAATAATATTTAACAATCCTAAGAGGTTTGTTAGTTATCCTTGCTGAAAGACAACAGAGATAAGTTTCGCTCAAGCAATATTCCTCTGAGAAAAATGGACCTCTGTCTCTCCCTTTCTTATTTTGTTTTATTTTAGCCTGAAGTGTCCCATTACGTTTTCAATGCCTAATATCTACCTTCTCTTCAACTGTCCATTTGGCTAAGAATTCAGCCCACAGGAATCAGGAATAGGATATTTAAAACTACTTCACGCATTTTAAATCTTATAAATAATTGAGATACAGTTGATGGTTGCTAGGCTGCAGTTGAATTCCATTTCATCCTATCCCATTATAATGTAATTTAGGTTTGTTTAGTTGTTTTTCTTTGCTTCTTTTTAATCCTATAGGGAAAAGTTTTTGATGATTGAATTGCTGTATTTGACAGTACCTATTATCAGGCAAGGACTTTGAGGTATTTCATATCGTTTCTTTTCATATCTTCAAATAAAAGAATGTGTGGAGTTCCCATGCTAGCCACACCACGGACAAAGTTAAGGAGAATGAAAATGAGCAGGGCCTGAAAGTTGCTTTCTTTGGTCCCAAAGTGACTCTTCTGGACACCCAGAGGTAAGGGCACCAAACTAAGTTACATCAGTTTATCAGGTGGAAATCAACAACAGGTGAATTAAAAGTCAACAGTGAAACATCATTGCATCTTGTTCTTTAGCCCAGGAACTCCAGAAGGATTCCATCCTCAGATGGCAACCCTGATTGGTGGTTAAGTGTCTAAAGCAGGAGTCTGCAATCCACAGCAGGCAAACTACAGACTAAAGTCTTTGGATCATATCCAGCCAGTCACTTGTTTTATAAACAAAACTTTGTTGGAACACAGCCATGGTCATTCATTCCATATTGTCTGTGGCTGTTCTTCCCCTATAACAGCACAGTTGGGTAGTTGCAGCAAAGATTGTGTGGTTTTCAAAGCCTAAAATGTTTACTATCTGACTTTTTATATTAAGTGTTTGCTGTGACCCCAGGTCTAAAGTATTAGGTTAGACAGGCTGCTGAGTCCCCAACTAATCTCAGAAAAAACACATGCTATGATTGATTTTTCTTCTGTCTGCCATGCTCATGGAGGAGGAGTGCCGTGCATTTATCAGCCCTGCTTTTTCCCCTTCCCCAAGTAAGAGCTGCATGATGGAACATAGAGATGTAAAAGAATAGATTCAGCATCAAAACTAGGAATGAGTAGACATTGAATAGTATTTCAAAAGAGTTGGTGGCAGCTATTTGGGAGGCTGAGGCAGAAGTATTACATGAGCCCAGGAGTTTGAGTCTGCAGTGAACCGTATCACACTACTGCCCTCCAGCCTAGGTGGCAGAGAGAGAGATCCTGTCTCTAAAAAAAAAGAAAAAAAAAAAAGAGTTGGTGGCAAAGATGCAGGAAGTGATGTCAGGGAAAATTGATGAATTGTCACCAGGAATCATTGAAAACCTGTAAAACCAAACCTATCATTACAAATATAAGCACATTAAGTTTAGTTTTCTGTTCTATGGATTGAATTATATTTATTGGGAATATAAAAAATTTGGAAGAAAACTCTATGACTTTACTAAAGGGAAGGAAAGAAGGCATAGTGGCAGGAAAGAGCTCACCTTACCTTTAAAAAGAGTGGCTCTCTCTTTCTCTGTATCATCTTTCACATCCATACACATATAGTCACACATTCAATCCTCATTACACAAAGCTGTGGATATCCTGGGAATAATGACACTCATTTGCATTGAGATATTGGAGCCAGAACTGGAATATATCTAGTTATCTAGTTATTTGTTTGAAGTGAGCTTAAATACAGCACTTGTGAATGGGAAAAGGGAATATTTTCATGACTCTGTAGATCCTACCGGCATATTCCTATACCTCAGAAAGTCAGAATAGAACCTAAGAAAAGACAATCTAAAAGTGTCTTAATATTTTTAGAATATGGCGTTAGGGATGCTTGTTAGTTGAAATGCAAAAATCTCAACTTGTGGGAAGATACAAATGATCCATCAATTAGAAAATCAACAAAATAAGAGCAGTTGGGAAGTCAGCAACATGCCTTGAGGAAGAATCCGACTAAATAAATTTAATTTCTTTCTTTGGCACCCTGACAAAGAGGAAGCAATAGATATAATATCTCCAGACTTCAGTAAGGCTTTTGAACCATTTCACATGACATTTCTTTTCAACAACCTGGTAATATATAGCTTGGATCATAGTGCTGTCAAGTGGCTGAAGAGTTGCAATCAAAGAGTAGCTATCGGTGACTTCTTGTCATCCTGAGGACATTTATCAAGGGGTGTCTATCCATAAGGGCTGGTTGTGGGCCAGAGTTATCCACAGGGTGATGAAAGTGAGAGCAAGTTCAATAAATTTGCTGATAACACCAATCTGGAGCAGCTGCTTACACCTGGCAAGATGGGAACAGCTTTCAATGACCTTGATTAAGCTGGGCTGGTAGAGTGAGACGATCTCAGAGCCAGGATACCTGGCTAAGACACTGTGGGCAGATTTTCTATGCAGGAAGACTTATGGCATGTTGCAGTAAAACTGGACAGTGTTTTATTTCTAAAATTTTCTGAAGCACTATAATTAATTAACAATTCTCTATGATGCCAAGTGGTTTAGAACTACTTTTATTACACTAGTTTCCCAATTTGCAAAGTAGAGACTCAAAAATCTTGTCTCACAATATTCTTTTAAATGTTAAATAATCTCTGGAAAGTACCTAACAGATATTGAGTGCTGAATGTTAGTTTCCTTCCTCTTCCCTATTTTCCCACCCTGTTATAGTGGGACCAGCACTGGGAAGAAAAAGCCCTAATTACAATACAGAAATTCAAAAGAAAAAAAGAGACAAAAACACAACAAAAGAAACAAAAACATTGGCATTGAACCTTAAACCACACTCTGGCATACCTAAATATTATCGCTTAATTAATAACAGTTTAACCATCAAGTAGAATACGTTTGAAAGGATATTTCCAATTTATACTAGTGGTTATAAGATTTTCTAGAAGTTCACCTTCAGTAATTATGGAAGGTGGAGAATTATTGCTTTTTTTACACTGTGGATCCTACAAAAGGTTAGTTTCTGCATGATGGGCACTCAATAACTACTTGTTTTATTCTCCTGTGTGTTGCCAGGGAAATGTATTAAAAGTATCAGCACTTGATAATAACTCTAAAGCAGGTGCTCTTAACTCCTTTGGGAATTTGATATTCCTTTCAGAAAAAGAAACAAAAGCCAGTGCAACATTTAGATCACAGTTTTACTCACAGGTCCTTATCTAAGTCTAGGTAGAGAAAGGCAAGATAAGTCTTAAGTTGTTTTCCCATTAGTAAATGTGACTGGACAGACCCTGGTACTTTGAGCAGCAGAGTGACAGGTTAAGTAATGAGAAAGCTGGCTGAGGTTCATGGTCAATGTCTTGCAAAAATAAACTAAAAGATATCTTAGTTGTAAATATTTTCTGCCCAAACAAGATGATGTGAAAAGGATCCTGCTCCAAATTCCTTAAACGCAACTGAGGAAAATAGAGAGCCGCAGTCAGAGAACGAAGTTTCTAGCCTATTAACACTCTCTCCCTTCATCCTCACACTCAGCTTATTGCTTTTATTACACTGAAACCCACTGACTAATCAAAAGGGAGCTTCCAGGATGGGTGTGGTGGCTCACGCCTGTAATCCCAGCACTTTGGGAGACCAAGGCGGGTGGATCACTTGAGCTCAGAAGCTGGAGACCAGCCTGGCCAACATGGTGAAACCCCCTCTCTACTAAAAATACAAAAATTGGCCAGGTGTGGTGGCAAATGCCTATGGTCCCCAAGATGGAGTCTTGCTCTATCACCCAGGCTGTAGTGCAGTCTTGGCTCACTGCAATCTCCATCTCCCCATTTCAAGTGATTCTCCTGCCTCAGCCTCCTGCCTCACTGGGATTACAGGTGCCTGCCACCAGGCCTGGCTAATTTTTGTATTTTTAGTAGAGATGGGGTTTTGCCATATTGGCCAGGTTGGTCTCAAACTCCTGGCCTCAAGTGATCCACCCGCCTCAGCCTCCCAAAGAACTGAGGGCCACCATGTGGGGCCTGAGTTTCCTATATTGTTGTCTACATTTCCTCTTGTCTGTGTCACTCTTTAATGTACTGTTTTGTTCCCTCTGCTATACTCAGACTCCTATTAGCAAGATACTAACAACCTCCACATGGATAACACCAATGATTAATTCTCAGTCCTTGTTCTAATTCACCTGCCCATAGATCACTTCCCCTTATTTGAAGCACTTCCTTTTTTTTTCCTCCTAGACCCTGTTTTCTCACTGGCAGCTCCTCCTCAGTCTTCTTTGCTTGATGCTTCTCTTCTTGACATCTAAACATTGGTATATGCTAAGACTGTCCTCAGACGTCTCCTTTTCAATCTCTGTGATTACCCTCTGGGGGATTTTATCCAGTCTCATGATTTTATAAAACACCTACTCACTGACAATTTCCAAATACATATTATCAGCTCAGATCTCACTACTGAATTCCTTACCGCTCTATATAACTACCTTCTTAACATATCCATTTAGATGTCTAAGTGACATGCAACATGTCCAGAACTAGATCCTTGGCCCATATCCCTAATTGTTCTTTCCCAGAATTTTCCATCTCAATAAAGTCAACTTCATTCTTCTAGTTGTTCATGTGAAAAAACATGGAGTTGGCCTGGCGCGGTGGGTCACGCCTGTAATCCTAGCACTTTGGGAGGCCGAGGTGGGTGGATCACGAGGTCAGGAGATCAAGACCACCCTGGCTGACATGGTGAAACCCCGTCTCTACTAAAAATACCAAAAAAAAAAAAAAAAAAAATTGCCAGGTGTGGTGGTGGATGCCTGTAGTCCCAGCTACTCAGGAGGCTGAGGCAGGAGAATGGCGTGAACCCGGGAGGCGGAGCTTGCAGTGAGCTGAGATCGCGCCACTGCACTCCAGCCTGGGAGACAGAGCGAGACTCTATCTCAAAAAAAAAAAAAAAAAAAAAAAAGGCATGGAGCCACCCTTGACTTCTCTATTTTCAGTCATGTCGGCTCTACCTTTGAAACATATCCAGCCTGACTACTCCCACTATCATCATTTCCTGGTAGGATTTTGCAGTAGTCTTCCACCAGTTTCTCTCTCTAACCCCTGCACCAACCTCTCCCCAACCCTAACACACATACTCTAGTTTCCAGAGTAGCCTAAGGAAGCCTACTAAAACTTAAATTATGTAAAGTTTCTGCTCAAAACACTCCATTTGCTTTCCATCTCATTCGCAACAAAATTCTGTCTTTTCCCTGATGTACAAGGCCCTGATTCACATAGTCCAGTTCTGGGAACTTATCTCTGGCTTCATCTCGTACCACTCTCTCTCATTCTGTTGTCTCCAGACACACTGCCTTCCTTGTATTCCTCTAACATCCTGTAAACACTTCTGCCTCAAAACCCTTGCCCTTGCTACTCTGAGTGCCTGGAACTCTTTTCATTCATAAATCTGCATGACTTCACTTCATTTAGGTCTCTGCTCAAATGTTACGTACTCCAAACACCCCATATAAAATTGCTCAGATCTACCTCATCTCATCATTCTCCATCCTAAGGTAGGGTAACTGCTTTAGTTTTATTCTTAGCACTTATCACCATCTGACTAGCCTACGTTTATTTGCTTGTTGTCTATCTTCTTCCACTAGGATATAAACTTCATGAAAGCAGGGATCATTGTCTCTTTTATTCACTTTATCATGTCAGCACTTATTGAACAGAATAGGCATTCAAAAAATATTTTTTGAATATGGAAGGTTGCATAAGTGCTGCCTATTGCAACTGCTTAGAGCTACAACCTTTGCTTCTGGAGACTGAGCTGGAACTAGTATTACTTGAATTACTTTAAAATAAATCCAAAACACCCAAATTTATATCTGGAATACAGAATGAATGTGCAAAGTAAGTATAAATTCTTGACCAAGACTTTTTTTGTGGATATGACTTCCAAAGAACAAAACCAACAGGATGTGTGTCTGTATAGAGAGATTTATTTTAAGGAATTGGTTCATGAAATTGTAGAGGCTTGCTGAGTCTGAAATCTGCAGTACAGACTGGCCAGCTGGTGACTGAGAAAAGGGTTGCAATTTGAATCCAAAGGCAGTCTCTGGCGGAATTCCTTTTTGCTCAGGGGGTGGTCAGTCTTTATTCTATTAAGGCTTACAACTGATTACATGAGGCCCTCTCAGATTATGGAGAGCAACTACTTCCCTCAAAGTCCACCGATTGAAATGTTAATCTCATCCAAAAAGCACATCCAGAGTAATGTTTGATCAAATATCTGGGCACCATGGCTCAACCAAGTTGACACATAAAATGAGCTATTACATGTAGGTTGTTACAAATATATATTTTGGATTTGCCTGACTTGTTTCCTTATTTATCTATAAGCTCCTTGGGTACACTGATTTGCAGGAGAGTAGGTGATCAGTAAATATGTGACGTATTTTCATATAGCAAGATCAAGGGAATATAATGCATGATAACCAAAAATTATTCTCACCACTAAAGGTCTCCATTATATTGAAAAAAATGCTAAATTGCTCAGTTACTTAATTTTCTAAAGTGGGTCATATTTGATTATTTATACCCTTTAAATAAGCTAGGAGATGAGTATGGAAGGTCTTCCAATAACACTTTTACTGGAGGTTGCCTAACAGAATTTGGGGCCTTGCATTGGCAATGGCCTAGAACATTGATGTTATAAATGAATTTTCTTGGCGTGGAGGAAAATACAAAGCTATAAGCATTGGGCAAAAGTCTCAAGCCTCAAAGAAAGTCTACAGAGTCTTGTGATCATGGCTGTATTAGTCCATTTTCATGCTTCTGATAAAGACATAACTGAGACTGGGCAATTTACAAAAGAAAGAGGTTTATTGGACTCACAGTTCCACGTGGCTGGGGAGGTCTCACAATCATAGCAGAAGGTGAATGTCATGTCTCACATATCAGCAGACAAGAGAAGAGAGCTTATGCAGAGAAACACCCCATTCTAAAACCATCAGATCTCGTGAGACTCATTCACTATGACGAGAACAGAGCAGGAAAGACCCACCCCCATAATTCAATGCCCTCCCGCCTGGCTCCTCCCATGGCATGAGGAAATTGTGGGAATTACAATTCAAGATGAGATTTGGGTGGAGACACAGCCAAACTGTATCAATGGCAAACCATGAAAGTTTAGCAACTGTTCTGATCAATAATACAAACATATAGGTTTGGAGATCATTGAAAAATATGTAAATTTCCATAATAAAAGGAAATATGGGATATATGTATTTATTTATATATGTATCTGTGTGTGTGTATGCATATGGTGGACATGTGCCTTTCTATTTTATTGAAAACTGTGCTCTCGAATAGTGAACTTTGATGCCATGTAGTATTTTGCAGCTAATCCCTAAAAGGTGAGATGTCATAGGCTAGGGTAATGGTTTATAGTCACTTATGTGCCAACATAGATTTGGAAGCCAATAAATGCCTGGCAGTAAATGACTAACTAAATAAAAAATTTTAAAACCCTCACGTGGGAAAATCTAATGCCAGCATTTTCCCAGCAGTTGATACAGAGTTTCAATAATGGCTGTCTTTTATCAAGGAAAAAGTTTATACTAAATATTCTGTTTTAGTATAGATTCAGCAAGAACTATAGAAATATGGGGTCAGGAAAATACCAGCAATAAGAACATGATTATCCTAAAAGACTGACACCAGTAGCTTTAATTTTATATTTCTACTTTTCACTTAGATCTCTGACAAATTGTAAATCAGATATCAGCTGAGGTCACCTTGCCCTTTCAGATTTAAATACAGTTGGCTTCAGTCGCTTTGTCTTCTGTCCTGTGGGATGCATAATGTTCTCCCTGATATTTTCATAAAGTTTTTAGAGCTCATGTTTCTATGGACATATCTGCTCAGAGTCTCCACTTCTGCTGACCTCTTAGTTCACTTTCACCTGATGTCCTGGACAGGATTCTCTACAGAGACAGAACTAATAGGATATATATAGATATTTGAGACATGATTTGTTAGATAAATTGGCTCACACAACTGTGGAGACTGAGAAGTTCCATGATATACTATCTGCAATCTGGAGAACCAGGGAAGCTGGTAACACGGCTGAGTTCAAGTCTGAAGGCCTCAGAAACCAGGAAAGCCAATGATGGAACCTCCTGTCGGAGGCCAAAGGCCTGAGAATATGGGGGACTGCTGGTATAAGTTCTGGAATCCAAAGGCTAGAGAACCTGGAGTTCTGATGTCTAAGGGCAGGAGAAGAAGAGTGTCCCAGCTCCAAAAGAGAGACAGAATTCAATTTCTGTTGCCTTTTTGTTCTATCCAGGCCCTCAGCTGATTGGATGGTACCTGCCCAAACTGGATGAAAGCAGAACTTCCTTACTTAGTCCACTGATTCAAATACTAATCTTTTCCAGAGACACCCTCACAGACATACCCAGAAATAATGCTTTCTTAGCTATCTGGGCATCCCTTAATCCAAACAAGTTGACAACTAAAATTAACCCTCACACCCCCAACCCTTACCACTGCTCTTGTCTTTTCTCAGCCGTGTGCTGACCCAGACAAAATGGACTACAGTCCCCTTTCCTTCTGGGGAAAATCATGCAGATAAAGCATTTGGGTGTGTAGCAGACTTTATAAAAGATGTGGGGAAACAGAGTGGTTAAATCACAGCAAGGCAAACAACTGAAATATACATGGCTGGAGCCTTCTGTCGTGGCTCTTTTTCCTTTAGGATCCCTCACCCATGCCGTGGCTCCTTTCCCTTCTCTGCTTTAACTCATCACCAAATTCCTATTATTTCTTATAAAGAGTGGTCTTCTTACAGATTATACCCTCTGGGCCTCATCTTCCCTCTGAAAGGGATCTTTCGAAGTATAGACTTAAGCCAGTGACAGCAACACTGTCAGCTGTTAAAATGGTGTTTTCATCTGGTATCTGAAAAGTACATTGGAAGTTTCTATTCCAAATCTCTCTCTGTCTCTCTCTCTGTTTCTTTCTCTCTCAACATGGATCTTCATGTACCAAAATACTGAAATATTTTCTGTAGTGTTTTTTGTTTGTTTGTTTGTTTTTGCATTTCATCTTTTCCCTGATACCATAAGCATCCACTTTTGAAGACTGTCCTTTTCAAAATTCTACCGTTGGCTGGGTGTGGTGGCTCACGCCTATAATCCTGGCACTTTGGGAGGCTAAAGTGGGAGGATTACTTGAGGCCAGAAATTTGAGACCAGCTTGGGCAACATAGTGAGAACTTGTCTCTACTAAAAATAAAAATATTAGCTGGGTGTGATGGTATGCACCTGAAGTCCCAGCTACTCAGGAGGGTGAGGCAGGAGGATCCCTTGATCTTGGGAGGTTGAGGCTGCAGTGAGCCACTATCATGCCACTGACTCCAGCCTGAGCAACAGTGAGACCCTGTTTTAAAAAAAAATCTACCATAATATTTTTATGCATTTAAATGGATCATTGTGTAGGTTATTTGTAATAAGAAGCAATTAGTGTGTCTAAGGAGGTTTATAGATAGACATATTTCCAAAATATTCTAAAATATTGTTAAAAATGTTCTGCTTACATTACTTAAATTATTATATATCCAGAAAATTAGAAAGTAAAGTCTCAGGTATGTTGGAAAATTCCAGAGGCATCAAAGTTTAAATTAAAGGTGCTTCAATTGGAATGTCCCTCAGTAGGTGAGGACTATTTGGGTAGCTTCAACAACATCACTAATAATTAGTTATTGGTAAACCCAAAGACCTCAATTAAATAGTTGTTTGAAATAACTCTTTTTTGTTGGAGCAAAAAGTACATTTTACTTGGTGGAACATTTGTATCCAGATGGAGCTATCAGATCTCAGAGAATTCATTTCCTTTATTTTGGCAAAGATTCCTTTAAGTGTTTACTGTGTGACAAACACTGTGTTAAGCTATACATGAATTAAATAATTTAGTCCTCCCCATGACTCCACGAGGTAGCTATTTTTATCTCCATTTCACATACGAGAATACTGAGGTTTAAGGTTAGCTAACTCATCCAAGATCACAAGATGCTGGCACACCCAGGTGTATCAGATAGGGCCTGGCAAGAAACAGTTGGCACACTTCAACAGGGTACCTGAGGAGAGTTTCATGAAGGAAGTACTTATCAAGGAATAAGTAGCATCAGCCAGGAATGGTGAAACACACAAGGGCTAGCAGCAGTGGGAGCCATGTGGCCTGTAGGTCTCCAGGGGCACAGGGAGGAGCACTTACTGGAACCTGGAAAGACCTGCAGCCATAGGAGATACCCTGCAGAAGCTGTAGTCGTCTTTTTTTGTTTGCTTGTTTGTTTGTTTGAGACAGAGTCTTACTCTGTCACCCAGGCTGGAGTATAGTGGCGCGATCTCGGCTCACTGCAACCTCCCTCTCTTGGATACAAGCGATTCTCCTGCCTCAGCCTCCTGAGAAGATAGGATTATAGGCATGCGCCACCCCACTTGGCTAATTTTTGTGTTTTTAGTAGAGATGGGATCTCACCATGTTGGCCAGGCTGCTCTCAAGCTCCTGATCTCAAGTGATCCACCCTCCTTGGCCTCCCAAACTGTTGGGATTACAGGCATGAGCCACTGCGCCTGGCAGAAGCTGTAGTCTTAGGTAGAGCAAAGCTGACAGTGCCATACTATGGCCCAAAGGGAACTGACAGATTACATTGCTGAGCAATTTCTCATCACATCTTTTCTTCTCCTGCTAGTGGCTCCTATTGACCAAACTCAACGAGAAGGCAGAGGGCAAAGAAGCTTGACTGATCCACTCTGTAAAGGTGAGCCTCCCTGGGCAGAGTAGGACAAAGAAGTTTGGAGAGTGGGTCTGGAGGAGAAACAGGCCATTCAGCACACCAGGTGCATCTGAATCCAGAGCCTAAGCCCTTGACCACCACACTATCCTCTTGCCTTGTTAGGTGTGTTGATAATTTCCACAGAAGGTGGATGCTGTATAAACATGATACAGTGGAAGGAGTACTAGAGTAGGGGTCAGGAAAATCAAATACTCTGAAGTGTGGAAGTGCCTGGCACAGAGTAGAAACTTAATCAATGCAAATCCCTCATCCCCTCCCATTGTGCATCATGAGCTTCCCAACACAGCCCATAAAATCTCCAAGTTGTAATGCTGAAAGAAGGGCCACAACCTTGTCATTGACGCAAAAGAGATTTCATCAGAGTGTGCATAATTTAGAATGTAAATCTCTGAGAAATGAGAGCTGATGAGAGCAGACTTTAGTAATCCCCTAAACTCTCAATCATCTGTGTTTTGGTAAAACAGGAGCACTAGCAGATCATATTCTGCTGTATACCACAAGTCTGGCACACTGTGTAGTGGCCTGGGTGAGCAGAATATTGGCCTCCTAAAGAGGCCCATATCTGAATCGCTGGAGCCTGTGAATATGTTACCTTACACGGTCAAAGAAAGGCTACAGATGTGATTAAGGTTAAGGGCCTTGAGATGGGGGAAGAGTATGCTGGGTTACCCATGTGAATCCAATCTACCTACATGAGTCTTTAAAAGCAGAGAACCATTCTCAGCTGTAGAAAGCCAGAAATATAGCAGCATGGAAGCAGATTTTGAAGATGGAGAAAGGCCATGAGCCAAGAAATACAGGTAGCCTCTAGAAGGTGGAACAGGCAGGGAAACAGCTTCTGCATCAGAACCTCTGGGAAAGAATGCAGTCCTGCCAACATCTTTCTTCCACACCAGTGACACCTATGCTGGATATTTGACCTACAGAACTGTAAGAAAATAAATTTATGTAAGTTTTGTTTTTTGTTTTGTTTTGTTTTTGAGACAGGGTTTCCCTCTGTCACCCAGGCTGGAGTACAGAGGCGCAATCACAGCTCATTGCAGCCTCAACTTTCCCAGGCTCAGGTGATCCTCCCACCTCAACCTCCTGAGGAGCTGGGACTATTGGCATGCACCACCACACCTGGATAATTTTTGTATTTTTTGTAGAGATGGGGGGGTCTCACCATGTTGCCCAGGCTGGTCTTGAACTCTTGAGATCAAACGATCTTCCCAACTCAACCTCACAAAGTGCTGGGATTACAGGCTGGGCACGGTGGCTCACACCTGTAATCCCAGGACTTTGGGAGGCCGAGGCGGGTGGATCACCTGAGGTCAGGAGTTTGAGATCAGCCTGACCAACATGGCGAAACCCCGTCTCTACTAAAAATACAAAGAGTTAGTCGGGCATGATGGCGGGCTCCTGTAATCTCAGCTACTTGGGAGGCTGAGGCAAGAGAATCGCTTTAACTCAGGAGGTGGAGATTGCAGTAAGCTGAGATCACGCCACTGTATTCCAGCCTGGGTGAGAAAGCGGGACTCCATCCCCCAAAAAAAGTGCTGGGATTACAGGCGTGACCCACCGCACTTGGCCTTGTGTTATTTTAAGCTACTGAAATTGTGGTTTGTTACGGTAGCAATAGAAAATGAATGCAAGCCTCTTCATCTTTTTGTTTCAGGGCAAGAGCCACCTCAGTATGTAAATTTCTTGATATATGATGACTGACATTGAAGTGTTCAACAGGCTCCAAACATCGATCTTTAAGCATTGAATCTATTCAAGTTCTAGCATAGAAGTTTTTTATTCAATTGCATACCAGAGTTACTTGAGAGTAGACTGATGCTTCACATTGTTGTTGTTGTTGTTTTTCTTAAATAACTCTGCCTCTTCACTAGAAAAAGGTTTTGTTTTGGATATCATTAAAACAGTCAGGGGAGCATAGCCCTTGAAAAATCCCAAAACTAGTAGCCTACCTCCTGACCATGCCTAAGTAGAGGAATCAAAAATTTTTTTTTTTTTTTTTTTTTGGGGGACGGGGTTTCGCTCTTATTGCCCAGGCTGCAGTGCAATGGTGCAATCTTGGCTCACCGCAACCTCCGCCTCCCAGGTTCAAGCAATTCTCCTGCTTCAGCCTCCCAAGTAGCTGGGATTACAAACATGTGCCACCATGCCTGGCTAATTTGTTTTTTTGTTTGTTTGTTTTTCTGTTTTTTGTTTTTATTTTTAGTAGAGAGGGGGTTTCTCCATGTTGGTCAGACTGGTCTTGAGCTCCGGACCTCAGGTGATCCGCCCACCTCAGCCTCCCAAAGTGCTGGGATTAGAGGCATGAGCCACCACACCCGGCCCCAAAAGTGTTTGAAAACCTTAAAGTCAACCACAGAGCCTTCAGTATACTGTATGTTATTCTGTACCCAAGTCATGGTTCTGGTTGCACACAAAAATGCCTGTGGGATTCCTGGTCAACTGGTATTCACCATGGAGTTTATAAAGTGCTGATGTTCCTCAAATACCGGATGAATCTAAGTAAGTACTACTTTATGTAGCCATACGTGAAGTGGAAATTGAGTTTAAGCCCAAGATACCTGTGCCTGAGGGGAACAAATAATTAGAATGAGAGGGGTTTAGAGAAGACCAAGTTATGCAGGTGTTTACTGTAATTCTCTCATTATGTATATGTGAAGGTAGCCCTTAGACCCTCAAGTGTATTGGGAGGTATTAATAATAACCACAAAGATGGTCCTGTGCTATGGCAAATGCAGAACCTTCAAAGCACTATTCAGCCTGCAGAAGAAAGCTCATTTCCAGATCCTTCCTTCTGTTTTTCAAGTGACATCACATAAGAGGATGAGAATTTGCCTTTGTATTAAGCTTCCTTTGTCATGTCTACTTCAGACATGATCTCTGAGTTTGAAGTCCCAGGATTTTAGATGAAAAGTGTCTTTGAGTTAAGGGAGGAGAGGGCCACTACATGAGAATGCCTGTTTCCAATCTCAGAGTACCCACATGCTGAATGGCTGATTAGACACAAGCCACAGAGGGGAAAATCAGCTACGTTGGGATAGGGGATTCAAATTTCATTGTGGTGGACGCCTATTTATTTTTTATTGTAGTCAATTTCCCAAGGGAGAAAGGGCAAATATGTCCCTCCTATGCCAACATTGTAGCACCCCCATCGGAGCAGACCTCAGGAGTATCCTACACAGAAGAAAGGAGCAGTGAAACCTATGACAACTGATTTTTCTCTGAAAACAATGTTATGTGTATATTGCCTTTCTTCATCTCTCCAAAAACTTTTTGTAACAAGTATCCTTTTTGCAACTGTGGCAGGTATACTGGGGACCAGCTCCTATAACCTAATGCTCATGCCAAGTATTTCTGTTGTATCTCTTAAAAATGCCTTTTCTTCTCGTCTCCCAGAACAATTTTTTTTTAAACACAGATCCATGCCTGTTGATGATTTTCTCACACTTTTGTCAAGTATACTTTTTTATTCAACTCAATGTCTAATATCACAAAAACCTGGCACTTTAAACTTGTTTCTACCAAAGGTATAATGCTTTTTAAAAAGAATTCTGCCTAGTGTTCCTCCAGTGTAGCAATTAGCATTCTCTTAGCGGCAAACATCAAAATATCCAAATAAAATGGTTTCAATAATAGGGATGGTTATTGTCTCTCATAACAGGAAATCTGGACAGAGCTGACTCCAGGTGGATTGAGAAGTTCAGCCACGCCTGCAGTCTTATCCATCCTTTTGCTCCACTATCCTCTATATATTTGTTTTCAATAGCTCTACGTATCCACTCCTTACACAACCAAGTTCCACTTCTGCATGTGTTTCTCCTATTAGGAGGAAAGAAAACTATTTCCCTGCTGGTTCCAGCACAGAAGTCTCCTTTTAAGTCTTTTGCCAAAATAAGTTCCTAAACCAGACCCAGGAAAGAAGGTGAGATTGCCTTGTTTGCTTTAGATTGATCTTGATTAGTCTACTGAGCCTGAGCACGATTTTCTTAAGCATCTCATTCCCAACAGGAAAGCAACAAAATTGGCATTCTATTAATAAGACAAAGAAGAGAATTGCTCTTGTGTGGACAATCAACAATGTCTTCCACATCATAGAACTCCTTGGTATGCATTAGAAAAACCTAGGGTGGTGGTTACAAGAGCAGATTCCAGGTGTCAAAGAGATTTTGATTACAGATGGGGTCCAGGAGGGTGCATTTTCAACAAGAACCCAGATGTGTTGGATCTAGTCATCCACCAGCCAAAGTTTAAGGCACTGCCCTACAGAAATGAGAGCAAACTTTCCTTAAAAAAAAAACCTTGGCGGGAAATGATGGCTCGCACCTGTAATCCTAGCACTTTGGGAGGCTGAGACGGGTGGATCACCTGACGTTGGGATTTTGAGACCAGCCTGGTCAACATGGTGAAACCCCGTCTCTACTAAAAATACAAAAATAAGCTGGGTGTGGTAGCAGGTGCCTGTAATCCCAGCTACTCGGGAGGCTGAGGCAGGAGAATTGCTTGAACTCAGTGGGCGGAGTTTGCAGTGAGCTGAAATTGTACCACTGCACTCCAGCCCGCGCAAAAAGAGTAAAACTCCATCTCAAAAAAAAAAAAAAAAAAAAAAAAAAAACTTGTTAATACATCTATAAATATTCACTTTTAGTAACTGGATGTTACTGATCCACACAAGTACATCTACTGTTAGAAAGTAACCATTCTTAAGCAAAACAAAGGAAGTCTGCCTGCATAGGGTGATCAGAATAATGTCCAAATGCACAAATGATAATGAGATGATGCAGATAAAGTGCTTAGCCTAGTAGACTATGAATGTGCCGATGGAAAATTATAATTTTTTAACCTGTTGATCAGTTTTGTTGCTACTAGATCTTTGCATCATTATCTCCTGCTCAGTAGTTAAGTCTTTGCTCAAAGTGTCAGTTACATAGAACATACCACTACTTGAAATCTTATTTACTTGTTCTTTTAGTCTGTCATCCTCACTAATTATCACCTCCACAAGGAAGGGCTATGTCTTGTTCATCTGTATTGCCTAATTCTCAAGTCCTGAAATTTTAAGCTTTTAAGCATTTAAACAGCTGTTTTCAAATTTCTAAATAAGACACCTTTCCATGTAGATATGATCTAAACTATGACATACAACTAAATTATAAATGTCAAAACATTGTTTCTTTTATAAATAGTTTACTATAGGAAGTTAAGAGTAAAAGTGAAAAATTTCTGATAGTGAATTAATCATGACTTTAGGAAAAACTAATAGTACCCAAGTAAATCTTCCCTTTGACAACTTAATTCTGAAAATTATGTATGACTTTGAAAAATTGAATAAATCAGCAATTTCCAGAAACTGCTGACATTTAGTATAGTTGTGACTTGATTCCCCAATCCACGGTGTGCCTATGAAATAATTAGTAGAACTGGGCTTTAGGTTTTGTTTTGTTTTTTTTGAGACGGAGTCTTGCTTGTTGCCCAGGCTGGAGTGCAGCGGCGTGATCTCAGCTCACTGCAACATTCACCTCCCAGATTCAAACGATTCTCCTGTCTCAGCCTCCTGAGTAGCTGGGATTATAGGCACACACCACCATGCCCGGCTAGGTTTTTTGTATTTTTAGTAGAGTTGGGGTTTCACTGTGTTGGCCAGTCTTGTCTCAAACTCCTGACCTCAGGTGACCCAACTGCCTCAGCTTCCCAAAGTGCTGGGATTCCAGGCCTGAGCCACCGCGCCTGGCCGGCCTTTAGGTATTCTAATGTGCATTCCTTCTGAAAGGAGTTTATCACCATGTTGAAATTTCTGTGTTCTAAACCCATGTTATCTGATAAAACTTTCTGTAATGATGAAAATATTCTACATCTGCACTGTTTAGTAATGTATTACCCACTAACTATATGTGGCTACTAGGCACTTGAAATAGTATGACTGAGAAACTGTATTTTTAATTTAGTAGCCACACATGGCTAGTGGCTTCCATATTGTAGAGTGATGTTCTGGACAGTTTTTTGTAAATAGGCACAATGTATAGCAACAGGTTCCTAGAGTTTTAAATTTGAAAATGGATTTTCCCACCATCCCTTATTTCCTATGACTCCAATTTCCCCTTTTTACTTTTATTCCCTTGTCAGTGAACTGCTTAGCTGCTGGCTCCAAAGTTTCGCTACCAAGAGGATGCAGAAGTATCATAGTAGGGGCAGTAAAAACATTATGTATATTATGTATATTATAAAAAAGCCACTGTCCTGGGAGTGAATTCTGAGAAATGCAATGGAAGACAAAAGGGAGCAGGAATAAAAGGCAAGAGGTTTCCTTGATGTGTTCCCCTGTGATTTAAGACCTGTTTTTTGGTTTTGTTTTTAAGTCAGCAAATCTATCAAGCACTGTGCCAAGGGCTAGGGGCAAAAGGATGGGAATGGATAGAGATGGATAAACTAACAATCACAACAGGGAGTGAAACACAGGGTAAGTACAGGACACCGTAGGAATGCACCAGGGGTCAATTTCCTCAGTCTTTGGGGAAGAGGAGTGATGAGTACCATGAAAACAAAGAGTGATATCTAAGCTAAACCTTGAAGTGTGATGCCAATTAGATTGGATGGGAGAGACGATAGAAGAAGGGAAGAGGGTTAGGGACAGAGAGAAGGAAAATATGTGCTGTAGAAGACCCGAATATGCCACTCCCAAATATGCCATTTTGACATAAGGATGATTTTGAGCTGAAGGCAACTGAAGAAATAGATGTAAGAGATGTTCTCTCCTTGCTCCCATTTGCCTAAAAACAGGATATAAACTTAAGAAGGTAAAGGTGTCCCTCTTCTCTACCAGGAAGAACAAAGATTGAGCACCAAAGGCAACTTTAGACACTTATCAGCCCTGGAGAAACATGTATAGCAAAATTCTACTTATTTACCTTCCTACATTACCACCCCTAGAGACTCAAAGTCCTTCTCCTTTGTCTTGCCACTTCTCTAAAAATTTATTTTTTTCTTTGTTGAAGATGCTATATGTACAAATCTACATAATGATTATCCAATCTCAGTTTTCACTGGGAAGCAAGCAGATCTGCCAAAAATCTGTTACCTAAAAGCATGATATAGATATAGAACATCTGGATCAATTGAGAACAAAACAACCCAAATTACAAATGTGCCACATTTTGGAGTTTTTAAAAACTCATAGTTTCAGTGTAAGTACTAAAAGCAAGTGGAAAGTATAGATTATAATTATAGATAATGGTTAAATTTGACATTAAGGACTTCCATTTGAAAACAAAGTTAGGAATAGATGTGCATAATAAAGATGCATTTAGATTTAAAATATTAATATTTTAAAAAATTAGGCACCATGCTTATTACATTTGCCCTAAGCTGAAGTTGGCAATGAGATGTTTAGAGAATAGGCTCACCTCTTAAAAAAAAAAAAAAAAGTGGAATAATTTTCAGCATAGTAGTATATCCCCCTCAGAATTTATTATTTAAAATAACATTTTTAAAAAATTTAGATTTAGAATATTAACACTTTAAAAAATCAGGCACAATGCTTATTATATTTGCCCTAAGCTCCAGTTGACAATGAGATCTATTTAAAGAATATGCTCACCTCTTAAAAAAAAAAAGTGGAATAATTTTCAGCTATAGTAGTATATCCCCTTCAGAATTTATGCTACATGTGTGCACTACCTGTTTTATCTCTTTAAATCAACTCACATTTTCTTAAACAAATGTGATTTAAAAAGAAGCTTTAAATCACTTCCACAAATTAAAAAACATTATTGCTTGTTATGAATAAAAGATAAGACATAAATAAATACAAATGAAGACTAAACTATGTTCTTACATTCTAGCTGGTTACCATTCTTCCCTAAATGCTGTGTTAAAAAGAGATATCAAGTACCAGAAAGGTGTTTAAGACAAACTCAGACTTTTATCTTGGTATAATCAAAAAGATTAAAAAGAATTGAAAACAAAATTATTTCCTCATTGTGATTCAACATATACTTAATGCAGTTTCTGTGGCACCACCTAAAACCATCAAGAGTATTAAACACAGCTGAAGCATAACTTCTTTCCCACACAATTGATATTGCATGTCGTCTTCCTTTAGATTGATGTAAAAAAAAAGTCTTATCAAAAAAATGTAGTTAGAAGATAGGAATGAAAAATAAAATGTCTGTCTTTGCTAAATGCTAACCAAGCTAAATGCTAACCAAGGTAACATCTTTGGGATACTCCCCACTGACCTGTTTTGCAATATTTCTGCAAACTATATTTGTGATGTATATTCCTTGACCCACTGGCCCATGTATTTGTATAGCATCTGCCTTCTCTTCAGTTGTCAGTTGATTTCCCTCTGCACTGTTACTTTGGCTCACCATGGGCTCTAGGTACCCAAGCATGGAAAATCATCATAGAAGTGGTCAGCAAAGCATGAGATGGGATAACACCCCTGTAGGAATATCCATTGACCTCAAAGTTGAGAAGCAGTTCCGCCCAGCTGGCCCCTCTCCACTGCTGGTCAATGCATCAAGCCAGCAACCAGGTACTTACAACATGAGAAAGATAGGAATGGTAAAAGGTAATATGGCAAGGACAAAGACCATATAAGGTTTTTGTGGAGGACTTTCCTTAGAATTGGAGGTCAGATAGCCATTATCTTGCAAGAAAGGCTGGCTGCTCTACCTGACTCATGGGGTGTTCCACCACTGCACCCTGAGCGGCATTAACCAGGGCAGCAGGTAGCAATCACCTGGGGGTATTTAAAATGCCCATAGCCAGCCTCATCCCCAGAAACTGTGTTTTAATTCATGTAGGGTGGGGCCCTGCTGCAATAAATAGCTCCTCAGGTGGTCATGAGGTACAGTCAGGGTTGAGAACCAAGAAGGCATCATACTCAGCAGACAGCTCCCAGCACTGGGCAGCAAGGGCAGGAGGTAGGGATGGTGACAGACTCCTCCAGGGTTAAATGCTAAGACAGTGCTGGTAGCTTGGTTAGGCCAGCTTTGCTGTCAGTGTGCTGGGACGCCAGCAGCCTACATTGCTAGGCCGGAAGTGACTGCTGTCATAATTTATAAGATAATGTTTTAAAGAAAGTGCTTTAAAAAATCTCATGTAAGTTTTAACTTAGTTTAACAGACTAAGTATCTGTTAAGCCTTAAGCATCTTGATCTCTCCAGTCCATATGTCATGGCCTGTTTACCCAGCTAGTTCATTCTTTTCTCTATTTCTCTATTTGCCTGTTGTTAAGCTAAAGTTATGTTTGTACATTTAGAAGATGGGATGAGATCCATGTGTGTCTAAAAGGGCACACCTGTCCAACTATGTTCTATATGATAATTTATCATTTTTCACTGGTTACTTAAAGCTGTTACTAAAACATGTATGAATGTTGGATAGATAGAACATTAAACTTAAATTAATTTCAAAACAATAAGAATCAGATCCATTATTCAGAGTCAGAGATAAAAATATCTTCATATGCTCTAAGAGTAACTTCTTGATAGGAAAAGTCATCCCATTTTCTTTTAAAGCAATCAGAGGCATCATGGTGTCATTTTTAATTCTGGCAGAATCAGTACATCCTCTCCTTCCACGGGTTGGAGCTCCATGTGCTGATTCTGAGTGACAGGAACAAATGTCATTCCAACCACCACCACAGCACATGGAGGACTCCTGGGTGAAATGCTGGTCTCCTCCCTTGCTGGGGTATTGCAAAGCTTAATTAATGTTTGCAAAACACGTGGAGGAACTTGTATAGAAATTACTATGTAATTGCAAAAGATCATTGAAGGGAAATGCTAGTAAAATTTACTGGGAGAGAAGGAGGATTTAATTGGTAAGTCTTATGCTTTACTTTGAAAATGACATCAGACAGAAGTGAATTGACTTTGTAGTGCCAAAAATAAAGTAAGTTATGTTGGGTGGTCTGTAAATTCAAGATATTAAGTTTCATGGCTGAATTTAATTTTGTTTGAATTCATAATACTACAAACCTAACCAACTACATTAAAGTTATTTGTTACAGAGACTAAAATCTGTTTGTGTATCTGTCTCCTAAGAAAGCCCAAGTGTATAAGGATCCTTAGTTTTCTATGAAGTTCAACCAGAAAAGATAGCCTAGGCACCTTGATGGTAACTGGATTTACTTTGAGGTGTTTCCACTTAACCATAGCTTTTGGATGCCTTGTCAAAGCAGCATATTATCTTTGTTGGATTACTTCTTGGGAAACTTCAGCAATATTGGTAATGTTTTGCACTTTCTTAGTTTTTTTTTTTTTTTTCTGAAGCAGAACTTCTGAGCTGAGCTTATTTATCTGATAACATAATTTTATAACCATGTAATTTGTACTGTTTTTTTTCTCCCAGTACATATTTTGGTACAATGTTAAACTTACCACATTTCAGGGCTAATGGGTTGAGTAGAATAATTATTCTAACTAATTTATAGGCACCAAGGTTTGCAAACCTCAATTAGAGTTGACCAAGGGGTTACTGTGTGGCTCAGGGCTTGAACAACTGGGGGCTGAGCAGCTCAACTCAGGGCTGAGTTAGCTGTCAGGTCCAAAGCAGTTCTGTTATACACCTAATCTGCAGGAGCTAGAATCCAGATCACAAGGACCAACCCTTGCCCAGGCTGTGGCATAACCTGACTGTAGGGAGAATCGAGTAATAGCTGCAGCAATCCAGGGTTTGCCAATAACTTTCCTTACCAGGAAAGGCTGTTCATTCAAGACATTCTCAGTGTGGTTTAAGGACTGTGGCCAGATGTCAGATCTAAGGAGTCAGGTGGAAGGGAGCAAAGAGACAAGGTTCTCCAAGAAAAGGGGTCGTCTTAGCAGTTGCAGTCTCAGTTATGTTCAATACTCGGAGCAAAGGGTAGAAACTTGAGACATTGTAATTTTCAAACTAAGGCATGTTGCTTAGACTGGGATTCAGAGACCCCAGGAATGGAAACAAAGAAATAAGGAACAGGGGCATATGAGAGCCCAGAGACAAATTATTTGGATGGGAGCAAGTGACAGGAGCTGGCTAGTATGTACCGTTGCTCTACAGTGCTTATCTGGTTAGGTCTTGTCCCTGCTTACAAATCATGAGTAACTTGAATGTTTTCTTTGGCACAAACGAGAAAATCTAAGAATGTTGAACTTTATCTCAGCTAAGGAAAGCAGCAATGTTAGAGGTACCATCCCACTCTTTGTGATCCTTTTGTGCGCTGAGAAAAATATTTAATCGTGGTATAACTCCTGCCTACATCTCCAGATACCCTCTTGCCATCCCTCCAGCAAACCCTGTACTCCAGCCTCACAGTCTACTTGCATTTTACCATTGGTACTGTAAGGATGGAAAGGTGTGATATCTTTTCTCACCTATCCTAAAGGTTTCAGCTGACAAGCCTATGACAAAAGACAGATTAACAAGTATAAGCCAAAAAGTATCTGAGACAAGTCTCAATTTAGAACTTTATTTTGCCAAGGTTAAGGACAATGCACGGAAAAAAAAAAAAATAGAAAATCACAGAAATAGTCTGTGGTCTATGACTTTCTCCAAAGATGGATTTAAGGGTGTCAATATTTAAAGGGGAAAAGTAGGCGGGAGGGTATGGTAATCCACATGTTACAAGAGAAAAGGAGCAGGTAGAGGAATAGCCAATTACGTATTCTTCTCGTGTTCAGTAAAGCAGCATTTTACATAAGATAAGGAGAATATAGAGTAGCTATCTGTGGAGATATTTAACCTGTTATCTGTAGCTGTCCAGTTAGGAACAAAAGGAAAGGCAGATTCTTGCATGACTCAGCTTTCAGCTTAGTTTTTTCTTTCGGCAGAGTGAATTGGGGTCCTGAGTATTTATTTTCCTTTCACATAAGAGAAAGCCATAATACATTTATTTAGTCACAATTTTATGTGACATGGGAGCCTTCCGAAATGAAGACCCAAAGACCTAGGAGAACTATGTTTTTATGCAAAGTCTGATGAAAGAAGTGAATAGTTGTGGAGAAACATGATTGGTCAAAAGGGTACGATCTAATGGTAATCACTGAGGGGGAAAACCCAGCAAGGCCTGACTGTTCAGATTCTCCTTGGCCTCTCTGTGTAACATTGCTTTCTCCCCAATTTAGGGCATGACTCTGCTGGAATGAGGTTCTTCAAGGGAGAAAGTGTTACTTGGAAGGGGTCCCAATCCAGACACCAAGAGATGGCTCTCAGATCTCACGCAAGAAAGAATTTGGGGTGAGTCCAGAGGGTAGAGTGAGAGCAAGTTTCTTTAAGAAAGTAAAGGAAAAAAAGAATGGCTACTCCATAGAGCAGCTGCAAGGGCTGCTGGTTGGATATTTTTATCGTTATTTCTTGATCATATGCTAAACAAGGGGTGGATTATTCATGAGTTTTCTGGGAAAGGTACGAGCAATTCCCAGAGCTGAGGATTTCTCCCCTTTTTAGACTGTATAGGGTAACTTCTGGATCTTGCCATAGCATTTGTAAACTATCCTGGAGCTGGTGGGAGTGTCTTTTAGCATGCTAACACATTACAAGTAGTGTTTAATGATCAGCGAGGACAATCAGAGGTCACTTTCGTCACCATCTTGGTTTTGGCAGGTTTTGGCTGGTTCCTTTACTGCATCCTGTTTTATCAGTGGGATCTTTGTGACCTGTATCTTGTGCTGATGTCCTGTCTCATCCTGTGACTAAGAATGGCTAACCTCCTGGGAATGCAGCCCAGCAGGTCTCAGCCTCATTTTGCCCAGCCCCTGTTCAAGATGGAGATGGTCTGGTTCAAACTCCTCTGTCAAAGGCAGAGAGTGACCTTTCTAGGGTTTATGGCTTGCTTTGGGGGAAAGGAGTTCTAGTGTCTATGACCTGCCTTTGGGGAAGAGAAATTCTGGTTTCCAAGACTTGCTTTTGGGGAGAAAGTAGGGAGATCCAGGAGGGTGGGAGAAGGTCAGAATGATCTTGCTTCTCAGTCCTTCCAAAGTCCTTCATTTCAAAGTACCGTACTTTGGGGTATTATATTCCTAGCCCCAGTAGTTCCAAGTTCTTCCGGGTATCTCTGCCTTTGCACAAGCTACTCCCACTGGGCAGAATTCATTGCCCTCGTTCTCTATCCAGCTAGTCCTGAATCATCCTTCTAGACTAAGTTGAGCTATCCCCTTTTCGGAAGCCTTTCTCAGCCTCATCCGGGACTCATAGCATTGTGTTTACTGTCATTAGAGTGCCTGCTGTACCAGTTTATGTATACAGTTTTCGGGGGTCAGAACATGATACCCCAAAGTATGGCGTCTTGGCATGCCGAGTATTTTTGAGCTGAAGGAGACAGGAGGGCCTCAGAAGCAAGAAAGTCTTTCTCCTTCCCTCCTCTCATTCCTCCCCTAAAGCAAACCATAAAACCTGGAAAGGTCACTCTGACCTACCTCCCCTTTAGTGGGTTATAAGACCCTTATATAACAGGTGTCCTGTCCTACCCACAGGAAAGGATTACTACATAGACAGGCCAAGGAGAACCTGAATAGGCAAGCCTTACTGGGTTTTCCCTCATTAGACCATAACTTTTTGTCCAATTATGTTTCTCTACAACTATCCACTTCCTTCATCAGATTTTGCATAAAAATATTTTTCCCTAGGTGTTTGGATCTTGATTTCTGAAGACTCCTGTGTCATATAAAACTGTGATTAAATATTATAAATTTGTTGGCCAGGCCTGGTGGCTCATACCGGTTATTCCAGTGCTTTGGGAGGCTGAAGTGGGAGGATTGCTTGAGCCCAGGAGTTTGAGGCTACAGTGAACCGTGATCACTAGACTCTAGCCTGGGTGACAGAACAAGACCTTGTCTCAGTCTATCAATTTGTTATGCTTTTCTCTTGTTAATCTGTCGTCTTTTATAGGAGTGACCCTTGCAAAATGGGTGAGGAAAAGTTATCTATTTGCTTCTACACTGTGTTAAAACTCTCCCATTTGCTTACCTTAAAACAGGTAAAAACCCTTTTAGACTCTGAGCTACACAGTGCTTGGGGAAAAGGTATTTAATAAGTTTGCTGGAAAAACCTGCCTGATTAATCATCATAGACTGAGAGGGGACCATGTATGGTAACAACCACCTCTCTGCTGTTTACGTGGAAATGAGCACTGCTGCTGCTGGCTCCAATTTGATTGATAGCACTCAGCCTTCGCAGATTGGAAGCCCTAATTAAGTGTCAAAAGGGACTACATTGAGAACTGTGAATTGTCTTTTAATTAAAGTGAGAGAGCAATTGAACTATATGATCTGGTAATTGTTTAAAGTGACCATGCTGAATCCTTAGAATCCCCCTCAGTTTCTTTCTCTATAGGATGCTGCATGACAGCCCAGAGCAGGCATTAAAAGGGCAAAAGCAGGGCCTGGAGCAGGGAAGAAACTTAGGCTACCTAAATGAAAGGATCCCTCCTTACTTACTTTTCCCTCATTACCCACCCTTCTTTTTCCTTTTTTCTTTCACACTTCAGTTTGCTCATTCCCAACTTTGGGTCATTACCACACAAGATGTTTTTTATAATTCCTGCTATGTCTATGTACCATTAATAGTTTTATATAATTCATAGTTTCTTTCATTCATGTACACAGAAAGCAAACTTTGTATGACTACCTTAAGCAATAACCGGTATTACTTTTCAAAAGTTGCCTTAAAAATAAATAATGAGAAATTCTTGGTCTCCGGCCTGCCGGGAAAACAGCCCCACCCTTACAGAACAGAAGAATTTGAAAAGGGTTCTTTTGGAGCCTGGTGGCCTCCAGAAGCTCTTCCTTCTTGATGATCTGCTCTGTATGAGTTGAAAGGGAGTGTTTGAAATTACAGTACAATTCAAGCTCTATCTAAAGCCAGGCAGCCAATATGTCCCCAGTAGTGAACACCAGGAACCACCACTGATACCTGCACTGCACTGTGGGCAACATTGCTCTAGTTTCCAGTCTCAAAATAGATAAAAGTGTTTTATTACTATGTTGGTCATCCTCTGTCAAGTAGGAAGTCCTGATTTTTCACTTATATGCCACAAACAATTCTGATTAACATCTTGATTTTACTTTTCCACCCTTTTAACCACCTCAGATACTTTGTTCTAGGAACCTCTGTATGTCTCTTTAAAAACCATACAGCTAGAATTTGGAACTGACATTTAGCAAGCACCTACTTTAAGATAATTTATACAGTCTATCTGTATTCATCTTTGTAACGACCTTGAGAAATAGGTATCATCCCTATTTTACAGATGTGAAAATTTTGTTTAACATTATAAAGATTCAAATTTTTCATTTGTACACCCCTACTTTGTGCTGGCTCCGTGAATCTGCTGGAATTTTTTTTGGTCGTCACATCATGGCTGAGTATCATAGCAGCATTGTCTCAAAATTCTTACTTGCTATATTCCCAGTGATAAAATCAAATCAGCTATTCCCATGACTAATCTTCAGTTCCCTATGACCATTTCATCCAGAGCCGGCAGATAGGTTTCATCTGTGTTCTAATGCCAAACAATAGGCAGAAGCTGCCTGGACCTTTGCATTGGGAGACTGTTTCTGGTCCTGGCACGAAAAGGTGATTAATTAGAAGTGTCTGCTCTGGGCTCTGGAGCAGGGAGTGACGGCACAAGTATCACACATTTGCCATGCTTGATGTAATCTTTTCTGGAATTATAGTTGTCCCCACTTATTCATGGTTTTAATCACCTATGGTCAACTGTGGTCCAAAAATAGTTAAGTCGAAAAATTCAAGAAATAATTCACGAATTTTAAGTTGCATGCCATTCTGAATAGTGTGACGAAATCTTGCAGCATCCCACTCTGTTTTCCATGGATGTGAATCATCCCTCTGTCCAGTGTATCTATCCACACTGTCTGCACTACCTGCCCATTAGTCACTTAGTAGCTGTCTGGGTTATCAGATCGACTGTCTCAGTATTTCAGTGCTTGTGCTCAAGTAACCTTTATTTTTACTTAATAATGGTCCTAAAGCACAAGAGTGGTGATGCTGGCATATTATAATTGTTCCATTTTATTATTAATTATTGATAACTTCTTAATGTGCCTAATTTACAAAGTAAACTTTATCATAGGTATACGTGTAAAGGGGCAAACATCGGATATAAAGAATTTGGTACCATCTGAGGTTTCAGGCATCCACTGGGAGTCTTGGAATGTATCCTCCTTGGATAAGGAAGCACTGCTGTACTTATGGGGTCAGTCATTTCCCAGTTAGCATTTACATGTGCTACATTTTCTCCTATTTATGGTTGAGCAGTGGTATTTTTGGTTTCATATTACTTCTTTGGCTATCCAAGTTTAAAAACTTGAATCTAATTGTGTGAAGGTGCTGGGAAACCTAGTTATTTCTCTTCTTCACGTAACCAAACATTATCTGTATATCTAAGGTGATATCAAATAAACTAATACAGGTATTCCACAGAAACAACCAGTAGGACTATCCCTGCATTCGATTTTATAATCTGTTAAAAATAAATTTCACAAGATGTCCAATAAGGATTTGCCAATTTTTGTGCTTGTGATTGCTAAATACAAAATTGTTTGCCTCTAATTAAACAAGTCCAATATTAAATAGGTTATATAATCCATTTGCAATTTCGTATATAAAATTTCCCCAAGTTTGAAGACTAGCTTAGGGGTTTAAAAACAACTTAGGTTTCTTGTCATAAGAATTTCACTGTTTAACTCATTGGCTAGATTTCAATAAAAGGGATTTTTTTGAATCCAGGAGCTGGTTTTTTGAAAGGATCAACAAAATTGATAGACCGCTAGCAAGATTAATAAAGAAAAAAAGAGAGAAGAATCAAATAGATGCAATAAAAAATGATAAAGGGGATATCACCACCGATCCCACAGAAATACAAACTACCATCAGAGAATATTACAAACACCTCTATGCAAATAAACTAGAAAATCTAGAAGAAATGGATAAATTCCTCAACACATACACCCTCCCAAGACTAAACCAAGAAGAAGTTCAATCTCTGAATAGACCAATAACAGGAGCTGAAATTATGGCAATAATCAATAGCTTACCAACCAAAAAAAGTCCAGGACCAGATGGGTTCACAGCCGAATTCTACCAGAGGTACAAGGAGGAGCTGGTACCATTCCTTCTGAAACTATTCCAATCAATAGAAAAAGAGGGAATCCTCCCTAACTCATTTTATGAGGCCAGCATCATCCTGATACCAAAGCCTGGCAGAGACACAACAAAAAAAGAGAATTTTAGACCAATATCCTTGATGAACATTGATGCAAAAATCCTCAAGAAAATACTGGCAAACAGAATCCAGCAGCACATCAAAAAGCTTATCCACCATGATCAAGTGGGCTTCATCCCTGGGATGCAAGGCTGGTTCAATATACGCAAATCAATAAATGTAATCCAGCATATAAACAGAACCAAAGACAAAAACCACATGATTATCTCAATAGATGCAGAAAAGGCCTTTGACAAAATTCAACAACCCTTCATGCTAAAAACTCTCAATAAATTAGGAATTGATGGGACGTATCTCAAAATAATAAGAGCTATTTATGACAAACCCACAGCCAATATCATACTGAATGGGCAAAAACTGAAAGCATTCCCTTTGAAAACTGGCACAAGACAGGGATGCCCTCTCTCGCCACTTCTATTCAACATAGTGTTGGAAGTTCTGGCCAGGGCAATTAGGCAGGAGAAGGAAATCAAGGGTATTCAATTAGGAAAAGAGGAAGTCAAATTGTCCCTGTTTGCAGATGACATGATAGTATATCTAGAAAACCCCATTGTCTCAGCCCAAAATCTCCTTAAGCTGATAAGCAACTTCAGCAAAGTCTCAGGATACAAAATCAATGTGCAAAAATCACAAGCATTCTTATACATCAATAACAGACAAACAGAGAGCCAAATCATGAGTGAACTCCCATTCACAATTGCTTCAAAGAGAATAAAATACCTAGGAATCCAACTTACAAGGGATGTGAAAGACCTCTTCAAGGAGAACTACAAACCACTGCTCAAGGAAATAAAAGAGGATACAAACAAATGGAAGAACATTCCATGCTCATGGGTAGGAAGAATCAATATCATGAAAATGGCCATCCTTCCCAAGGTAATTTACAGATTCAATGCCATCCCCATCAAGCTACCAATGACTTTCTTCACAGAATTGGAAAAAACTACTTTAAAGTTCATATGGAACCAAAAAAGAGCCCGCATCGCCAAGTCAATCCTAAGCCAAAAGAACAAAGCTGGAGGCATCACGCTACCTGACTTCAAACTATACTACAAGGCTACAGTAACCAAAACAGCATGGTACTGGTACCAAAACAGAGATATAGATCAATGGAACAGAACAGAGCCATCAGAAATAATGCCACATATCTACAACCATCTGATCTTTGACAAACCTGACAAAAACAAGAAATGGGGAAAGGATTCCCTATTTAACAAATGGTGCTGGGAAAACTGGCTAGCCATATGTAGAAAGCTGAAACTGGATCCCTTCCTTACACCTTATACAAAAATCAATTCAAGATGGATTAAAGACTTAAATGTTAGACCTAAAACCATAAAAACCCTAGAAGAAAACCTAGGCAATACCATTCGGGACATAGGCATGGGCAAGGACTTCATGTCTAAAACACCAAAAGCAATGGCAACAAAAGCCAAAATTGACAAATGGGATCTAATTAAACTAAAGAGCTTCTGCACAGCAAAGGAAACTACCATCAGAGTGAACAGGCAACCTACAAAATGGGAGAAAATTTTCGCAACCTACTCATCTGACAAAGGGCTAATATCCAGAATCTACAATGAACTCCAACAAATTTACAAGAAAAAAACAAACAACCCCATCAAAAAGTGGGCGAAGGACATGAACAGACACTTCTCAAAAGAAGACATTTATGCAGCCAAAAGACACATGAAAAAATGCTCACCATCACTGGCCATCAGAGAAATGCAAATCAAAACCACAATGAGATACCATCTCACACCAGTTAGAATGGCAATCATTAAAAAGGAAACAACAGGTGCTGGAGAGGATGTGGAGAAATAGGAACACTTTTACACTGTTGGTGGGACTGTAAACTAGTTCAACCCTTGTGGAAGTCAGTGTGGCGAGTCCTCAGGGATCTAGAACTAGAAATTCCATTCGACCCAGCCATCCCATTACTGGGTATATACCCAAAGGACTATAAATCATGCTGCTATAAAGACACATGCACACGTATGTTTATTGCCGCATTATTCACAATAGCAAAGACTTGGAACGAACCCAAATGTCCAACAATGATAGACTGGATTAAGAAAATGTGGCACATCTACACCATGGAATACTATGCAGCCATAAGAAATGATGAGTTCATGTCCTTTGTAGGGACATGGATGAAATTGGAAATCATCATTCTCAGTAAACTATCGCAAGAACAAAAAACCAAACACCGCATATTCTCACTCATAGGTGGGAATTGAACAATGAGAACACATGGACACAGGAAGGGGAACATCACACTCTGGGGACTGTTGTGGGGTGGGGGGAGGGGGGAGGGATAACGTTGGGAGATATACCTAATGCTAGATGACGAGTTGGTGGGTGCAGTGCACCAGCATGGCACATGTATACATATGTAACTTACTGCACATTGGGCACATGTACCATAAAACCTAAAGTATAATAATAATAATAATAATAATAATAATAATTACAATAAAAGAAAAAAATAAAAAAAAAAATAAAATAAAAAAAATAAAAATTATGGCTTTCAAGCCCTCTAAAATCAGCTACCATTTTTAAATTTATGTATGCTTTAGATACCAGTTTACAAATTGAATTTGGAGAAGAACATGTTTTCTGATATCTATACAAAGAAACTATCAAATCATTTTCCCTGAAATGACTTAAAAATGTAAGCATAGAATGTAGCAGGAAAGGAGTGAAAATGTGTACATATTCTTTTTTTTTTTTTTTTTTTTTTTTTTTTTTTTTTTTTTGAGACGGAGTCTCACTGTGTCGCCCAGGCTGGAGTGTAGTGGCATGATCTCGGCTTACTGCAAGCTCCGCCTTCCGGGTTCACGCCATTCTCCTGCCTCAGCCTCCCGAGTAGCTGGGACTACAGGCGCCCGCCACCATGCCCGGCTAATTTTTTGTATTTTTAGTAGAGACGGGGTTTCACCGTGGTCTCGATCTCCTGACCTCGTGATCCGCCCGCCTTGGCCTCCCAAAGTGCTGGGATTACAGACGTGAACCACTGCGCCCGGCCTACATATTCTCTTATGTACCTATGATAGGGTTATGTCTTGATAGCCCGTCATAAGTTGAAAACATAAGTCAAAAATGCATGTAATACACCTAACCTATGGAACGTCATAGCTTATCCTACCTTAAACATGCTGAGAATACTTACATTTGTCCACAGTTGGGCAAAATCATCAACATAGAGCTATTTTCATGATAGTGTTGAATATTCCATGTAACTTAGTAATCTGTTGAAAGTGAAAAACAGAATGGTTGTATGGTGCTTGAAGTACAGTGTTTACTGAAGGGGTATCACTTTCTCACCATCATAAAGCCAAAAAATTGTAAATCAAACCATCGTTGGCTGGGCATGATGGCTCATGCTTGCAAATCCCAACACTTGGGATGCAAATGTGGGTGGATCACCTGAGGTCGGGAGTTAGAGATCAGCCTGACTAATATGGTGAAACCCTGTCTCTACCAAAAATACAAAAATTAGCTGGGCATGGTGGTGCACCCCTGTAGTCCCAGGTACTTGGGAGGCTGAGACAGGAAAATTGCTTGAACCTGGGAGGTGGAGGTTGCAGTGAGCTGAGATCACACCACTGCACTGCAGCCTGGGTGACAGAGTGAGACTCCGTTTCCAAAAAAAAAAAAGTTGGGGATCCTCTGTATTAAGGTTATAATTAAAATTCTGGATTTATTGTGTTCTAGAATAAGGAAGGCAGAATAAGGAAGTCACAGTAATTTTTTCTCACCAAAAAAACTTAAGAGGATGAAGTTCTAAGAACTATTTTATGTATTGAGTCATTCATAATTAGAATATTTTATGCTTAGCATTAGCATACTGATTCTTAATTTTAAAATGTTGGTTCTGGAAACAGAATTTACCTGCTTCAAATTAAAGTATTTTCTTTGAGAATTTTACTTTTCCCAAGTACCCTAAGGCACATTAAATAAGACAGCACAAGTCATACGGCAGCCTCTAGAGAATATTTATCTTAATTGCATTGATCTTACTTCATAAGGTTAAATACAATTGTTCCCCAAGTTATATATCATTTTTATTGAGGTTAATGTTGAGTCAAGATCTAATTTCAGCAGCTTCTTAAAGTTATTTGAACTATTTCCTCCAGCTACCTGATACTTATTGTTCATTTGAAATTTCAATTCACCATGCCTTACTCCACTCATATATAGCTGGATATGCTTTTTAAAATATTGTGGTTTAAAAGAAGAGTGTGTGCTTGTTAAATGAAGAAATTTTAGAAGACTTCTATTTCTGAATATGGCAAACTTGATAACACACAAAAAACTTGTGGTTGTTTGAAAAACATGGCCTTATATTCTTTGACACTTTTTCCATTAAAAGGTGAAGTCTTTACCCTTCCCTTTGAATCTGGACAGGTTTTGAAGCCTTCAACAATAGGGCTTAGCAGAAGTGACACTAAATGATCTATGATGCTAGGACACAAAAGACCACTCAGCTTGTTGGCTGGAATAATTGCTCTTGGAGCCCTAAGCCAACATGTGAGCAGCTCAGCTGCCTGGAAGTTACCATGCTAGAAAGGCCCCATGTAAGTTGTCCAGTGGACATTCCTGGTTGAGGTCAGGCTTCCTGCTATCCTTACAAGGCACCAAGCATAAATAAAATGCCATCAGATGATTGAGGCCTTTGAGTCATCCCCAGCTTCTTGATGTCTGAAGCCGTAGACATCATGGAACAGAGACAAGCCATCCTCACTATGCACTGTCTGAATTTATCACCCACAAAATCCATGAGTATGATAAAATGGTGGTTGTTTCATGCCTCTCAGTTTTGGAGTTGTTTATTATTCAGCAATAGATACCTGGAACATAACTTGGCACATGAAAAAGGAGTGCTTTCATAATATAACCTAGAACATGTGGTGTTGATTTTGGGGGCCAGGTAGCAGGTGGGAGGAGCCTGATGGACCTTTGGGAACATGACGTGAAGTACTGAAGGAAATAGAAATGTTATGGGAAGTTGGAGGAAAGAGGACTCTTGTTAGCGTTAGTGGAAAGTTTGGTAACAGTGTCACATGTGATAATGTGGAAAATTGGAAATATACCTAATGAACTCAATGATCTAGATAAGAGATTTCTATGCAGAATATTGAAGGTGTCTCCTGGCTTTCTCTGTCTGCCTATAATAAAATGTGGGTGAGCAAAGCACTAAAGCATAGAGCTTAGGGGAAAAAAAGGGGGAACAAGTGAGTTTTTCCAGCTAGTAAACAGATCTCAGAGTAAGAAAGAACCTCGGGGTAAAGATCAAGTCCTAGCTGCTGTTAGGAAAATGTAGTCTCAAGGGAAAGATGGAGTCTAGGGCGTGACTTATAAACCTGTACTTAGAACTCACAAAGCTTTAAGGTGGGGTCTCAGACTCTTTTCAAACAAACGAGAGTCTTCTAAGGATCTTAAAAGTGCTGTGCAGACACTCTCCATTAAACGTTAAATATAGCCTTTTTTTCTTTTTCTTTTTTTGTGGTGGAGTCTTGCTCTGTCACCAGGCTGGAGTGCAGTGGCATCATCTCAGTTCACTACAACCTCCGCCTGCCTGATCAAGCGATTCTCTTTCCTCAGCCTCCCAAGTAGCTGGGACTACAGGCGCCAGCCACCACGTCTGGCTAATTTTTGTATTTTTAGTAGAGATGGGGTTTCACCATGTTGGCCAGGATGGTCTGGATCTCCTGACCTCGTGATCCACCCACCTCAGCCTCCCAAAGTGCTGGGATTACAGGTGTGAGCCACTGTGGCCAGCCCTAAACATAGGCTTTCTAAGAGAGACAGATGAATGAACAAATGTAAGAACCTTAAGGGCACTGTTCCATAGCAGCCTTGGAAGAGGCCCAAGGGAGAGAAAGACTTCCTAGGAGAGATTTCTAGGTGTGTCTAATAAAATTTATAAATAGATCAGGCATGGTGGCTCACATCTGTAATCCCAGCACTTTGGGAAGCTGAGGCGGTTGGATCACCTGAGGTCAGAAGATCGAGACTAGCCTGACCAATATGGTAAAACCCCGTCTCTACTAAAAATACAAAAATTAGCCTGGCATGGTGGTGGGTGCCTGTAGTCCCAGCTACTTGGGAGGCTGAGACAGGAGAACCACTTGAACCAGGGAGGCGGAAGTTGCAGTGAGCTGAGACTGCATCACTGCACTCCAGCCTGGGTAACAGAGCAAGACTCTGTCTCAAAAAAAAAAAAAAAAAGTTTATAAATAGATACAAAAGAAACTTGGATAATTTTTTAAAAATTATATCAGTTTTGGCAAGGCATGGTAGCTCATGCCTGTAATCCTAGCACTTTGGGAGGCGGAGGTGGGCGGATCAGCTGAGGTCAGGAATTTGAGAACAGACTGGCCAACTTGGTGAAACCCCGTCTCTACTAAATATACAAAAGTTATCTGGGCATGGTGGTGCATGCCTATAATCCCAACTACTTGGGAGGCTGAGGCAGAAGAATCGTTTGAACCCAGGGGGCAGAGGTTGCAGTGAGCCAAGATCATGTCACTGCACTTGAGCCGGGGCAACAGAGTGAGACTCTGTCTCAAACAAAAAATTAGTTTTGAATAAAAGGGACAGAAATAGTATGAAATGAAACGAGGTCTTTCATTTTATTCTGAAATTCTAACTGCAGGAAGCAAACTGAGAATATGTATCAGATGCAAAAGCAATTTGAATAATATATTAATAGCTATACGTTGATGTAAGAGCTAAGGACATTTTTGTTTTGTATTCCTTATTTAAGATGGGAAATATTTGAATTTATTTAGATGCTGATGGGAACAGGCTAGTAGATGGGAAAGACAGAAGATTCTGGAAGAAATGGGGATTGATGACATAGCAAGTCTCTAAGAAGAAAGGAATTGAGAGAACAGATTTTGAAAGGAGGAGAGAGACATTTTCCACTGAGATAGGGAAGAGGGTCTGGTAACTTTAGGAGGATGGGGCTGAAGGTTGGCCCCTATTTTCTTGTAAAATGTAAAGCAAGATCATCAAGGACCAGCAACAAACTTAGAGTTCCAAGACATACTTTTCTTCCTTTATGGCAATGATAAATTCATTTGTTTATACTTTCAGATTAAAATTATTTTCATTATCAATCTTAAACATGATAAACTGTATAAATCATTCTGGTTTGATCCTGAAATTCATCACCCATTATTTTCTCCAAGAGATTTGCCTCTGTCCTTTTCGTTTGTTTGAATTCCTATTACCACTAGTGCTCATATTAGATACCGGGGACTGAAATCCAGGGAGGTTAAACTGGTGAAGGTCATCCACAGGTTCCTGGAAGGGTTGGACACTAGCCAGGAGTCTTCTTATTTTATTACTGTTTATCACTAGTGATGGTTTTGTTTTCCATTACATTTCTTAATGATATGTCCCTACCGGAGACTCAGAAAAGTGCACTTTGTCCTGTTGCAAATTTTCATCAATGAGATGAATATATTAAAATTATGAGGGCTAGATAATGTATCAGATGGCAAAAATATTATTTAAAATGTTCTCAGTGTGCTATAGTAATAGTCTAAATGAACAAAAGGAATTTTGAAAGGGATGAAATAAATGAAAATAAAGTTTTGCATTTATTTTTCAAAATAGGCAATTGCAAGAAAAATATATGCCTGACATGATTAATGAAGAAATAGGGGTTACTTGTAGTACTGGATACAAAAACTTACTGTAAAACCATATTAAGCAAAACAGTACAATATTGGTATGGGCAAGGAGAGACAAATAGTTGAACAGTCCAGAAAAAGCCCATCCATAGACAGAACAAACTCATCTGTATGTTTGCCCATATACAGCTGGGCAAGATCAACACAAAGCCTATTTTATAATAAAGTATTGAATAGCTAATGTAATTTATTGAATAACCTATTGAAAGTGAAAAACAGAATGGTTGTATGGGTACTTGAAGTATGATTTCTACTAAATGCATATCACTTTCTCACCATCATAAAGTAGAAAAATTGTAAATCAAACCATTATTAGTTGGACAACTGGTGAGCTGGATTAAAAAATGGAAATGTATCCTTACCTCTTCCTATATAGAAAAATCAATTCCAAATAGGTAAAATATTTTAATATGAAAAACAAGTGAATTTTTAAAAAACACTACAAAAGAATAATTCTGTAACAGATATGGAAAGACTTACTTTAAAAAGTATAAGCCGTCGTGAAAAGGACTGATAAATTTGACTACACTGAAATTACAATTTATAATGATCAAAAGCATCCTAAAGAGATTGAAAAATAAAAGGTGCACACTGGAAGAAGAGATATGCAATTCATTAAAATGACATTAATATGCAGAATATGCAAGTAAATCCACTTATTAATAAAGACATTTCAACTCAATAGAAAAGGCGTAAAGAAGAGTTTCACAGGGGAGATAGAACAGCCAATAAACAAATAAAATGATGTTCAGCCTCATTACTAATCAAGGAAAAACAAATTAATATCACAGTGAGGTACCATTTTAATCCCCATTAGACTAGAAAAATCAATTAGCCCTACAGTATTAAGTACAGCAAGAATGTGGAACCACAGACCACTTACTGCTGATGAGATTGCATACTGGTAAAATGACATTGGAAAACAAGTGTGCATTTTCCAGCAAAGATGAAATTCTGCGTACTCTGACTCTTTAGGTACACACCTTAGAAAAACTCTTGGACATGTGCATAAGGAGGCATGTGCAAGAATCTTCATAACAAATTTTTTTTTGAGACAGGATCTAGCTCTGTCCCTCAGGCTGGAATGCAGTGGCATGAACATGGCTCACTGTAGCCTCAACCTCCTGGGCTCAAGCAATCCTCCTGCCTCAACCTCCCATGTAGCTAGGACTACCAGTGTGCACCACCATGCCCAGCTAGTTTTATTTTTATTTTTGTAGATGCAGGGTTTCATTTTGTTGCCCAGGCTAGTCTTGAATTCTTCAGCTCATGCGATCCTCCCACCTGGCCTCCCACAGTGCTGGGATCACAAATGTTAGCCACCGTGCCCACGCATAACAAACTTCTTAAAGACATGAAACCAGAACAAACTTAAAAAACCCTCCATCAGGGAAATGGATAAATGAAGCAGTGAAAATTAACGAACTACAGCTACATGCAGGGTTATAAATGAATCTTTAAAACAACACGGAATTCTTTAAAAAACAGAAAACAAACAGCATGAGTCTATTTATTGGAAGTTTAAAAACAGGATAATATATACAACATATTGTTAAGGATATGTATGTTATTTAATAAGCAAACACGAGGCAATGTTAAACACAAAATTGAGAATAGTGGCTTCCTTCCCCAGTGTCCCTGGGGAGGATGTGGATGCAGTCAGGAAGCTGTTCACAGTTGGCTTCAAAGGTGTTAGAAGTGTTCTGTTTCTCAACAAGCTGGTTAATGAGGACTCCAGTGTGTACCTATTTGTTTATTTCATAAGAGCAAAAGTATGCAACATAGACTTTTTGGTATATGTGTTTCACAACTTAAAAATAAATAAAAATACACTTTCATATGTAGGATTTACTTCACAATTTTAAAAATCAGTGCATTAAGTGGAATTATGCAGTATTTGTCCTTTTTTGACTGGCTTATTTCTTAGCATAATGCCCTCAAGTTTCATCTGTGTTGTAGCATATGGCAGGATTTCCTTCTTTTTTAAAATAGCTGAATATTATTTTGTTACATGTATATGTACCACATGATTCCATTTCTATGATACATCTAAAGTAATCAAACTCCTAGAAATGGAAAGGAAAATGGTGGTCGCCCGGTGCTGCGGCAGAGGGGGAAATGAGGAGCTGCTGTTCAACGGGTCTAGAGTTTCAGTTGCATAAGATGAAAAAGTTCTAGAGATCTGCTGTAGAACTAATTGTGCTTCTGGTTAACAATACTGTACTGTACACTTAACATTTTGTCAAAAAGGTAGATCTCATGTGTTTTTAACACAATAGAATACATAAATCAGTAAATTCAGCACATTGAAAAAAAGAAGAGTGGTTAGGGCACCATAAGTTGCATGTATGTCTGGGGTTCAGACCATTGTAAATAAGTCTCCCTCTAAAGTGTGCTCAACTGTATAAGATACTCTGGATCCTCTCAGCACACTGGAGCCTCACTTTTGGTTCTGAGCACACTGCAGGGGAGAATGACTACTATGCCCTGTGTCAGGGTAGTAAGTGATCCTGAATCCGTGGCCTATAGGATGTTTGAAGGAATGTTTAATCTGATACAAAGCAGACCAAGCTGTCTTCCAACATAGGAAAAGTTGTTCTTGGGAAGAGAGAGAATTATGTTCCAAAGAGCTAGATTTTTCAGAGGGCTAATGTCGCAGGAAAAAAGCCTTTGGCTCCATCAAAGTATCCCAGGGCTCCTCTGGAAGAGAATACGATGTTTCATACGGGGGTGAGTTGAATCACATAGTGGCGAGGTGACCATCTGCTAGGGAAGTCATAGGAAAGTCTCTTCCACTTCTGAAACTCACTGACTCAATGACAGTGCTTATCAATTAAATTAACAAAGTGATCTAGGTTAAGCACTGAAGCTTCAACAAGGACTCTATTCTCTGCTCTTTGATGAACATTAGCTGTGACTCAAGACTTGGGAAAAATATTTAAACCTTCTTTACAGATCTGTGAGTGAGAATCAAAATGGTATCCTGACACTTTGGCTTTCCGGCCTCTGCAGCGGGGGCCATGTAACCTCCTGCTTGGAGAACCAGGCTCTTATGTCTATGAATCATAGAAAACTACTTCAAACCAGAATAAGCCAAAACTATGGAATTTATCTTACGATTTAACAGAGCTGTTTCACAAAATCCAAGGGCAGGAAGCACAGTCGAGCCACATGGAATCCAGACTGGGAAAGTGATCAGGCAGCTACTCTTGATTTCTCTCTACGTCATTGTCTCTCTCAGGATGTCTCAATCTCTGTGGCTACGTGGTTTCTTTTAATACTCTTAATCAGCCCATTAGTTTCATTCTTCTCTCTGCAGATGAGCTTTCTTCGCTCTTCCATATGCAGTGCTGCCTCACAGGTCTATGTGCATGCTTAAAGCCATTTCCAAATTCCTGGTGGAGTGTCTTGATGCACTGAGCTTGGATCAAGTGTCCATGCCTGCTCTGCGTGGCCAGTTATCAGTGGCAGGAGGTAGAAATGTGGTCTCATGGTTTGTCTCTATAGGTAGGAGGTAGATCTCAGAGAAACAGAGCAGCTAATGAACTGAACTGATACTCTGAACATTTTCAGGCAAACCTCTAACTCACAGGGATTTATGAGGATCACATATTATAAGGTACATAGAACATGTGACCCATAGACATCCAGTTAATGTTAGTTTCCTCTCCTTTATTTCTGAACCTCAGTTTTTTATGTAAATTAGAAAACAATATCATGACTCATTTAGTATGTGAAAATCATAAAGATGGTATATGTATTAGTCTGTTCTTCTGCTGCTATGAAGAAATACCTCAGACTAGGTATTTTGTAAAGGAAAGAGGTTTAATTGACTCACAGTTCAGCATGGCTGGGGAAGCCTCAGGAAATTTACAATCATGGTGGAAGGTGAAGGGGAAGCAAGGCACCTTCTTCACAAGGCAGCAGGAAGGAGATGTGCAAGCAGGGGAAATGCCAGACACTTATAAAACCATTAGATCTCAAGAGAACTTGTGCACTATAACGAGAACAGCATGGGGGAAACTGCCCCCATGATTCAATTACCTCTCCTAGTCCCACCTGTGACACGTGGGGATTATGGGGATTACAATTCCAGGTGAGATTTGGGTGAGGACACAGAGCCAAACTGAATCTGTATATGTGAAAGGACTTTGCAAACTTAAAATAGAATCATAATTTACTTCCCTATACTTCGTTCTAGCAACTCCAGGCATCCACAGCTGGAGTTCCCTGGGGCAGATGGCTTGGGTCTCTTACTACCATATCTTTGGTATCCTCCTGTTACATGCCTTACCTTTGTAGGTTTGTCTAGTTTCTATCACGTAGATGCACTGTCTGGCATGGTTATTGTCCAGATCCTAGTAAGAGCAAATTACTAATTTTCAAGTCTGAATCAGTCCAATTTATAAAGTTTTTTTGTTTTTTGTTTCTTTTTTTTTTTTGCCTGATCTTCTTTGCCCTTACCTACAGAGCAAAATCAATAGACAAAATGAAAGTTCATCTGTGTGTATACCTATGGCCAAATAGGACTACTCTGGAAATTTTGGCTATTTCATTCACATAGCTACCAACTGGCAAGCAATTGATCATACTTGTTTTGCTATTTCAACCACCTTAATGACTAAATTGGACCGACCACTTCTTATTTAGTCATTCTGTAGATAAACTGGGGTGGGGCTGGAAACTGTTAATTCAGCTGTGTGCATTAGACATGCTCCCTACTCAGCTCTTCAGGTAGTGTCACACTGATAACATATACTAATTCATATTATAAGATGCAGACCAAAGTGTCAGTTGCTAGGACTTCAACCCAATAAAAATACTGAATAAAATCAAGAACCACGAACATATCTGTGTTGTATTTTTTACCATTCCTAATCAATATGTACAACTTTAGTAATGTTTTTATATTGGCATTATTGGAAATGAGGTAATGTACATAAATGGATTTCCCTGATAATTTCACCTTCCTCCTTCAGTGGCATGAAAAAAATTAACTACTTTTGGATGGCAGTTTCAAAAACGTATCACATAAATCTAAAGAAATAAAAAAACCTAATCTAAATACAGCACACCCTTGGTATTTGTAAAGACTTTTCCTGAGGTCTTTGCCTGCCCTCAAGATTGAAGCTACAGGAATGTTTGTACAGAGGCCTGACTTTCTCATGGGTCATATTTATCACAAATTTTAACTTTCACTAATATTGTGTCCCCATATAATGGAGATAGCAAGGAGGTACAACTTGTAGCATGGGATGAGTCATGTCATATGTGATTATGAATGCAGTAGTGTGGAGGTGGAGGTGAGGTGAAGAGCATAGGCCCTGGAGCCAGTTGCTGGGATCAGATCCTGACTTTTCTCTTTAACAGCTTAGTGACGTTGGGCAAGTTCCCTGACTTTTTCTTGCCTCCCTCTCATTTATAAAATAGGGATAATAACAAAACTTACCTCAAGGCATTATTGAGAGGACTTGGTTTTGTTTTGTGGTTTTTTTTTTTTTTTTTTTTTTTTAAGATAAGATCCTCACTCTGTCGCCCAGGCTGGAGTGCAGTGGCACAATCTCAGCCCACTGAAACCTCCACTTCCCAGATTCTAGCAATTCTTGTGCCTCAGTCTCCCCAGTAGCTGGGATTATAGGCATGTGCCACCACACCCGGCTAATTTTTGCATTTTCAGTAGAGACAGGATTTCACCATGTTGGCCAGGCTGGTCTTGAACTCCTGACCTCAAGTGATCCACCCACCTTGGCCTCTCAAAGTGCTGGGATTACAGGCCTGAACCACCATACCTGGCCGACTTAGTAAGTTTTATCACATTACTTGGCACAGAGTGATTGCTAAATAAATGTTAGATTTAAATTAATTACAATTATAGAGAACAAAATATTGGACTTGAGATATGCATTCTGCCTAGGAATGGGTGGCAGGCTCATATGCTAGCAAGGTGACTTGAAGTTCATATAATTCAAATTTGTGTCTTAGCTAACTTTCAATTTTTATCACAAACTTTTAGGGACATGATCAATAAGTCAAAATTATTATTTTCAAACCCAGTAATGTCAGAACTTTATTGTAATCACAATATTTCTCTCCCAAACATCTCACTTGTAAAAAAAAAAAAAAGGAATAAAAAGGCCAAAGATTTAATATGCAGTTCCCAAGGTATAACATTGATTTGTGGTCAAATAATATAGGCTAAGCCGCTTAAGCGTTTTAAATTTGCTCCCACGTAGTGACAATTTTTTTTTTTTTTTTTTTTAATGAGCAGAATTGTTTAACACGTTTCATCTTCGAAGTCCTTTTTGGAAAGTATTAGGTAAACTTTGATATTTTTACCTAAAATCATCCATCACTTCTCAGTAAATCCTTTACTGGAAATATGAAAACCATCCCAATGGAGTTAAAACGGGCCCAGAGCCTGAGAAATTTGCTGTATGAGAAAATATAATCTAGGGAGCTCTAAGGTCTGAGTTGGTATGATTTTATATAACAAAGCCAATTACAGCCATAACTGCTCTCTACTTACCGAGACCTAATTTAAACTAACATCATTTCAAATAATACTCCTTGAGAACTAAATCCTTTGCTTCTTAGGTAAGTAAAACTCTCTTTTGACTTCAAAGGGAGTTTTGCCTACCTTTAGAAAGCAGCTTATGTTTCTAGTCACATTACCCTTATGTGATCCCCTTTTTCTCTATACTTTTGAGTTCCTTGATGTCTGAAAATTCTGATGGATATTAGTGGTGCAACTTCCATGCTAGTTTGCATTAATGTCTCTCCCCTTTGCTTCAACTGCTTAAGTAGCTTTTAAGAAAAATTATATTGGCATGCTCCTGAGAAATTGCACATTGTGATAGATATAATTATCTTAAAAATATATCAATATGTATTTAAAATACTAGGGAGTGTGTTTTATAAGACAGTATATGGTCCATGGCACTGGCATGATGAACAGATGCATATACTGTTTTTGCTCTGCTGCTCTAGGAAAGCACTTTTTAATTGCACGTATGGGTCATGTAAAAAAGTAGAGAAGCTATACCAAAGAACTTCAGCAATTATTTAATATTTTTAAAAATTGATGATATACAGCCCATTAGCTCTTTCGGTTCTTTTCCAATGAAAATGCTTAACCAGTCTTCCTTACCTTTCTGAAGCATGAGCAGAAATCAGGTTTTCTCTCTTGGCAAGTCAAGGCTAATTTCACTCAATAGATTTATGCAAATTGATATTTCAGATGAAGATGTCTCAAGGAAAGGTCAAGAGAAGGTCCCAAATGGGATTTGGTTTCAAAGGGCAAATAAGAACTCCAGACTCATTTGTTTTCATCAATATTTTGCTGTACCCACAACACATATGTCATAATCAAATTCAGCCTGAACAGAGAAGCCTAAGCATAATGGTGGTGCCTGGCTCTAGAGTTGAGATATATTCATATAACATGCTCTGTTCCCCTCTTTGCCATCAATCATTATTGCATTTCACTTTGGGGAAGTAATGAATACCAAGTTCAGTTGTTGGAGTTGTGTTCTTAATTAATTGAGATTATGTGATTATAACTAAGATTTTGGCAGCAGTGGCTAGCAGAGACTTATTAATGATGATCAATTATGACCAAGTGGACTTTCTGACAGCTGATTTTTACCTGACAATATGTGTAAAGGTTTTAATTAGATAAGTAGAGCTAACAAGCTGACCTCACCATCTGCTGTTATTTCTCTTCCTTGGTAGATCATTCCATTCGTTGCATAGGAACGAGTCCTCTTCATTGCAGCCCCCTTTCATTTGCTCAGCACAGAACTTACAGTTCGTCTGTCAGTATGCCCAGTGGTTGAGGACCTATTTATAGTCCATGATAGCACCATGACCAAAAAACAATTTTCCAAAACCAGTTGCTGAGGATCTAAACAATCCCATTCTTGCTCCAAACCAAAGAAAGAAAATTAGGCCCCTTTCTCTTTTGTCCAGTCAATAATGGCTTCACATCAAGGAAGTCTAGAGCCTGAAATGCTTGCTTTGCTGTCATGATTGTTGGCAGTTATAGTGACATGGTGTGATAATGCCAGTGACCCAGGTAAACACAAGCAGAGTAGTGGAGCTGCTGTGCCTGGCTCAGGTCCCCTTCAGGACTGAACCATCGGTTGCTGGCAGTGTGGGCACAAATAACTCACAGATGTGTCCTCACTCCCACCCATACCCTCATTATTTATCCTTAGCCCAGGGAGCTGCCTCACTCTGGGCTACATCACCCTAGCTGCACCCTGAGCCCCAGCAGTTGCCATCTAATGATTGGTCAATGCAGGGGTAGAAAGGCCTGACCCCTTGTCTCAAACTGAGACAATTGTGAGAGGCCAACTGTGCTCCAAGCTGGCTGCGGGATCACTGAGGCTTCTTTGGTAAGGAGATCTCAATTTACCTTTTCTCTCTACCTACTCTTTTTTCCCCTCACCCCTCACCCCTCACAATGCTGTTTGTGAGTTCCCCAAGAACCATCCTGCAAGCAAATCTCTTTCTCAGAGTCTGTTTCCTGGACACCCGAGCTACAACATACAGTCATGACACAGAGCTTGCTTGCAAACAAAGTTTGTACTGATTTTTGTGCCTTAAGACTGATTTCACACTTCTGTGTGTCTTTTCTATGAGTAAGAGACTGTGGCTTTATCCTGCACTTCATTATGGATACAGTATAGGAAAGGCTACGTTTCATCGGAAGTACTCACACATACTTTTTCAGTGTGTATTGTCATATCAGACATACCTAAAACACTCACGTATTTAGTCAAGGGCTTCAGGGAGTTAATTGACTTTGAACTGACTTAGCAACGCTTGCTGTCCATATCTTCTCTAGTTAGATGGAGCATTCTTCTATTTCCTTCCCCTACAGTGGTCATCTACTGTAACTCCTAGCTATTCTCAGAAGCTATAGGTTTATCCCCCAAATTACTTTGTGTACCAGAAGAGTTTGGTTTTGGGCAAGCTAAAATTGAGATGCTTATAAGACATTCAACTAGGCCGGGCGCAGCGGCTCACGCCTGTAATCGCAGCACTTTGGGAGGCTGAGGAGGGTGGATCATCTGAAGTCAGGAGTTCAAGACCAGCCTGGCCAACATGGTGAAACCCCATCTCTACTAAAAATACAAAAATTAGCCGGGCGTGGTGGCCGGCACCTGTAATCCCAGCTACTCGGGAGGCTGAGGCAGGAGAATAGCGTGAACCCAGGAGGTGGAGCTTGCAGTGAGCCGAGATCGTGCCACTGCACTCCAGCCTGGGGGACAGAGCGAGACTCCATCTCAAAAAAAAAAAAAAATTCAACTAGAGACATCAGTTTGGCTGCTTGATAATGACATTTTGAACTCAGAAGAAATAGTGTTAGCATAAAATTGCTATAAGAAACCACGAGAGTAGGATGAGATCATCTAGGGAGAGAGAAAAGAGGGTTTAGGGTAAGCTGGAATAAACCAAACTTAGGGGCCTGGGAGAAGACATAGAACTTACAAAGGAGACTGAGAAGGAGCAGCCAGAGAGAGAACTAGGACAGTATGGTATCCTGGGAGCTAGGGTGCTTCAAGAAGGATGGGGTTGTCAACTGTGTGATTTTTCCTTTTCAATGACGGCTTTATTGAGATCTAACTCATATACCACAAAGTTTACCCTTTTAAAGTGTAGAATTCAAAGACTTGGGCATCTAATTTCAGGACATTTGCTTTCCTCCTTTGTCAAAATAGAAACCCTGTAGTCATTAGCAGTCATTTCCCCATTCTCCCTCTCCCCAGTCCCTGGCATTCTCTAATCTACTTTCCGTCTCTATGGATTTGTCTCTTCTGGATATCCCATATCAATGAAGTCATACAATACATAGTCCTGTGTGGCTGGCTTCTTTCATTGACATTTTCAAGATTTACCATATTGTAGCATTACCAGTACTTCATTTCTCTTTTATTGCCAAATAATACTCTGTTACATAGATATACCACAGTTTGCTTATTATTCATTGGTCAGTGAACATTTGGGTTGTTTCTACTTTGGGCTATTATAAATGATGCTGCTATGACCGCTCATGTATATGTTTTTGTGTGGTGTGTTTTTCAGCTCTCTAGACAATCTAGACTCAAGTCTCTAGCCAGAGATATGATTTGCAAATATTTTTCTGTCATTCTGTGGCTTGTCTTTTTACTTTCTTAGTGGTGCACTTTGAAGCACTAAAGTTCTTAATTTTGGTGATGGGCAACTTATCTATTTTTAATTTTGTTGCTGTGCTTCTGGTGCCATGGTCAACTTTGCTTTGAATTCTGCAAGACTGGGTAAAGTGAAGACAGATAAACAAAGACAAATTTGGTGATGGAAGTAACTTATGATCTGGAAGAAGATTATAAAGTTTTGGGGTTGAACTCCTAATGCAGTGAATCATGAGGGCCTAAGGAGAACACATAAATCAACTCTTAGACCTGAGGTACATGGAGTCTAAGAGAAAACACAACCTCCATTGGAATGGGCTGCAACTTGCATGGGAAGCGTTCATAGGGGATGTGAGCTTTTAGGTAAGACGAATATTCGGAAAAGAGGTTAAAGACAGAATAGTTTAGTGATCAGTGTTTGGGAGTCAGAGAAGGTACAGGGAAGGGTTGGGGAGCTGGTGTATGATAGATTGGGTCACTTTGAGGGAGGGCAATACATTCTTTTTTTTTTTTTTAAATACTTTAAATTCTGGGATACATGCACAGAACGTGCAGGTTTGTTACACAGGTATACCTGTGCCATGGTGGTTTGCTGCACCCATCAATCTGTCATCTACATTAGACATTTCTTCTAATGCTATTACTCCCCTTGCCCCCCACTCCCCAACAGGCTCTGGTATGTGATGTTCCCCTCCCTGTGTCCATGTGTTCTCATTGTTCAACTCCCACTTATGAGTGAGAACATGCAGTGTTTGGTTTTCTGTTCCTGTGATACTTTGCTGAGAATGATGGTTTCCAGCTTCATACATGTCCCAGCAAAGGACATGAACTCATCCTTTCTTATGGCTGCATAGCATTCCATGGTGTATATGTGCCACATTTTCTTTATGCAGCCTATCATTGATGGGGATTTGGATTGGTTCCAAGCCTTTGCTATTGTAAATAGTGCTGCAATAAACATATGTGTACATGTGTCCTTATAGTAGAATGATTTATAATCCTCTGGGAATATACCCAGTAATGGAATTGCTGGGTCAAATGGTATTTCTGATTCTGGATCCTTGAGGAATTGCCACACTGTCTTCCACAATGGTTGAACTAATGTACACTCCCACCAACAGTGTAAAAGCGTTCCTATTTCTCCACATCCTCTGTAGCATCTGTTGTTTCCTTACTTTTTAATGATTGCCCTTCTAAATGGCATGAGATGGTATCTCATTGTGGTTTTGATTTGCATTTCTGTAATGACCAGTGATGATCTTTTTTCCATATGTGTGTTTTTTTCCATATGTGTGTTGGCCACATAATGTCTTTTGAGAATTATCTGTTCATATCCTTTGCCCACTTTTTGATGGGGTTGTTTGTTTTTTTCTTGTAAATTTGTTTACATTCCTTACAGATTCTGGATATTAGCCCTTTGTCAGATGGATAAATTGCAAAAATTTTCTCCCATTCTGTAGGTTGCCTGTTCACTCTGATGATAGTTTCTTTTGCTGTGCAGAAGCTCTTTAGTTTAATTAGATCCCATTTGTCAATTTTGGCTTTTGTTGCCATTGCTTTTGGTGTTTTAGTCATGAAGTCTTTGCCCATGGACACGCCCATGTCCTGAATGGTAGTGCCTAGGTTTTCTTCTAGGGTTTTTATGGTTTTAGGTCTTATGTTTAAGTCTTTAGTCCATCTTGGGTTAATTTTTGTATAAGGTGTAAGGAAGGGATCCAGTTTCAGTTTTCTGCATATGGCTAGCCAGTTTTCCCAACCCCATTGATTAAATAAGGAATCCTTTCCCCATTGCTTGTTTTTGTCAGTTTTGTCAAAGATCAGATTGTTGTAGATGTGTTATTTCTGAGGCCTCTGTTCTGTTCCATTGGTCTATATATGTTTTAGTACCAGTACCAAGCTGTTTTTGTTACTGTAGCCTTGTAGTATAGTTTGAAGTCAGGTAGCGTGATGCCTCCAGCTTTGTTCTTTTTGCTTGGGATTATCTTGGCTATATGGGCTCTTTTTTGGTTCCATATAAAATTTGAAGTATTTTTTCTAATTCTGTGAAGAAAGTTAATGGTAGCTTGATGGGAATAGCATTGAATCTATAAATTACTTTGAGCAGTATGGCCATTTTCACTATATTGATTCTTCCTATCCATGAGCATGGAATGTTTTTCCATTTGTTTGTGTCCTTTCTTATTTCTGTGAGCAGTGTTTTGTAGTTCTTGAAGAGGTCCTTCACATCCCTTGCAAGTTGTATTTCTAGGTATTTTATTCTCTTTGTAGTAATTGTAAATGGGAGTTCACTCATGATTTGGCTCTCTGTCTGTTATTGGTGTATAGAAATGCTTGTGATTTTTGCACATTGATTTTGTATCCTGAGACTTTGCTGAAGTTGCTTATCAGCTTGAGTTTTTGGGCTGAGATGATGAAGTTTTCTAAATATACAATCATGTCATCTGCAAACAGAGACAATTTGACTTCCTCTCTTCCTATCTTGTTACGCTTTATTTCTTTATCTTGCCTGATTGCCTTGGCTGGAACTTCCAATGCTATGTTGAATAGGAGTGGTGAGAGAGGGCATCCTTGTCTTGTGCCAGCTTTCAAAGGGAATGCTTCCAGCTTTTGCCCATTCAGTATAATACGGCTGTGGGTTTGTCATAAATAGCTCTTATTATTTTGAGATACATTCCATCAATAGCTAGTTTATTGAGTGTTTTCAGCAAGAAGGGTGTTGAATTTTATCAAAGGCCTTTTCTGCATCTATTGAGATAATCATGTGGTATTTGTCATTGGTTCTGTTTATGTGATGGATTACATTTATTGATTTGCATGTATTGAACCAGCCTTTCATCCCAGGGATGAAGCTGACTAGATCATGGTAGATAAGCTTTTTGATGTGCTGCTTGGTTTGGTTTGCCAGTATTTTATTGAGGATTTCCACATCGATGTTCTTTAGGGACAATGGCCTGAAATTTTCTTTTTTTTATTGTCTCTGCCAGGTTTTGGTATCAGGATGATGTTGGCCTCATAAAATGAGTTAGGGAGGAGTTCTTTTTCTATTGTTTGGAATAGTTTCAGAAGGAATGGTACCAGCTCCTCTTTGAACTTCTGGTAGAATTCAGCTGGGAATCTGTCTGGTCCTGGGCTTTTTCAGGTTGGTAAGCTATTACTGCCTCAATTTCAGAACTTGTTATTGGTCTATTCAGGGATTCGACTTCTTCCTGGTTTAGTCTTAGGAGGGTGTATGTGTCCAGGAATTTATTCATTTCTTCTAGATTTTCTAGATTGCATAGAGGTGTTTATAGTATTCTCTGGTAGTTTGTATTTCTGTGGGATTAGTGGTGATATTCCCTTTATCGTTTCTTATTGTGTCTATTTGATTCTTCTCTCTTTTCTTCATTAGTCTGGCTAGTGGTCCATTTTGTTAATCTTTTCAGAAAGCCAGCTCCTGGATTCATTAATTTTTTTTTTTTTTTTTTTTTTTTGAGACAGAGTCTCACTCTGTCACCTAGGCAGGAATGCAGTGGCGTGGTCTTGGCTCACTGCAAGCTCTGCCTCTCGGGTTCACACCATTCTCCTGCCTCAGCCTCCCAAGTAGCTGGGACTACAGGCACCTGCCACCACGCCTGGCTAATTTTTTATATTTTTTAGTAGAGATGGGGTTTCACCGTGTTAGCCAGAATGGTCTTGATCTCCTGATCTCATGATCCACCCTCCTTGGCCTCCCAAAATGCTGGGATTACAGGTGTGAGCCACCGTGCCTGGCCCTGGATTCATTAATTTTTTGAAGGGTTTTTTGTGTCTCTATCTCCTTCAGTTCTGCTCTGATCTTAGTGATTTCTTGTCTTCTGCTAGCTTTTGAATTTGTTTGCTCTTGCTTCTCTAGTTCTTTTAATTAGGGTGTCGATTTTAGATCTTTCCCACTTTCTCCTGTGGGCATTTAGTGCTATAAATTTCCCTCTACACACTGCTTTAAATGTGTCCCAGAGATTCTGGTATGTTGTGTCTTTGTTCTCATTGGTTTCAAAGGACATCTTTATTTGTACCTTCATTTCATTATTTACCCAGTAGTCATTCAGGAGCAGGTTATCCAGTTTCCATGTAGTTGTGCAGTTTTGAGTGACTTTCTTAATTCTGCATTCTACTTTGATTGCACTGTGGTCTGAGAGACTGTTATGATTTCCATTCTTTTGCACTTGCTGAGGAGTGTTTTACTTTCAATTATGTGGTCAATTTTAGAATAAGTGTGATGTGGTGCTGAGAAGAATATATTGATTTGGGGTGGAGAGTTCTGTAGATATCTATTAGGTCCACTTGATCCAGAGCTGAGTTCAAGTCCTGAATATCCTTGTTAATTTTGTCTCATTGATCTGTCTGATACTGACAGTGGGGTGTTAGTCTCCCACTGTTATTGTGTGGGAGTCTAAGTCTCTTTGTAGGTCTCTAAGAACTTGCTTTATGAATCTCAGTGTTCCTGTATTTGATGCATATATATTTAGGATAGTTAGTTCTTCTTGTTGCATTGATCCCTTTACCATTATGTGATGCCCTTCTTTGTCTTTTTTAATCTTTGTTAGTTTAAAGTCTGTTTTATGAGAGACTAGGATTGCAACCCCTGCTTTTTTTTTTTAATTTAAATTTGCTTTGTAAATATTCCTCCATGCCTTTATTTTGAGCCTACATGTGTCTTTGCACATGAGGTGGGTCTCCTGAATACAGCACACCGATGGGTCTTGACTTTTTAATCCAGTTTGCCAGTCTGTGTCTTCTAATTGGGGTATTTAGTTCACTTACATTTAAGGCAAGTATTGTTAGGTGTGAATTTGATCCTGTCATTATGATGCTACCTGGATATTTTGCCCATTAGTTGATGTACTTTCTTAATAGTGTTGATGGTCTTTACAATTTGGTATGGTTTTGCAGTGGCTCGTACCAGTTTTTCCTTTCCATATTTAGTGCTTCCTTCAGGTGCTCTTGTAAGGCAGGCCTGGTGGTGACAAAATCTCTCAGCATTTGCTTTTCTGTAAAGGATTTTATCTCTCCTTCACTTGTGAAACTTAGTTTGGCTGGATATGAAATTCTGAGTTGAAAATTCTTTAAGAATGTTGAATATTGGCCCCCACTCTCTTCTAACTTGTAGGGCTTCTGCAGAGATATCTGCTGTTAGTCTGATGGACTTCCCTTTGTGGGCAACCCAACCTTTCTCTCTGGCTGCCCTTAAGATTTTTTCCTTCATTTCAACCTTGGTGAATCTGATGATGATGTGTCGAGTTGCTCTTCTCGAGGAGTATCTTTGTGGCGTTCTCTTTATTTCCTCAATTTGAATGTTGGCCTGTGTTGCTAGTTTGGGGACGTTCTCCTGGATAATATCCTGAAGAGTGTTTTCCAACTTGGTTCCATTCTCCCCGTCACTTTCAGGTACACCAATCAGATGTAGATTTGGTCTTTTCACATAGTCCCATATTTCTTGGAGGCTTTGTTCATTCCTTTTCATTCTTTTCTCTCTAATCTTGTCTTAACACTTTATTTCATTAAGTTGATCTTCAATCTCTGATATCCTTTCTTCCACTTGATATTCAGTCTCTGATATCCTTTCTTCCACTTGATTGATTCGGCTATTGATATTTGTGTATGCTTCATGAAGTTCTCGTGCTATGTTTTTCAGCTTCATCGGATCATTTATGTTCTCTAAACTGGTTATTTTAGTTAGCAGATCTGGTAACCTTTTATCAAGGTTCTTAGCTTCCTTGCTTTGGGTTAGAACATGCTCCTTTAGCTCAGAGAATTTTGTTATTACCCACTTTCTGAAGCCTACTTCTGTCAATTCATCAAACTCATACTCCCGTCCAGTTTTGTTCCCTTGCTGGCAAGGAGTTGTGATTCTTTTGGAGGAGAAAAAGGATTTTGGTTTTTGGAATTTTCCTCAGCATTTTTGCGCTGGTTTTTCTTCAGCTACCTTTGATCTTTGATGCTGATGATGTTTGGATGGGGTTTTTGCGTGGGCATCCTTTTTGTTGATGTTGATGTTATTGCTTTCTGTTTGTTAGTTTTCCTTCTAACAGGCCCCTCTGCTTCAGGTCTACTGGAGTTTGCTGGAGGTCCACTCCAGACCCTGTTTTCCTGGGTGTTACCAGCAGAAGCTGCAGAACAGCAAAGATTGCTGCCTACTCCTTTCTCTGGAAGCTTCATCCCACAGGGGCACCTGCCAGATGCCAGGAGTAGCTCTCCTAGATGAGGTGTTTCTCGACACCTGCTGGGAAGTGTCTCCCCATCAGGAGGCATGGGGGTCAGGGACCTACTTGAGGAAGCAGTCTGTCCCTTAGCAGAGTTCAATTGCCATGCTGGGAGATCTGCTGCTCTCTTCAGAGCTGGCAGGCAGGAATGTTTACGTCTGCTGAAGCTGCGCCCACAGCCGCCCCTTCCCCCAGGTGCTCTGTCCCAGGGAGATGGGAGTTTTATCTATAAGCCCCTGACTGGGGCTGCTGCCTTTCTTTCAGAGTTGGCATGCTCAGAGAGGAGGAATCTAGAGAGGCAGTCTGGCTACAGTGGCTTTGCCATACTGCAGTGGGTTCTGCCCAGTTCGAACTTCCTGGGGGCTTCATTTACACTGTGAGTGGAAAACCCCTACTCAAGCCTCAGTAATGGTGGGTGCACCTACCCCCACCAAGCTCCAGTGTCCCAGGTCGACTTCTCACTGCCAGCACAGCAGTCTGAATTTCAAGCCAGTGGATCTTAGCTTGCTGGGCTCCATGCGGGTGGGACCCGCTGAGCTAGTCCACTTGGCTTCCTGGCTTCAGCACCCTTTCCAGGGGAGTGAACAGTTCTGTTTCACCTGGTGTTCCAGGCACCGCTGCGGTACAAAAAAAATCTCCTGGCAGCTAGCTCAGTGTCTGCCCAAAAGGCCACCCAGTTTTGTGCTTGAAACCCAGGGCCCTGGTGGTGTAGGCACCCAAGGGAATCTCCTGGTCTGCGGGTTGCCAAGACTGTGGGAAAAGTGCAGAATCTGGGCTGGAGTGCACAGTACAGTCCCTGATGGCTTCCCTTGGCTGGGAGAGGGAGTTCCCTGACCCCTTGCACTTCCTGGGTGAGGCGACGCCCCACCCTGCTCCAGGTCACCCTCCGTGGGCTGCACCCGCCATCTAACCAGTCCCAGTGAGATGAGCCAGGTACCTCAGTTGGAAATGCAGAAATCACCCACCTTCTGCACTGGTCTCACTTGGAGCTGCAGACCAGAGCTGTTCCTATTCAGCCATCTTGTGAAGACCCAGGAATACATTCTTATCAATCCTTTGTCTTTGCATCACTAGAACAAGAGTCAAAGTCCAGAGGTGATATAGCCAGCTAGAGACCTCTGACTGCCAAGGAGCAAAGAGAAGCAAGGTCTAGCACTCTTGGCTTATAAGTGGGAGAAGCATCACCTTTCACCACAAGACCCACAATGGAGGCTTCCCTCAAATGGCAGTGGGGATTGGATTCTGGGTAATACCCTCTCCCCAAAACACAAAAATCTGCTACATACGTGGTCAAATTTTTGTGTCTATTTTAAAAGACATTTTCAGATAAAATTTTCTAGACTAGGTGAGAGAGATTCAACATCAAATCCACATATCTGATTTTCTATCACTTTTATTTATTTTTATTTACTTATTTTTTTTGAGACGAAGTCTTGCTTTGATGCCCAGGTTGGAGTGCAGTGGTGCAATCTTGGCTTACTACAACCTCTGCCTCCCAGGTTCAAGCGATTCTCTTATGTCAGCCTCCCGAGTAGTTGGGATTACAGGTGCCCACCACCATGCCCAGCTAATTTTTGTATTTTTGGTAGAGATGGGTTTCCACCATGTTGGCCAGGCTGGCCTTGAACTCCTCACCTCAAGCAATCCACCCACGTTGGCCTCCCAAAGTGCTGGGATTACAGGCATAAGCCACTGCACCTGGTCTGATTTTCTATTACTTTTATTTTATTTATTGTTTGTTTGAGATGGAGTTTTGCTCTTGTTGCCCAGGCTGGAGTGCAATGGTGCAATCTGGGCTCACCACAACCTCTGCCTCCTGGGTTCAAGTGATTCTCCTGCCTCAGCCTTCCAAGTAGCTGGGATTACAGGCATGCGCCACCACACCCAGCTAATTTTGTATTTTTAGTAGAGATGGGGTTTCCCCATGTTGGTCAGCCTGGTCTTGAACTCCCAATCTCAGGTGGTCTGCCTGCCTCAGCCTCCCAAAGTGCTAGGATTACAGGCGTGAGCCACTGCACCTGGCCTGATTTTCTATCACTTTTACATGTGCATGTTTGGTCTGGATGGTTTAAGACATGAATTTGATCTAATCAGCCTTAGATATTTTGGGAGAATATAGCCTTCAAAAATGTTTTTAAGGCATCATGTAATTCTTAAGTATTTTCAACTCATGCACGTGTGCATGCACATAAATGCACAGAACACTCACTGGAAATATTCTTTCATATATATGTAAAAATATACTAAGTGTGTTGGTTTATCCTTTTCTACCTACAGCTTACTGTGGCACAAAAATCCAAAAAGAAGTCCTTGCAAACATGATTTAATTTTATTGACACACCCTGCATCAATTTTCTAATTCAAATTCTACATGCAATGGTTAGGATTCATTCTAAACTGCTTAAGTACTATAGAATAAATTTGATAGAAGGTCCTTCCCCCCACCACACACACAATAATTTAAAGGTTCTAGGATGGGTAAATGGCTCTGCTCCATAACTAGTTATCTCTGCCTTCAACGTGTGACTTCTGTCGCTAGGTCCAAGACCGCAGCTGCCGTTCATTTTCAGCTGGCAGTGAGGGGAAAGGCTCTAGTGCAGGGCAAGCAGCTATGAGTTGTCCCAGAATTTGCATACATCACTTATGATCACTTGCTATTGGCCTGAATTTAGTCACATGGTCATTCCCAGTTTAAAGGGAAGCTGAGAAATAGTCTCTGCCATGAGCCCAGCTAAAATACAGGGGTTCTAGCACAAAAGGAAGGAGAAAATGGATACTAGGGGGTTAGCAATCTCTACCAAATCAGTGGCACCTGATGTGTGAAAGTTTACTAGTTTTTCCACCGTTAACTCAATCTTTGTTTCAATGAAGTACAAAGAGGAATGTTTAGTTGAACAAGCAACCTCTTCCTGTTAGCTCCTTTCAGAGAAGAGAGGCAGTAGGCGTTAGATAGAATCAAGAATATGGGGGCAAAGAAAGAATATAGGAACTATGTGGGTTTATAATCCAAGCTTTGATATTTACTGGCTCTGTGACTTTGAGTAAACAACTTTTCGTGTGCTTCAGTTTCCTCATTAGGATGATAGGAAAGAAAGTTGGAATAGGGTTTGGGTTATAGGATTCACTCAGTTGATACTTATTGTATCTACTGAGGGTAATTATTAATAATTCCTTTTAGCTAATATTTTTAATAAAATATTCTGAAACCGTTGTTTGTATTGTTCTACTATGAGAAATACTTTTCAAAGAGCAGTCATGGCCCTGTTGAGTTGATTTCATCTCTCATCTTCTGAAACTTTTCCAACTTCATTTCTTCTTACTCCTCCCCTGTGTTTCTTTTCATTTCCAGCACCTAGCTGCTTCCTGCCTTGGCTCATTCTGTTTCTTCCTTTCAATCCCTTCCAGACAATTCATACTCAGAACTTTTTCAGACTTTCATCTCAAATTATTCCCCAAGCAACTCTTATCTACTCCCACTGCTGGAGCACCTTAGGCTTCCCTACATTGGAGGTGCCCATTTTACCATCCTCTCTTGTACTAGTTTATATGGCATTTTGGTCTCTCTGGCTGACACTGTCACCTGCCTCCCAAATATCCACTGCCCTCTTTTGCTTGCTATTAGAAACCCAGTTTTATTCAAGGCAGTGATATGTTCACCAAGTAAAATGTTTATTATCCTAGCCTACCTTGCAGCTAGAGATAACTGTGCAACAGTTCTGGCAAATGAGATGTACTGGTGTCTGTTTAGGGATTTGGGATATTTTTACTTATAAAAAGGGAGACATTGTTAAAAAAATTATCCTGACACTAGTTAAAACGGTAAGACAGGCTTTATTCAGGAGTATTGTAATAGGTGCCAACACAATCACAATAGGGGAGCTTTGTCAAGCTCAACTCTGAATACAGTAAAGACACCTGGGGACTTACAGCCAATGAGAAGGATAAGCGGTTAGTGGATGGAAAATAAATAACTCAGAGGAGATCTCAAGGGTAGGGGGATTCTTGCTAAACTGACCTGACAGCATTGTTGCTGAAGACAGGCCAGGGCGATCAGATATCAAGGATGGGTGATGAGGACTTTTTGATCAGCCTGAGATATCAGGGGACTTAGTTGAAATAAAGCAAGGACCTAGTTGAAAAAAGGGCTCCGAATTCCTACCTAGAGCAATCAGACAAGAGAAACGAATAAAGGGCATCCAAATTGGAAAGAAGTCAAATTATCCTTGTTTACAGATGATATCTTATATTTGGAAAAAGACTCCACTAAAAAACTATTAGAACTGATAAGTTCAGTAAAGTTGCAGGATAAAAAATCAACATACAAATATCAGTAGCATTTCCATATGCCAACAGGGAACAACCTGAAAAAGAAATCAAGAAATTAATCTCATTTACAATTACTGCAAATAAAATACCCAGTAATTAAAGAAGTGAAAGCTCTCTACAATGAAAACTATAAAGTATTAGTGAAAGAAATTGAAGAGGACATAAAGAAATGGAAAAATATTCCATGTTCATGAATTGGAAGAATCAAGGTTGTTAAAATGTCCATACTTCCCAAAGCACTCTACAGACTCAATACAATCCCTATCAAAATACCAACGACATTCTACACAGAAAGAGAAAAAGGAATCCTAAAATTTATATGGAGCCACTAAAGACCCAGAATAGCCAAAGCTATCCTAAGCAAAAAGAAGAGGGCTCAGAGAGACTTTGTAAACATGGCTGTTTTGCTCCTCCTTCTACCATTCTCCATTCACCCCCACCTTTCTTATAATCTGGACCTGTGATGTCTGAAACTGCAGCAGTAATTTTGTGCCCACGAAGAAATACACAGGAGGGAAAAAACACCTTCATTTAGGATGGTGTAATGAAAATAAAGAGCTGGAGTTCCTATTGGCATCATTAGTCAGTATACAAATGCCAGCAGCCACCTGACTCTTCATTCGTCTTGGCTTTGCATTTTCCAGCCGATAAATCTACCATTTCCACATATTTCCTGTGTCCCTCCCACCTCAGGTGAAATTTCTGTCCTGTTTGGTTCCAGAGTTGTTAATATTGGAAGCAGAAAATACTTTAAATTTATTCCTGCTTTAGATTCCACCCCTTGACTCTAGCATTGACTTACTCTAGCAACTGGCCTGACCTGGCATGGGGTTACCCAGCACTCTACATAAGGCTCCAGAATTGCATCCTCAATGTACCTGCTTCATCTTTCATCCGAGATGTGATATTCTGGGGAGAATTATGGGCTTCTCAGTTGCTCTTTGAAAAGATCACTTCCACCTTTTACCTATTTTATGTGAATAAGCTTCTGAGTCTTTGTTTTAAGCCCAAGTCTTCCATGTGAGTGTCAGTTTATAGAACTGGACTTTTTACGCTCCCCATCCTGACTCCTGCTGGACATTGGCTGTCTCTGACACTGGTCTAGAGGCTGGCACTCTTTGCCCCTTGGGAATGCCTAAGAGACACCAGTGTTAGCCTCCTGAGCATCCATGCTCTTTGGTTTCCCTGCAGACCTGTGGTGACCCCCTACTTTCTCATCCTGAACCCAAAGCATGGATAAACCATGCATAAGCCATGACTGGAGATGTCCATAAGATTTGGGTTTTGTATGTGTGTTTAAAATCTAGACTATGCTTAACTGTTAGCTCTTACAGCTGATCAGTTACCCCAGCAGAAGGTCTGACCTGGTAGGTGATTCTAGTGTCATACCAGTCCCATTGCCTGGTCTCATTACTAGAAAATGGTCACATCTTAGCTATAAATCCTTTGAAACTTTGATAATTCTAGTTACTTGGGATTTGTGGTTTGTCCTTTTAATAATACCATTGAGACTCTGAGGGTTAGTTAATTCTCCTTTTAAATTTTTTTAAAATGAACTCTGAGAGGATATTTATGAACATGTAATAGTCTAATAATTGTTGAATGAATGGATAATGAGTCACTAAGTCCAGGGAAACGTGTAGGTCAGAATAACAACAGTGCTTTCTTTTCATATTTCTGTCTTCTGAACAGCTTCAGGGAGTGTGGCCTGCTTGTAATTGGTAATGAAAATAAGACTTTAATTCCTTCCAGTGCTGTCTTGTTTGATTAGCACCACAATTTGTGTCCAGTAGTTACATGGAAAAAAACAGTTATCTTGGCATTTAAGCTAGTAATTCCAAATGTGACACAAATGACCTGGACACTGCTTGTACTGGAAAATATGAAAGAGGCTTAATGTAAAATCCAACCTTCGAGGCTTTTTGTGGCCACTTCTGCTACTCAGCATCCACTCATGCCTGACCACCACCATTCCCTGGTTTTAATCCACGTATCTGGTTCACCAGCTGTTTCTTGGCTCGTTACATTTGACAAGGTTCCCAAGATGGTGAAACTAGCCTTCCTGGTACTTTTTTTTTTTTTTTTTTTTTTTTTTTAAACTAGGGAGAGGAAAGAAACATTTTCATCTTCTCATTGCAGATTTTAATGAAACGTCATTTTTTTTCTTGTTATATGTGGAGTGATGACTAGTCAGTGAAAAAGTACTGGAGCGTGAAGAAAAAGCAGCAGAAAAAAAATGGTAGAAAGAAATGGCACGTTGCTATTTAGAGACTTAAAAATAAACAGAAGAGCCCACTTAGGACCAGCGGATGAGGAAAGCTATCTCAGAGGTTGTCCCTCCATGGACTCGAGTCAATCACAGTTTATCTGATTCATTTTCAGTTCTTTGGAGACAGCAATGTTTGAAAATTCGGTTCCCTTTCTATTGCAGAAAAGCTTTTGAGCCACGCCAAACAAGGGTCCTGTGATGAAATCCACAAAGGCCTTAAACTGAAGCCTCCCAAATGAAGGCTAAGGTCTGAAGAAGACTACTTCACACTGTGGGTCAGTGAGTGAGCCAGGGGAACTTACGTTACTGTTTTTTCTTTTTTTTTTTTCTGTAGATTCTGACTGTAAGAAAAAATTGAGTATTTTGACCAACAACAAAAAAATCAAAAGTCTCTAAGGACATAAGCAATAGAATATTTTAGTGTAGAAAATTTCAAGTAATAAAACAGGTAAAATAATAAATACATGTATTCCAAAGAAAAATACATCAAAGGCCATTACAGCAAGTTACATTACAATAAACATCATAGTCATGTGCGGCCCTGTGTTATGATTTCTAACTTTCACCTCCCCTCAACATCAGCCACTCATTTCCATGGCACTGTCTGGACTACCGATCACCCAGAACTACTCCAAAATGACAATATGTAACATTCCACTCTTGGCCCATCACTTCCTCCTTTCAGCTGTCACTCCTTCCACATCCCTTTATCCTTCCACATCTGGCCTTATTGAAACCTCCAGTCACATTCCTCCAAGTCTACCAGAGCCTCAAAGTGTTGAACCAAGATGAAGGCAACCTTCATCTGCCTTCCTGGAAGCTAGACTTTGGCCACTGAATGCTGCTGGAGAAAGTTGCAAAATCACACCAAACGGTGCTATCACAGATTCATGATCTCCAATCTCAGCTGGCCTTCCACATGGCCCAGGAATTCTTATATATGTTTAGACATCATTAGCTCCAACAAGTGTGGCCCACACTTCACAACTCTCCTTAGGCCCACTTTACCAGTTCACTTACTCTCAGCAAATAATTATTTTCCTGCTGCATGGATAAAATAGGGTCACCAGGAGTGAACTTTTTAAACTCTCACCACATCTCTGAAAAAGTGTTGATCTGTATTCAACGCCAAGAGCTCCAGAGAAAGAGGCATCCCTCTTCCTGTTCAAGACCAATCTCTTTCCTGTCCCCTGAATCCCATTCACATCCTCAGGAACATCTTCATCTACTCCACAGGCTATTTATCCCCCAGACACATACTATTATTTCTACTGCAGATCTCTTATTTGTCCTCTCTGCTTCTCTGCCTTTAGTAAGATCCTCCTTACTGCAGACCTGTAGGAGCCTCGTGCTGGTCTTCCCTCCTCCTCCATTCTTTGCTTCTCCCAATCCACCCTCATCACCTATGAGTAATCTTGCATAGCAATACTAAAACATAAGCCTGAGCAGTCTTTCTTCCATTCTTAAAATCCTTTAGAGGCTCCTTATCACCATTACGAAAAAAGTTCAAACTCCCTGGCATATCATGCCCCTCATAACTGGGTCTTTCCCTAACCTCTCCAGCTCTATCTCTTCTCTGTTTGCTACCTGATGCCTCTGCAATCAAAACCCTCTTTCTCTCCCCCACATACTACTATATTCCAGGTCTCTGCTTATGCAGGTAATCTCTTCCTGAGATGTCTTTTCCCTGTCTTGTCATTCCTGATTGGTCAAAATCTTTCACAAAAGGCTACCACCTCTGTGCTGCCTTCTCTACCCCCACTTCACCTTATAACACTCTATTCTAGGTTGAATGCCTTGGCATTACAATAGCATCCTCCTCATGATTCTTTTCTAGTCTGTATCATGCCTGTATCATTTATTCATCTATTAAGCTGTTTATTTCTTTACACAAATTAACTATAGAAAAAATTGAAACTGACCGGGCGCTGTGCCTCATGCCTGTAATCCCAGCACTTTGGGAGGCCTAGGCGGGTGGATCAGCTGAGGTCAGGAGTTCGAGACCAGCGTGATCAACATGGTAAAACCCCATCTCTACTAAAAACACAAAAATTAGCCAGGTATGGTGGTGTGTGCCTGTAATCCCAGATACGTGAGATACTGAGGCAGGAGAATCGCTTGAACCCGGGAGGCGGAGGTTGCAGTGAACCAAGATCATGCCACTGTACTGCAGCCTGGGCGACAAGAGTGAAACTCTGTCTCAAAAAAAAAAAAAAAAAAAAAAAAAAACAACCCAAAAAACCCCTATAATTTTCTACCTAGATTTAACAATACTAAATTTTGGCCTATATTCTAGTATACATATAATTCTTTGATAGTGGGTTTACAAATACTGTTTTATAGCATAAAATTTTCAGATAGTATTATAAATATCTTTTCATGACACAAATACACATACACATCATAATTTTTAATAGCTGCTGAGCAGCATTACATTGTATGGATATTTTATTAAAGCCATTCTCCGTTGTTAGTAACTTAGAATATTAAAAAGTTTCATTATTATAATCTACATTGCAATGATTATGCAAAATATTTGTATGCATATTTGATAAGGATGTTTTCTTAGAATCAGCTCTTAGGGGTGGAATTTCTGGGTCAAGGAGAATTTTAGATGGTGTTGGGAGATATTTTGCCTAATAGAAGAATCACTATATTTAGATGCTGGTCTGTTTCTCTTCCTTCCCATTAGTCTGGAGCCACCTGCAAGGTGAAAATGTTGTTGTGTTAGTTGCTATGTCCCTAGGGCCACACTTTAAGTATCACTGCCTCATGTCGGAGTCAAGCATGTCAGAGATTCACGCCATCTGGCTGACTGCTGTTCTCTAAGGATAGGGAAACATAAAATAGGACTTCAGGATCATCAGCGCCAAACTTTATTCTATTATTGTCAAGAAATAAATCAGCCCAACAGCGTGATAAAGCAGCGTTTGAACCTATGTGTTGAATGGGTACATATTATGTGAAGTCAACCTTTATGGGTTGTGTCACTCATTTGGTGATTAATAAGTTGTTCATCACCTAGAGACATATCTTGTGACATTAATATACACATATCACTAGATAATATACATGTTTCCATTTTTCACAATTAAGAGGAATTTCCTGGAAAATGGCAACCATTATACTTCTATGAATGCCTATAAGTGTGTATTCTTGGCAAGCCCTAAATAATGCCTTAGTCACCCAGATGAATCTAGTCTTGATCATAAAACTACTAGAAGGAGGGACAGGGGGCTCATTCTGCTAATGTTTTCATCCTCTGATAAAGGGCCAGCTAAGAGAATCAGCTGCTTGCCATGGGGAGCCCTCAGCACACTTGTAAAACAGAGTTGAAGGTGACTTCCCTCTGCTCAGCATCACTCACAGGTGGCAGGATGGTCTTGGCTGTGACAGCCGGTGGGCATTGCTGGGAGTAACATGGAAGGTCAAAGGCCATTTCAGCACCTCAAGAAAATGCACATTCGCTATTGCCACCCAGGAGTTCTTTTCAGCACTATATCACTAATATTTTATACATCTGGTTTTAAGAAGTTTTCTGAATGACACACACCTTCCCACCAGCTTTAAATGATGATGGAATTTTCTTTAAAAGCTAGTAACAGGAATATGGGGAAAAGGAAATTAGTGTCTGGAGACATTACCCACACATCAGGGTTGTTGAGAGACTTTTGACTGGAGTTCTGCAGCAATCAAGCACTCAAGGCTCACAGTTCAAGATGAACCCCAGGCTCTTAGCCTAAAAATTCTGCAATCACAGCTGAGCATGATGAGATGCAGAAGAATTAAAACAGGTTCAAACTTACTAAATGATGTAAAATCACTACCAGAAAATTATATCCAAGGTGATAACTAATCAGCTCATTTCTGTAAAATGTTTTGACTCTTGCAGAGAAAAGTATTAAAAATAGTTTCTGCAAGTGTTCCATCTCACTTTAAGGGTCACGGATGCCCCAGGCCCTAGGTCTTCTCCCACACCACTTTCTACTGGGAGAGTTGGGATTCTACTTCTACTCTCCTTCCCCTGCTTCCCAGGCTGAGATTTCAGGAAGAAGTATAGTGGAGGGGGAAAAGAGACAATTGTAGGTCGTTAACTTTTAATTGTGCAAGTAAAGATATTGGGAAAAAATCCTCTCATGTACTATCACTAATAGTTCAAAAGCAAAGGATATTGTAATGTCCTAGAAAGGTAGACTGAAGAGAAGTTCTTCCCAACTTGGGGCAATTGGGAATTTAAGACAACATATATATCCCTATCACGTTGCTCTTATTTTTTTCTTATTTTACAAAAAATGTGTGAAAACTTCATAATGGGGCAACACTGGCATTTGGGAAACAGTCCTTTAGTGTGTAACAGCATGTTTTCCATGTTTCTCAAACACATCCCTTGAAGCAGTGTTCCCCAACCCCTAGGCCATGGTACTGGTCCTTGGCCTGTTAGGAACTGGGCCACATAGCAGGAGGTGAGTGACTAGGCCACAGAGCATTATTGCCTGAGCTCTGCCTCCTATCAGATCAGCTGTGGCATTAGATTCTCACAGAAGCATGAGCCCTGTGGTGAACTGCACATGCGAGGGACCTAGGTTGCGTGCTCCTTTATAAGAATCTTAGGTTGGGTGCAGTGGCTCACACCTGTAATCCCAGCACTTTGGGAGGCCAAGGCAGGTGGATCACCTGAGGTCAGGAATTCAAGACCAGCCTGGCCAACATGGTGAAACCCCGTCTCTACTAAAAATACAAAAATTAGCCAAGCATGGTGTTGGGTGCCTGTAGTCCCAGATACTTGGGAGGCTGAGGTATGAGAATAGCTTTAACCCAAGAGGCAGAGGTTGCAGTGAGCCGAGATTGTGCCACTGCACTCCAGCCTGGGTGACAGAGTGAGACTGTCCTAAAAGAAAAAAAAAATCGAATGCCTGATGATCTGGGCTAGAACAGTTTCATCCTGAAACTATCCCCCTACCCTGTCTGTGGAAAAATTGTCTTCCACAAAACCAGTCCCTGGTGCCTAAAAGGTTGGGGACTGCTGCCTTAAAGCACTGCCTTTCTGTTTCCAGTCTGTTCTCAGGCACATTTTCCTCCTGATCTCCTCCCCAGGCACCTAGCTTCCCCTGCTTACTCTCATCTTTTTCTTCCTCCTGCTATTCTTTTCCTCTGACCCATGGAGCTCTGACTCCATTATGGGCCAACATCTGCCTTCTTACCTCTTACTTGTATTTCTCCCCAGTCCGCTCCTTTAAATTATATCCCAGATATCCTGATTATACCTCTTTCTTAGGGGGTTTCACCATTGCTGAGTGTGAGAGAAGGGAAGTAGCAGGATCAGCCCACCCAGTTCCCATCCACAAACACCTGAGGAGATTGGCAAGGTCTCCTCAGCCCTGGGGTTCTGCTGGAGCTCACCTAATCCACTCCTGAGGCTGTTCCTGCTTATTTTTGCCCAGGATTTTCCAGTTTCTAGGTAGTGCTTTCACTTGGTGGTTCCTTGGCCTACTTGTCTCTCCATTTCCATTACGATGTTTTTTGGGGAAGGTAAATTGTAAAACTGATAGTTATTTGGCTGGAAATCTGGAAAATTCAAAATAAAGAAATGATCACCCATAATTTCACACTTAATTATTACCAGTTTGGTGTATTTTTTTAAGCATGTAATTTAAAAAATGTGGCCATAATCATAGCATACATATACTTTAAATCTTGCTTTTTCTCATTTCATATATTAGTTTTTCCTCCTTGTTAACAGTCTTCAAAAACATTCTTAAAAATAGTGTTATATCCCATTCCTTTGATTGACTGTATCATATTTTATGGAACCATCTTTATATGACATTTCTTTTTTCTTTTTCAACTTTTATTTTAGGATCAGGGGGTATATGTGCAGGTTTGTTACATGCGTAAATTACGTGTGGCTGGAGTTTGGTGTACAAATGATTTTGTCACACAGGTAGTGAGCATAGTACCCAACAATTTTTTTTAACCCTCGTCCACTTTCCACCCCTCCACCATCAAGTAGGCACCATTGTCTATTGTTCCCCTTTGTTTTTTTGTTTGTGAGACAGAGTTTTGTTCTTGTTGCCCAGGCTGGAGTGAATGGTGTGATCTTGGCTCACTGTAGCCTCTGCCTTCCAGGTTCAAGCAATTCTCTTGCCTCAGCCTCCCGAGTAGCTGGGATTGCAGGCATGCACCACCACCTCCGGCTAATTTTTGTGTTTTCGGTAGAAACAGGGTTACACCAAGTTGGCCGGGCTGGTCTTGAACTCCTGACCTCAGGTGATCCACCCACCTCGGCCTCCCAAAGTGCTGGGATTACAGGTGTAAGCCACTGCGCCTGGCCTATTGTTAACCTCTTTGTGTCTATGTGTATTCAATGTTTAGCTCCCACTTACATGTAAGTGAGAACATGTGGTATTTGGTTTTCTGTTCTTATATTAATTTGCTTAGGATAATGGCCTCCAGTTGCATCCCTGTTGCTGCAAACCACAAGATTTTGTTAGTTTTTATGGCTGCATAATGTTACATGGTGCATTTATACCACATTTTCTATATCCAGTCCACCACTGATGGGCATCTAGGTTGATTTCAGGTCTTTGATATTGTGAATAACGTTGCAATGAACATAAAAAATGTGTGTTTGTGGTGGAACACTTTATATTCCTTTGGGTATATACCCAGTGATAGGATTGCTGGATCAAAGGTAGTTCTATTTCAAGTTCTTTGAGAAGTCTCCAAACTGCTTTCCATAGTGGCTGAACTAATATCACCAGCAGTGTTTAAGCATCCCCTTTTCTCTGCAACCTCACCAACCTCTGTTATTTTGTGTTTAAATAATGGCCATTCTGACTGGTGTGAGATGGTATCTCATTGTGATTTTGGTTTGCATTTCTCTAATGATTAGTGATGTTGAGCATTTTTTCATATGCTGCTTGGCCACATGTATGTCTTTAAGATGTGTCTGTTCATGTCCTTTGCCTACTTTTTAATGAGGTGGTTTGCTGTTTTGCCTGTTGATTTAAGTTCCTTATAGATTCTTGACATCAGAACTTTGAAGGGTACATATTTGCAAAAATTTTCTCCCATTCTGTTTACTTTGTTGAGAGTTTCTCTTGCTGTGCAGAAGTTCTTTAAGTTTAATTAGGTCCCACTTGTCTGTGTTTTTATTGCAATTGTTTTTGGAGACTTCATCATGAAATCTTTGCCAAAGCCTATACCCAGAATGATATTTCCTACATTTTTTTCTAGGGTTTTTATAGTTTTGGGTCTTATATTTAAGTCTTTAATCCATCTTGAGTTGATTTTTGTATATGGTAAAAGGAAGGGGTCCAGTTTCAGTCTTTTGCATATGACTAGTCAGTTATCCCAGCACCACTTACTGAATAGGGAACCCTTTCCCCATTGTTTATTATTGTTGACTTTGTCAAAGACAAGACGGTTGTAGGTGTGTGGCTTTATTTTTTGGCCCTCTAACCTGTTCCATTGTTTTTCTAAGTACCATGCTGTTTGTATTACTGTAGCCTTGTGGTACAGTTTGAAGTCAGGAAGTATGCCTCCAGCTTTGTTCTTTTTGCTTAGGATTGCTTTGGCTGTTTGGGCTCTTTTATAGTTCATTATGAACTTTAGAATAGTTTTTCTAATTCTGTGAAAAATGTCATTGGTAGTTTGATAGAAATAGCAAATTGCTTTGGGCAATATGGCCATTTTAACAATACTGACTATTCCTATCTATATACATGGAATGTTTTTCTATTTGTATAATCTCTGATTTATTTTAGCAGTGTTTTGTAATTCTCACTGCAGACATCTTTCACCTCCCTTGTTAGCTGTATTGCTAGGTATTTTATTCTTTTTGTGGCTATTGTGAACGGGACTGCATTATTGATTTTGCTCTCAGCTTGGACATTATTGGAGTATAGAAATACTATGAATTTTTGTACATTAATTTTTGTATCCTGAAACTTGACCAAAGTTGAAACTGAAGTGAGTGAAATTGAGATGCGAAAATCCATACAAAAGATCTACAAAACCAAAAGTTAGTTTTTTGAAAGAATAAATAAGATTAATAGACTTCAAGCTAGATTAATAAAGAGAAGACACAAATAAAACACAATAAAAAGTGACAAAGGTGACATTACCACTGACCTCATAGAAATAACAAAAATCCCTCAGAGACTATTATGAACACCTCTATGCATATGAATTAGAAAACCTAGAATAAATTGACAAATTCCTGGAAACATACAACATCCCAAGATTGAACTAGAAAGAAACTGAAATCCTGAACAGACCAATAATGAGTTCCAAAATTGAATAAGTAATAAAAAAAAAACCTACCAACTAGAAAAAGGCCTGGGATGGAGAGCCAGATAGCCAGATAGATTCACAGCCAACTTATTCAAAACATAAAGAAGAGTTGGTACCATTCCTACTGAAATTAGTCCAAAAAATTTAGGAGGAGGGACTCCTCCCTAACAGTCTATGAGGTCAGAATCATTCTAATATCAAAACCTAGCAGAGACACAATGAAAAAAAACTTCAGGCCAATATTTCTGATGAACATAGACTCCTGATAAACAAAATACAAGCAAATTAAATCCAGCAGCACATCAAAAGGCAAATCCACCACTATCAAGTAGACTCTATTCCTGGGATACGAGGTTTGTTCAACATATACAAATTAATAAATGTGATTCATTACATAAACAGAGGTAAAAACAAAAACCACATGATTATCTCAATAGATGCAGAAAGGGCTTTTGATAAAATTCAACATCTTTCATGTTAAGAACCCTCAATGAACTAGACATTGAAGGAACACACCTCAAAATAGTAAGATCCATCTATGACAAACCCATAGCCGACACCATACTGAATAGGCAAAAGCTAGAAGCATTCCTCTTGTGAACTGGAACAAGACAAGGATGCCCACTTTTACCACCTTTATTCAACACAGTTCTGGAAGTCTTAGCCAGAGCAATTGGGCAAGAGAAAGAAATAAAAGGCATCCAGATAGGAAGAGAGGAAGTCAAACTATCTGTCCTCATAGACAATATGATTCTATATCTAGAAAATCCCATAGTCTCTGCCCAAAGGCTCCTAGAACTTATGACTAACAATTCTATGACTTGAATTTTTTGCCTATTGTTTATCCAAATACTCATGTTCCATTTTGAAATATTTTCTTAGCATAGGTTTACAGTAATGGAGTTATATGGCTCAAAGGACGTAACTATTTTTTAGACTCTTGATCCATATTGCCACATTTTGTTCTGAAAAAGCTATCCTAATTTAGTGCCACCAGCTATATCAATTAGTATGACTTTTACAATATTCTTTCTACAATTGGGTGCTGTCATGTTATACATTTAGCTAATTTAACAATACATTCAGCGGCCGGGCGTGGTGGCTCAGGCCTGTAATCCCAGCACTTTGGGAGGCCAAGGCAGGTGGATCACGAGGTCAGGAGATAGAGACCATCCTGGCTAACAGGGTGAAACCCTGTCTCTAATAAAAATACAAAATATTAGCCGGGCCTGGTGGCGGGTGCCTGTAGTCCCAGCTACTCCGGAGGCTGAGGCAGGAGAATGGCGTGATCCCAGGAGGCGGAGCTTGCAGTGAGCCGAGATCGCGCCACTGCACTCCAGCCTGGGCGACAGAGCGAGACTCCATCTAAAAAATAATAATAATAATAATAATAAATAAATAATACATTTAGCTATTTAATGTTACACATTTAGCTAATTTAATAATAATTCAATATGTTATAACAAATGTTATTTCACTATAGCTTTTTCTCTGATTAGTAGAATGGTTATTTTTCCATATATTTGTTTCTGGTTCATCTTTTGTAAATTATCTATTAAAATATTTTCTTCCTTTTGCAATACTATGTATCTTAATAGCGTATTTTTAAATCAATTTGGGTGAGTTCTTTATAGAATGAAGACATTAACATTGTTATATTTACTTCATTTTTTTTTTTTTTTTGGTCCTGTTCTTTTATTTTGGTTATCTTTGACTTAGAGAAGTTTTGAAATTTAATACAGCTAATTCTGTCTACTTTCTATAAATTCTTAAGTTTAAAAAGTTGCCTAACCAAAAGAAATAGAAAGGAAAGAAAGAAGAAAATTTTCCTATTGTCTGAGGTTGGTAAATGTTACATTTGTTCTTGTCTTCAGGCCTAGCCATTGTGTTAGCTAGACGAACATGCTCAAAGGTCACAGCCAGCTCTCCTCAAGGAGGAAGCCGTATGAGACGGGATCAATGCATGAGTAGAGAGCTTAACTCTGAAGAGAAGAGCACCTCTTTCTCTGGGTTTAGATGAACAAGGATATGGATAAATTTGTGAGTGTTGAGGCAGGAGGCTGAGGCAGTGCCATCTAGAGAGTGAGCGGAGGGAGAATGGGTGTGATAGGACACCCTTGCCAAATTTCTTTATTATAGACCCAAGCCCTCTTAACACTCGCCATGCAATTACTAGTGTTTTTCCCACTTGGAAATAAACTGGGACTGTTAACTGTTGTTCTGGACTAAGACATATCAAGACTTTCCTAGGCTTTTATCAGAATGAGAAAATTTACATAATTGACACAAAAGGGACTTGTAAACTGTTAATAATACCTGTAAAATTCCTTTTAGAATTCTGTACAAAAATTGTTTCTATTGGCTCCTTACTGCTGCTACTAAAGAAGAGGAGCTTGACTGTTTAACCCTTCACAAACTTATAGGATTAAAAGTAGCTGGTCTCATTGCTAATCACTTCTGCTCTAGTAGGAGTTTCATATGCATCCAGAAACTCCTCCACTTTCATTTCCTCCTACTTGCCACACCTATGCCTTTCCGTAGATAACCTGGTTGCAAACTCCGGATATACTTTTCAAAGAGGTCCAGATCCAGATTTGCTCTTTTATATAAAGGAGAAAAAAAATAAGCAGGAGAAGTGAAACCAGTGTAGTGGCATCCAAATGTTGTACAATTCTTTTTCAGTCTCTTAAAATGCATCATCATCATACTTGCATATAGGTTCTATAAAGCCACTGCATAAAATAGGAGTCCCTTGCAACATCCCGGGTCACCAGCCATTTTCACTCCTCAGAGACAACTATTTTCAATTTTTAAAATTATTTCTTAATGTTTACTTTATATCTCTAAATAAAAAAGTATCTTTTATGATACTTTTTGATTGTCATTAAGTTTTATGCATTATCTACTAATATCCCTTTATGGAATATGAGAATTTATTTTATTCTCCACATACACGAATTCCTTTACCCTCATCCTTCCAGTATAATTATATGATAATTTGGGGCTAGATCAATTATGTTTTACATTTCTGTAACTATGTAGATATGATAAATGGCTGACTCATATAGTATAGTTACATTTACTTTCTTGTATAAAAGGTTTCAGTTCTTTCTGGAGTTATTAGCGTTTTCCACTTGTACAGCTTTCTAGGTACCTAACTCACCTATCCCTTAACTCTGTTACAAAAGTGTATGTCTCCCTTTAGTAAGGTTCAAACACAATGAGCACTTCATCAGCTTCATCTTCTTGGGTGGAGACTGTTCATTCTGTGAGCAGACTGGGCTGTTTAGTGTCGTTGTTCAGATCATCATCCTCACTTCTAGGCTTTTGGCTCCTTAATTGGTTGTGAATGACAGAGGTAAACTCTAGATAAGTAAAGTGGTACATGGGTTCAGAATGTTGGGGATTTTCTAGTATTCTATACAAATAGGATCTAAAATGTCTTAGCAATCTCTTCTCTGGGATGAAGTGTTTTAGTAGGTGCCGTGCTAAATTTAATGCCTGTTACTTTTCTTTTCATCTCCCCTTTTCATTTCCTTTATCAGGATATCAATATCCTTAGCACAAGATTCTATAAATAAAATACTTCATTCACTTATTAACCTTTTCTCAAACTTTAGGTAAGGTAGCAGTATTCCACCCCCACCACCAACATATTAAATAAGTAAACATACATTGATATCCAATCTTGAAAAAAGTGCCATAAAAATGTATTGCTGGTGGCACTAAAACTGAAATAAGACTCTCTGAAACCCCTCACTTAAAATCCTTGCCTGGCTGTTTCTATTCATCCTAAACAATTATACGGTGATTTGTACCCAATCCTACTCAAGGCCTGCTCATTAAAAGATCCACCTTAAACAAAACTCCAAAATTTCAACAAAATCTGATCTTGCCCTTTGCCGCAAGACACTACCAAAGCTCAGTTGAGGTGGGTTTCTCTCCTTTATGATAGGGAGCAATGAACTCAGCCCTATATCGTCAATAGATTGTGTTGATGATTGTGTATTTCAGGAACTAGCAGTTAACAATTTAGAAAAACTGTATAATATATACATGTAGAAAAAGGCAAAAGGAATATGTAAAAAGTAGTATTAATAGTTATGTCGGGATTGGTATTTTGTTATATTTTCAAACCTATTTTTACGGTATTCTTTTTTTTTTTTTGAGACGGAATCTCGCTCTGTCACCAGGGTGGAGTGCAGTGGCGCGATCTCAGCTCACTGCAACCTCCGTCTCCCAGGTTCAAGCAATTCTCCTGCTTCAGTCTCCTGAGTAGCTAGGACTCAGGCGTGTGCCACCATGCCCACCTAATATTTGTATTTTTAGTAGAGATGGGGTTTCACCATGTTGGCCAGGATGGTCTCGATCTCTTGACCTTGTGATCTGCCCACCTCAGCCTCCCAAAGTGTGGGGATTATATGGTATTCTTACATAATGAGGGCTGGGCTTAAGTAAGAATTCATTTCGGTACAAACCACCTTTCAATGTGTATAGATAAAACAAAGGCAAAGCTATGCAACTTGCTATTCTCTTTGTTGTGTTTTGTAGAACAATTAGTAACAATCCAGGGAGAAACCTACTTATGTAGGAAACTGAGCTCTTCTTATTGTAATTATGCTTGTAGAATCCAAATACTGATGGGCTCAGTTGTAATATAAATAACCCAAAAATATTCTGAAGTCACTTAGTTAATGTTGAGAAACAATCAGGAGGACACTGACAATGGCCTTTATTTTTTATTTTTTTGAGACAAGAGTCTTGCTCTGTCACCCAGGCTGGAGTGCAGTGGCATGATCTCAGTTCACTGCAACCTCCGCCTCCTGGGTTCAAGCGATTCCCCTGCCTCAGCCTCCCGAGTAGCTGGGATTACAGGCACCCGCCACCACACCCAGCTAATTTTTGTATTTTTAGTAGAGATGGGGTTTCACCATGTTGGTCAGGCTGGTCTTGAACTCCTGACTTAAGGTGATCCACCAGCCTCAGCCTCCCAAAGTGCTGGGATTACAGGCATGAGCCACTGCGCCCAGCTGACAATGGCCTTTAAATGGGTTTTTGTATTCTACGAGGCTGAAGCTGTAGACAGTGGTTTTCTTGGTACTGAGTTACATAAATGTCTTCAACCTTATACAATATTGACACATTTCACCCAAGTTAAAAGCCAGACTTTATTAATAGAAATCTTGTAGTCAGTGGGTTTTTCAGTGTATGTCAAATGTATATTTTCTATCATTTTATGAAAACCAGGGAGAAGAGCTGGCATGCAGATAGATTTTTACCACAGCTGTCAAAACCAGCATTTAACCATGCCCTTATATGCCTGGAAGTAATCTGTTTTATGTCAAGTTTTCTGATGCAAACACATTTTGACGGTTTGACTTGTTAAGCTGGCTCTGGTTAGGCCAATGAATGGTCAGCCAACCAGGTAAATGTTACCCTTTTTAAGGGATATTAACCCATACTGTTTGTTACCTTTCCGGTGATTGTTTCCTATGGCATAAGTGAGTTGTAGTGAGTGTGAAATGCATCTACATGGCAGGACAACACAAACAGTATCTATCTAAAAAGAAGTCTGGAAATCTCACTATAATAAGATCAAGAGCTGCTTCTATTCCAAGGAAAGACATGCTGATGATAGGAGTAAAGACAGAAATATTAAGATTAATCTGGTAATTTTATTTAATATTTACCATTCAGCAGCAACCAACATGAACATGTGGGCTAACAGAATCTCTTAAAATGTTCTGCTATGTAGCTGCTTCAGAAATACACACACATGATAAATTCAAGATAAATTCAACTGCTCACTGCCAAAATTTTTTTTAAAAAATGGCTCCAAGAGCAAATAACACTGATTTATACTGTGCCCAAGCACTAGTCAACAAATCTATTAAATTACACAGGAAAAGGAAATCAAGGAAGCTTTGTTATCTTATGCATGTCATCTTATTTAAATGGAAGGTTTTACTTCTTTAAAGCAACAGAAATATGGAGCTTCACATATATATGTATATATATATATATGAATGTGGTTACAAACACAAAGTGTTATCAAAAGCAAAAGCTAGTTCAAAAAATTTCTGACTGCAAAACTTGCAAGATACAAAGCTAAAATGCATATGTTCCTTTTCTCAATTGTGAACACTTTCACTAAACATAAATATTTAACATATATTAATTTTTCCGACATTCAAAATTGTAAAGTCAATATGGCAGAATTGTTAAAAGCACATATGTACAAATATTCTTTTTCCATACATAAAGTATTTGGCATAATTATAACAATCATACTGCATCAACAACTGTTTGCTTTTATTTTTACTTTTTTTTTTTTTTTACACATAATGGTATCTCTTATTAAAATTAACCAGTTATATACAAAAATACTTGAACATTTATTATAGAAAACCTCTATAACCAGCCTCAACAGCATATACCTGCTGAATGGTTTCATTAAGAGAATATAAAAAAGTGGTCACTGCCTTCCAGGTAAGCTACCAACAAAACAAACATGGTTAAACTAAAATGAGCTTCCCAACAAAAGAGGGAAAATATTTAACAGTATGATTTAAAATACAGTTCATATCTATTGTCAACTGAGTGTTATAAACAGTCAGTAAAAGAAAAAACAAAGATATAAAATACATTACTACATACAAGGTGCTTTTTTCACACTTCTACAACTGTGGCATTAGCATCCCTATCTAGACCTAAGATGCTATGTTGCAATATTCAAGCTAGAGAAGTCTACAGCAATCCTCCTTCAAGAGAAAGACGACAGGTCAGCTAAGACAAACTCCACTGGTAAAAGTGGAGAGTCGTGAGGAATTTTTTATTTTGTGCAGGATTGAAAGTTAATGCCCTTGCCTTTTATAAGTCCTTTTGCCATTTAATCGTGCTAATACATTTTCACTGTTTTTTTTTTCTTCACTGAAGCTATTAATTTAATACTGTCCTGTATTGATTCCCGAATTCTTGCTAATGGGGCACAGTCATTTGTGCCTCTTTAATACTTCAGCATTTGCTCTTGTTCAATGACAAATTTTATACAGGAAACTATCAAGAAAGGAAGCGCAAAATTCAAGTAAACATTTCTTCTGGAGCCTCTTGCTTAATCTAGCTGATTGGAACTCTGAAGCAAATTGCACCTTGAAAAGAAATACAGTAGATACCATGGTGTCAGCGTAGTAAGGGGTTCAGCAACCAATTCACAAAATAGAATTTTAAGAATGTAGACAGCAGTCAAACAGCAAAAGCAACCTTAAAGAAGTATTTTGTTTCAAGAACAAAACAATTTCCAGTCCCAAGCTTTGCAACCCCTTAGGTATACTGTCTTGCTCGCCTGCTTGAACTTTAATTCTGATGATCTGCACTGATAAACCTTGCCTTATTTACAGAAGTCTTCTAAAATAAGGACCACGGTGTTAGGATGTGCACTGACTTAATAAGCTTTCTCCAAGTATCAAGTATTCAGTAAAAACGATACAACATTGTCACACATTGTATTGTTGGACAATATCGTATTGGTTTTAAGATTAAACTATATAAAAAAAAGTGAACATAAAGAGGTACAAAAGGAGTCTTTATCACTATTTACCACTTTCAAATGAGAAACGTTTTAATGAAATTCAGCCATACTTCATTTAACATCTGGCGTTTTAGATCAGCAACTTTTAATATTGTGCAACATGATATTTAATAAGCAAGTTTTAATTCCATTCATCGAAGGAGCTGAGTAAGTTATTAAAGTGCCTACACTAAATGTCTCCTCATCATACTTCTTATTTATTTTGTAAACGGGCAAAGAATGCATCACAGGTACATAGAAAAGTGACTTATAACTGAGAGACCTTGCGGGGCAGGGGCCTGGGCCGCGGGCCGGGGTCAGTCCTCCGGGCCCCATTCTCCAGGTGGCTGGATCGCGCTGCCAGAGGCTTGGGTGGCAGGGCCGGCGGCTCCGGCGTGACGGGGATGGAGAGGCTGTGAGGTAGCGGGACGGGGCGCCTCAGAGTCCGCTCGTAGACGCTGTACGGGGGCGGAGTCTTGCTCTCCTTGCGCACTGGCTCCTCTCCGCCGTAGCTAGGCACCGGCACCGGCACCGGCACCGGCAGGGGGGCCGACTGTTCATTCACCTGATTTTCAAAGCCTGAGGTTTCCGACGTGCTGCACCGGCTGAGAGAAGAAATCCCACTGCTGTAGCTGCCCGACAAGACAGGGGAGTTGGAGATGAGTCCTGGGGAGTGGTACTCCACTGGAGAAGGGGTGAAAGACTGCACAGAGCCCTGCTCCGGGGAGAAGGAAACGAGAGGGAGACACAGCATTGAGTCGTGAACGCAGATGCGCTGAAATGTACGCCCCCACGCAGAGGCCTCGGCCCCCAGCACCCCCAAAGTCGGCTGCATCAGGAGATGCAGCCTTTAAGGAGGTGATTAAGGTAAAAGGCCATTGTGGTGGATCCTAATCCAAGCTGACTGGTGTCCTTATAAGAATAGACATTTAGACACACAGGGAGACGTCAGGAATGCGACACACAAAGACCTTGCAGGAAGGGCGGTCTGCAAGCCCAGGAGAGAGGCCTCGGGGAAACCAAGGCTGCCACGCGTTGATCCTGGACTTCTATCTGCCAGAATTGAGAAAATACATTCCCAGTGTCTAAGCCATCCAGTTTATGGTATTTTGTGAGGGAAGCCCGAGCAGACGAATACACTCACACTCAAATTTGAGTGTTGTCCTTTGTAGCACTGAAAATGCACACCAGACGTTTATGTGCCAGGGCCACCAGTCCTTGAGTTCAGTTCACCGCCCAGTTTACTCCTCATCATTTTCAGATAGAGGAGAAAGGAGCTGGGCATGGTGGCTCACGCCTGTAATCCCAATACTTCAGGAGGCCGAAGCAGGGATCACTTGAGGCCAGGAGCTCGAGACCAGGCTGGGCAACATGGCAAAACCCCATTTCTACTAAAAATCCAGAAAGTTAGCTGGGCGTAGTGGCTCATGCCTGTAATCCCAGTTCCTCTGGAAGGATCACCTGAGCCTTGGAAGGTTGAGGCTGCAGTGAGCCGTGAGCCACCAGTGCACTCCAGCCTGGGCAACACAATGAGACCCTGTCTCAAAAAATAAATAATTTAAAAAAAGTACCCACCAAGATAATCTGGAGGCACACATTAGACAGTCCTATAGTTTGGAAGAGAGGGAACTGGCCAAAAAAACCCCAAAAACCAAAAAACACCATAAAACCTTTGGGGGCGCTATTCACTTTCCCAGCTCAGCAGGGAATGCTGCAGGCCAGGAGCCAGGGCTGCTGAACACACTCAGCTCAGAGGACCCAGAGAGCTCAGGAGGAGGAACAGAGGCACCCGAGGTTCTGCACCTGATTTCTCCAGCCATCACTCCAGACTCCTAAGCTGAACTGGCAAACTGGCAGCCCTTGGGCTATAGCCTGTGATGTGAGCTGTTTCATCAGCAGTTTTTTAAAAACCTAATTTAGTTAATTTTTAACATTTCAAATTTCACATGAAACTCCAGAATTCTGGCAGTTCATAAAGAATCAGAAGTTCTGGCCACAATGGCACACATTCTCTTAATAGAGATAATCTTTAGAAGCTGAGCAGGAGCTGTCCCTTTTCACTTTGCCAGTCCCCACTACGCCACGTGGGGACTACACCCGGCCTCCTTCCTTCATTTATGTCAGCTGTCTGGCCCCATTTGGCATCTGAGTTTGTTACTTTCCCAACTGGTATCCCAAGGAAAACGGGTCCTAAGATAGATGCTCTGTGAAAAGAGGGTTCTGCTGGGAAATGCTGCACACTGTGTACTCCTTGTGTATATTCAAAACATATTTGCATTTTCAAGGCTTAGAATAAAGGAATACAAATAATTTTGTTCAGCCCAGTGTTTTCCAAACTTACTTGACTATAGACCTTTTTTCCCCCGCTTATTACATAATGTCCTGGAAAACTAATGTTCTATGGCATACACTTAGAGAAATGCTATCTTAAGCTAACTTAACTTTGGTTTCTCTTTGTAAACAAAATAACGCTGGTAGATACACATCCTGTCATTTAGTAGGAGCCTAAAATTAAGGCCAATTAAGAGTTCCCAATTCACTGCTACCTCTGTCAAAAGTTAGACCTGAAATTCAAAATATGGCAGGTCAGCTCAGTCTTCGCTGTAGGGTTAGACCCATAGTTTAATGGCTGGCTGGGGAAAAAAACCCAAAACCCCACTAAACTCTATCAATCAGTTAAGTTAGCACACTGCAAAGCTAGTAACATGGTAGCAGTGTGCCCCCTAATGTAACCTAGGAGGTATAACACAAATGTTCGATCTATGTTCTCTTTCTTCAAACCCTACATAAAAAGACATGGCTTCGGACTGCACATGGCCAGTAAAAATGTACACAGGTCTGCTGAGAGGCAGTATATACCAGCCTGCTAAGACTAGTTCATAGTTATTCAAACATTTTTAGCTCTTGGGTTCTTTTTAATGTTTAAGAATTAATCTCTTAAGATTTATTTTCTTACTACCCAACAAAATTTAAGTTGAAAAATACAGATGATAATTCCATAGCAACGTGTGGGAGCTCTGTGTGAGTAAGGGTAAATGTAAAAGTGTGGAAAAGCCATGTTGCTTTCCTTTTTATGACATCGAGGTGACAGGCTATGACTTCCAGAGCGAATGCTGTCACAGGTACTTCATAATAACAGCTGCATTACAGAACGAGAAGAAAACGAGCAAATCACTTGCACTTACCCGCGAATTTCTACATCAGAAATTCTGGCAATGCAAGGGAATCACACTTCTTTGCAATTTTCTCCATTTTGCGGGGGGAGGTGGGTTGTTTCCCATTTCTCAATTTCTATCAGCAACTATCGTTAGCACCACAGATGCACTGGATCGCAACCTGCCCCTATGTGTTTGTAGAGGCTGATTTGTCTTTTGCATATTAGCTAGAACTAGCTCATCAACACAAAGGACATGGAGTGTGTAAATCCTAAGTCACTCAGGTACAAAATCATTCTTTTGACACACTTCATATTTGCCTCTGGTGCAGCAGTTCTGAACACCAATCTCTCAAGTACTGACAATCCTTGAAGCCAGTCTGATTCAATTTGGATAGAGACTAAATATTATTCTTTATCTTCATGAGGGATTTTTTTAATGTTTAAAGATGTTAAATAGTCCATGTCTACAAACCAATTCAAATGTCTGACCTTTACAGCTTTCCCGTTTGTTCCCTAGAAGTCTTTTAAATCCATGTTACCGCCTTGTTTTTCATGATCAAGTATGTATTTCTAATGTAAATGAGAAACTTGGTATAAAATATTAAAAGAGAACGTTAGGTTTGGCTTTGACAAAATGGGTTTGGCTGATGATTGATAAAGGCAAAAAGACACAGAGAATATTTAGTAGATCTTGATACTAATGTTTCTCAATCTAAGTGTGTGTGTTTTTGATGTGCCTTAAACTAAAAGGTCAGGCTGAAAGTTTCCTAGGAGGTACATTAGGACCACACTCCTTTCCTAATTCAGTATATGCACTGACTTCAGTTTGCAAGTTCTCACTGCTACCATTTGGAGAATGAGGCTAATAATCAAAAAACAAATGGCTGCGTTCGTGGAGGAGGCACCCAGGGGGGACAGTCCAGTGTTGTTTTTCTCAACCAGCTTCCCCTATCCCTGCTTGATAAGTTCTTTGCCTTGTCCCTGCAAATTAAAGCACCTTTTGATATAACTGGGATGAGTCTTAGAGAAAAAGAAACCTGGGCCAGTCTCTAGCCTCAGTCGAAAGAAGGGCCTTTACCTTCAATGGAGATCGCCCGGCAGGCGAGGGGGATACTGATGTCGTGTGTCTTGCTGGTGAAGCTGTCAATGGGGAGAGAGAGAACATTTCAATTAAGAAAAACCAGATGATTGACTATCTGCACATGCCCTCTGTGTTACAAACCCAAACAGATGATCCAGTGCATAAGGACCTTCTAAGCAAAGGGGGTGGTGAGGATGGGGGAGAAGCTAAATGATGCCTGTCTAGAATGGGTTCTCACAAAGGGCGGCACTGCCGAGATATGGGAGCATCAGTGAAAAGTTATCATGGCATATATGATGCTTTGACTATTGACAGATTCCCAAACTGATCCAATGTCCTTTCCGTTTCCCCAAAGTCCAGGTGCTTCTGCACTGCTTGGTCTATCTCATAAGGTGCTTTTAGGTGTGAGATGCTAGGGAGCAGTTCTTGGGGAACAGCTGTTGACTTTGGCATGAGCACCAATGGGAACACCATGGCCACCCCAGCAGCCTGGAACAGGTCTATGGGAATATATTTAATCAGCTCCCCCCAACAACCCCAGTACTCCCCAAATAGGTAGAAAAACCCTTGGCCATGGCCATACAAGAGGTGCATGGTTTTCCATTTCTTCCCCTAATGCTTGTACTCAGGTCTTCCCATTATCCCCTGGTGGTGGGTCTCTATGGATTTCATCATCGTGGCCAAGAAGAGTGAACTGTTTGCTTTTTCTCACTAGATTTTCAAGTCCTACACCTGGGACACAGCATGTGTGATAGCACTGTTCCTGTGTGCATGCTTGTGTAGCAAATCCAGCTCTCTAAAGCATAGCCCTGTATGGTAAAGGCTGGCCGTGACACAGTCAACAGGGTGAGAGTCAGCCACATTTCTCATTTCCACAGAGACGTTTCGGTGAACTCTGGGTATGTTGCTCTGTGATTAGCTGCCACTCTCCCAGCTGTCACAGTGAGGTTTGTAACTCAAAACTACTGAAAGGCTGTAAGGAAGAAAGACAGTTACAGAGCCCCACAACAGTGACCACAGATGATGACATAAGAACAGACCATGAGAGCAATCAGTGCAGAAGGGATGGCAGCCCTGCCAGTTAACTTGGGAGGGGTAAGGTCATCTGTGTGCTCTGGGTCCTAAGGGGTCAGGAAGAGTGCTCCATGATCACACTGGTAGTATGCAGCCTCTCTCTTGCACTCTTGAATGCTGGGGCATGCTGTCAGCACGTGTCACATTCTAATACCAGCCTTAGTTCTCCTATCCTGTTGATTGTGGGTGCTGATTATGGAAGAAAATCACATCTGTATGGAGAAGCTGATCCTGACAGAGAACTATATTCCTGCCTTAACGATGGCAGAAAGTTTATTGTTCCCTAGGACCCTCTTCCTCTTGACTCAGGCAGTTGCTGACACCACCATGGTGGCCCCTGCAACCACAGCACATTTGCATCAATATTATTCCTTAAAAAATGCTTTTCAGGTTCTCAACTTTAGGGACACAACCAGGTTTAAATTGGAGACTGCCTGAATATATGCACATCGTGAATGAGATACAAATAATTTGGCCGATAAGTTTTAGGCCTCTGTGCACATACTGATATACTAATGCAGGTGATCAATAAGCTTAAAGTTATTTCTTGTTTTCTTTGAAGACCTCATATGTCTCTCAAAAATTATTGGTGACTTGACTTTTGGCTTTGACAAGTATAGAGTAAACTGGGTGGCACATAGTTTATTGTATTTTGTGGCAGGGTCTCACTTTGTTGCCCAGGCTAGAGTGCAGTGTCTCAATCTCAGCTCACTGCAACCTCTGCTTCCTGGGCTCAAGCAATTCTCCCACCTAAGCCTCCCAAGTAGCTAGGACTAGAGGTGTGTGCCACCACGACTGGCTAATTTTTGCATTTTTTTTTTGTAGAGATGGGGTTTTGCCATGTTGTACAGGCTTCTCTCGAAACTCCTGGGCTCAAGTGATCTGCCTGCCTCGGCCTCCCAAAGTGCTGGGATTACAGGTGTGAACTACCTTATTTGGCCCAGGCTGAAGTGCAGTGGTGCCATCTTGGATCACTGCAACCTCAGTCTTCTGGACTCAAGCCATCCTCCCAAGTAGCTGGGACTACAGGTGTGTACCACCACACCTGGCTAATTTTTATATTTTTTGTAGAGACGGGGTTTCGCCATGCTGCCCAGGCTGGTCCCAAACTTGTGAGTTCAAGTGATCCACCCACCTTGGTCTCCCAAAATGCTGGGATTACAGGCGTAAGCCACCACACCTGGCCAAGATTTTGCTGCTTAAACGACCACCTGAGGGGGTGCAGTACCCTGAATCAACCCTTTGCGAAATATAGTCCTTGCATAAAACCTCTCAAAGCAACAGACAACTATGGATGCAAAGTTAATGACTCTGATAAGCTTGTGGAGCATAACTGTTAGTCAATAGATATTTAGAGGCAACTGGAAACTTTGGCATCAGTCCTGAATAAGACTGAAGAAAGTAGCTGAGTTAGTGGAGGTTGATAAGAATGAAGTGGTTCAAAGTGAAGGTTAGAGAAGATGCTAGTGGCCTACCAAGGTTAGGGTGCCTCCCCGAATTTGAGAATGGTGGCTTGGTAAAGAGCACTCTATAAAATCTGTCCGAGAGGCTTACTTGGAACGGACCACTGTTTGACCCCGTGTAATAGAAGTTCAGGAAAGAGGGAGACAATTGTCAAGGAATTATGCAGCTACTAAGGTTTTTATCCCAGAAATCAAATGCCTACCTTTCTCTCAGGAATTCAGGACAAGCTGGAGTAGTCAATAAAAGTTATTTTATAAAAGTGATTGTTCAAATGCTTCAAATACCCACCAGTCTGTGTGGGTCTTGGAGGGACAGGGGGAGAGATAAGTTTCCCACTATCCGACATGTTCTTGGCTTCCTTCCCACTGTCCAGGCTCCAGCTGCTAGGGGTGGGGTTCACAGCTGGAAGGGAATAACACAGCTAAAAACACACGGTCCAGCTTTGCCCTTCCAATGCTTGAGATCTTAGAAGAAAGTCAGAATTATCCAGAATGAAAAAATTAACTGGATGAAAAACAAAACAGGAAACTTCTTGAATACTAAACCTTTATTTAATTGGCTGCCTAACAGTTACAGTTACCATTTAACTGGGCGCTAACAAGTCTCTTTATTTCCCTTAATACTGTCAAAGGGAACTACAAATCTTTACACTGGGGTGTAAAACTTGCTGAGAATTACAAATGTGTTTAGATGCTGGGTAACAGATGGAAGATGTAGTCACTGGACTATTTTAAAACTTGGTTTTTAGTAGACATTTCTGGACAAGTGGCACCTAAAAATGGAGAAGGCAATGACATACTAATATTTTAACTATTTGGCAGAATTCTTGGGAAAGAACAGCCATGCCACATTATCTCATTGATAACTGAGGAAAGAACTCTTTCTGAAATCAATGAATTACACTGAACTATGTCCTTAAAAAATGATTTGGAATACAGACACTTTCATTCTGATTTTGTAATTTGTCTGCTCTGTGCTTCGGTAAGATGCAGGAATACAGGGCAATCCTGGCAGGAATAAGGGCAGGACACGCTGGTCGTAAATAGCCACTATGCAATGAGGTTTACAACATCAAATCTGAGTTCCAGTGACTCACTCCCTGTACAGACACTGCCATCTGGTGGGCATGTTGAGAATTTCAACATTTTACCACTCTACTATTTTCATTTAATGGGATGGAGTTATCACTCTTAAAATTCTTTTTCTCTATTCTTTTAAATTTGCGTTGTGGTTTTCTTTAGTAGAAGGGGTTGAAAAAAATACCACATTCCTTAGTTCTACTGACAAAGATGAACATGTGACTTGTAACATTAAAGCTAAATTTGTGTTTTAAAATAATTTTGCCTAAGACTTCACTAATTTCCATCTCCCAAGGAAAGTTCTAATGTAGCAGTGTACCCAAATGACAATACAGTTTACTTCTTAATGAGGGCAATTAAAAGGCACTTTCCCAGACTATTTCATTAACGATTCTTGATTCATTGGTCTGGGGAACTGCTCTTATTTTTGAGGCTTGACCCTGAGAGAGGTGAATGGGTGACTTGCTGCAAGCCCCGACACAGTAGCTGAGGAAATCGCGTTTAATCTGCTCTTCATCTTCTGCTGTGTTGCAGACTGATCCTAATTGGCTATTTACTGCTATCCATGTGTTTGGTTTTCATTTTGTGTGACCTTGAGGCAGGGCACACTCCATTATGCACTGAATTGCAATTCTTAAATGGTATTTAATTGTACAAGAGCCGTATCTGAGTCACAACAAACAACACATGAGTTGGCTGAATGAGCTTTGTAAGGCAGACGAAGGATGGGACCACCGAATCGATCTGGGAGAAGCTATTTTCATTGTGCTGAACAAGAAGCCTAATTGGCAACTTTGTTTCAGGAAGAGGAGGCATTGCCTGGGTGACTCACTGGATGATAACAAAAAGCCATTAAACATAGGCGTTCCTACCTTGCTCAGATTCTGCTGTTAAAATCTTATAGGAAAACAGCTTTTGAAGAATGATCATGAATAACTGTCTTTCATTAATCCCCTAAAGAGCATACTAGTCCCGATCATTAAAGAGCTAGAGCACTGCTTTCCACACAGACACACAGAAGACTGGAGAACATGAGGATAAAACAAGCCCTTACACATTCCAGGACTGACCATGGGGCTGGCCTTACCTTTTTCAGGTGCAGAGAGATTTGGGTCACTGCGTGGCAAGGCCCCGTCTCCAATATGATTAAACAGCATCCTCTGCAAAGTTACAAGGGTTGATTTTTATGATGTGATATACGGGCATGTGAAACCTTTTAGAAAATGAGATGATTATTCCCTCAGTAAAACTTTTTGTTCAAAATAATTTTTATGTGATATGATGAGCCTAGGAACAAAGAATTTAATTATATTTAAGTAAAAGGGGGTGGGAAGAACCTTAGGTTTTGAGAAAGAAAAGAGTGTTTGAAAAGTTTGTATTACATTTTAAATATAAATGGTAAATGTTCATAATAAAATGTAAAAAATAAATAGTAAATAGCAGTTGTGCTATGAAGTTCTTTTCTTTTCTTTTTAGAGATGGAATCTCACTATATTGCCCAGGCTGGTCTTGAATGCCTGGGCTCAAGCAGTCCTTCCAACCTTGGCCTCCCAAAGTGCTGGGATTACAGGCATGAGCCACCACACCTGGCCTGTGTGGAGTTCTTTATAAATACAAATGCTACAGTGGTGATCTAAAACAGAAATAAGAATTAAAGGAGAAATATTAGTTCAAAAAAATCACTAGTGAATGAAATTTAACCCCTGCATGTTAAAAATCCTTTATTAGCTAAAAAATATATGAAATAATTGATAGTCTACAATTTTTAACTTATAAAAATGCCAGTTTTACATGGTTTTACCTAATATATTAAATATAAAGTACCGAGTCCTTAAAAGCAGATGTACTACAGCAATGCACACTATTGAAATTTTGGCAACATATATACTGCTTCCAATTTTACTAAAACCAGAAAACTTGGGAGGCTAATCAGAGAAGGCTTTCAGAGTTGCCCATGCTGACAACAAGTTCTCCTGGAGCAGAACAAACTGAGAAATGCCCTTGCAGCATCATCAAGTGACAAAGGGAAATAGCTAGTCCAGCCAAATGCACCCAGATATAATTTCTGCAAGACATCAGCGTTGTGCAGAGGCAGTACCCTGGGACTTTCGGGAGGATCACACAATTGGCAAAGACAAACCAATGAAGCCAAATCCCACTCTCTCTCATCCACTTCCACATGTGGCTACAGACTTCTGCCAGGATGGTGTAGAAAAACCGAAATTAGCTGGAGTAGAAATAACTATTTTTCTCTGCTCCTAAACTATTCCCAAATCTTTAAAACTCAGGGCTACCCATGAATCTTCAACTTTGAAACCACCCTTCAAGGCTCTTGAAGTGCCCAAGGGCTGAGCCCAAGCCTCTGCTCTCAGAAAAACAGGGATCACTTCAAAACCAAGTTCAGGCAGGGGATGAGAGCCAAGCTCCCTTACTTGCATGAGGAGTTGACAGGGAAAGGCCGAGGACTGAACCGCTCTTTTCTCATGCATTCAAGAATGGCAAAGGCAAACAAATTGCTCCTATACTCATGGGTACCCAGATAGGAATCAATTGCAGCTCTTTTAAATAGGTCTAGGCAAAGGCAAAGACTGCTGGGCAGGAGAATGCTTCTCTTCAAGGGTATTTTCCTAGTCTAAGAGGTTCCCCCAGACTTCTGTTACATACACAGGGCATGCAAACACAGGCACTTTATTCACCCAACTACTTTGCATAATGTTTAAGAAGCAGCAATGAAATAGATCAAGGAGGGTAAACTTCCCATTTCCCTTTTAGCATCACTGCCAAGCAACTACCATGTGTCCCTATCATAAATATGGCTCAAGGCGGGGAGTGGTGGCTCATGCCTGTAATCCCAGCACTTTGGGAGGCCGAGGCGGGTGGATCACCTGAGGTCAGGAGTTCGAGACCAGCCTGGCCAACACGATAAAACCCCATTTCTACTATAAATACAAAAATTAGCCATGCGTGGTGGTGGGCACCTATAATCCCAACTACTCGGGAGGCTGAGACAGGAGAATTGCTTGAACCCAGGAGGTGGAGGTTGCAGTGAGCCAGGATTGTGCTGCTGCACTCCAGCCTGGGTGACACAGTGAGATCCTGTCTCAAAAAAAAAAAAAAAAAAAAAAAAGATGGCTCAGGCAGAAATTTCTAACCATGGGCAGAAAACAGAGGTGCAATCTTCACCAGCTGGATTGGTCTGACACTGCCCAGCTGCTTGCTTTTGGCAGCTACCATGTGTTTCTGCAGAGATATGTAAGCAATTCCAGAATCGTCCTTGTTTTCTAGTTTCTCTACCCTACAAGGAGTACCTGCGAAGGCTCCACAGGTGTTGGATAGATGGCACTGCATGGTCTCTCTCTTGGGGACAGGCAAGAGTTTTCTCGGGAATGTTTGTGTTTGTCAGACAACAAAGGAGAAGCTGGGAAGAGAAGGAGAGAGGATCATCAGCATGGTAGTGGTGCTGCACCTGTTTGGAGGCGAAAGCCTGAACGTGTGGCAGCTGGCCACAGTTCCCAGGACCAGAAGGTTCTCCGGGCACCCTCAGTCTTCCCCACACTCTTGCACTGACCTCTGGCACTCGATGGAGCAGAACTTGTCACATTAGGTGAAGCCGAGTGAGTAGAACTCAAGCTTGAGGTAGATGGACTTGGCTGGAAACACACAGGGAGCTATTATCACACCCTGATTAAAGGCTTCCCACAACACTGACATATTTGAAACAAAATCATCAACTTTTTTTTCAAATTAGCAAAAAAAAAAAAGTCCATTTAACAATATAGAAAATCTTACTAACTTAGATTGACAAAGAAGTCTGCATGAATTAATAAAAAGTCTGAGATTTTGACTCCTGCCAAAGGAATGCCTTCGTGTTAGATTCAGCTACATACTGTGGCTTTGGACCAGTTAGCAGCGCATTCCTTCGTTGAGGTATAAGTAGAATGAATTCCAGCCTAGGGCCCAAAAATAGGTGAGTGCGTCTAAAAGGCATAAAATGTGCCTTCTTGTTATCTGTAAAAGTATGTTCAAAGCATAAATTTGGAAATAAGTGTTATGCCTCCTTTCCAAAGATAGTGGTGAAGAAAATTTCAGCTTAGTGAACTATTTCAGCATTTATGAACTATCATAAATGCCACATTAGTAGTGTTTAAATAAAATGTTTGGTTGCAGGAGTTATACTGGCTCTAAAATCCCTAAAAACTACATTTTTCTTGGATAAAAAAAAAAACTTTGGAAACTTTCTGATATGTACATAAGTAAAGAGAATTTTAAAATGGACCCTCAAATCATGTCTTTTTTTTTTTCTTTGAGACACAGTCTTGCTTTGTTGCCCAGGCTGGAGTGCAGTGACATGCAATCTGCTCACTGCAACCTCCTCCTCCCAGGTTCAAGCGATTCTCCTGCCTCAGCCTCCCAAGTAGCTGGGATTACAGGCATGCACCACTATGCCTGGCTAATTTTTGTATTTTTGGTACAGACGGGGTTTCACCATGTTGGCCAGGATGGTCTCGAATTCCAGATCTCAAGTGATTCACCTCGGCCTCCCAAAGCGTTGGGATTACAGGCATGAGCCACTGCACCTAGCCAAATCATGTCTTCTTAAAGAAAAAAAAGCCATTTTGGAATGCTAAGAGGGGCCAGGTGCAGTAGCTCATGCCTGTAATCCCAGCACTTTGGGAGGCCAAGTTGGGCAGATCACTTGAGGTCAGGAGTTCGAGACCAACCTGGCCAACATAGTGAAACCCTGTCTCTACTAAAAATACAAAAATTAGTCGGGCGTGGTGGTACACGCCTGTAATCCCAGCTACTCACGAGGCTGAGGCTGAGGCACAAGAACTGCCTGAGCCCGGGAGGCGGAGGTTGCAGTGAGCTGAGATCGCACCACTGCACTCCAGACGGGGAGACAGAGTGAGACTCCTAAAAAAAAAAAAAAAAAAGGCAAGCTAGAGGCAGCTAGTGAGTGGCAATACACTCTGAGAGTCCTGGACTGCAGAAGGATCTTGGGGCAGGTCTCAGAGCTGAACCCTGTGCAGCGTGCCTGGGCTTTTCCATCGCTTGCTGATGTCGTCTTAAAGCGATGGGGCAGTTTTAAGAGAAACGTCTTTGTAGACGCTAGAGACCCATAAAGCAAGAAGAGTGTTTAAAGTTTGTCCTTAAGCCAAGTTCTTGCTTGTTGGTCTGTTCATCAGCACAGCAGAATGAACGGAAACACTCATGACTGAGACAGGAAAGGAATAAACACAAGCAGACAAAAAGCTAATTAAGTACCTGCATGTTAAAGACTTCATCAGAGCTTTCTGATTGCCCTGTAATATTGCTTACTTCAGCAGAAGCTTGTGAGGACAGTGAGGAGGAAGAATATCGGTTGACAGCTGGGTAACTTAACGGGCTGTTTCAGGGGGAAAAAAAAGGTCATTAACTCAGTCTCCAAATTGTACTTTATCATGTGCTAGAATGCTATGAAACCAAAGGGGGGAAAATACATCCCATTTTGTTTTCTCCTGTTTGCCTCAATATAATCAAATGTTTGAGTCTATTTATTTCTCATGCTGTTGCTGTTTTACTGGTGGCAGATGTCTGCAGCTGCCTCGCGGGTTAGTTATTTCATTAAGAAATAGCGTATTTGACAAATTGTGCCATAAAGAATGAGAGAACCATTCCAGATCATCTTGTGGGGTGAGGCCAAATTGTAAGATAATTTGGAATATGACTTACCTGCGTCTAGGAATTACCCTGGTACCATCTGGGCTCACAGAAGCAGGTGCTGAGTTTCTACAAACACGAGGGCTTCCATTAGGAAAATGGACAGGACTGGCTTGCATACAAGCAGAGAACTCCTAAAGATGTAGTAAAGGAAATATCTCATTACAGTAATGATTTGGGCAAAATAACTTATGAGACAGGTTAGCATACTAGGCACACATCCTAATTGCCATCAAGTCTTTACATAGGGAGCTATTAAAGCAAGTTCCAGTATTATTTGGCTTTCCCTCACTTACATTTGTGTTTTCCCAAAAGGAAAGCCTCGCCAACAGCAGACAAGGCAATTGTATTTGAGGGCTCCCTGGTAAAACAGTGCAGTTCGGTAGAAAAACCAAAAGATGTCACTATTGGATACATCATCATCCCTTTAACAAGCAAACGGCAGTCATCAGGCTGCCCTGCCATGGACACCTAAGTATACATACCTGTATCCCTAAGCTCGACTTCATCACAAAGAATTGGTCAACCAGCTTTTTGTGAAGGGGTCTCATATCTTGAGGTACAAACTTCTCATGTACGGCCAAACCAAATTCCAGAATCTGTGCCTTAATTAACAACATAAGGAAAAAACCTCACATCAATGACTACCTCTCACTAAGTGCCTGCTATGGGCCGAGCACTTTACTATGCATTTCGCTTGCATTATTGCTAATCCTCTGCCTCTGACAAGGTAGGAACAGTTGTCACTTTACAGGTGAAGAAAAACTGAGGATCTGAAAAATCCTGCATGGATAAAAGACAAATGGGGATTAGAACTTGGTTCTGATTTCAGACTTAATTTTCTTACTCCCCCAGGCTTCTTTCCCATGTATTTTAGATCTATAATTACAATGCTTCGTAATAGTTATGTGTCCCTTTGGCCCCTTCCTTCTCTTCCCAGGGTGGAGAAGGAATAGGGGCATGTGCTGCTCCCTGTTAAGACGTCCGGCAATTCTCCCCTAAGGATCTCCTCTTTGCATGGCACCCTCTCCCCCACATTTCCCTCTCTCTCCCACTAGGTTCCTCTGTGCTCATCCATCCCTCCCACAGACTTTCAGAATCTGCCAGGGAGGATGGAAAAAACAAAAAGGAATTCTATGACAGTTTCTATGCTTCTTGTTTTTGTTTAAAAAGATTATTCCTGGCTAGGCGCGGTGGCTCACGCCTGTAATCCCAGCACTTTGGGAGGCCAAGGCGGGTTGATCACAAGGTCAGGAGCTCAAGACCAGCCTGGCCAACACAGTGAAGCCCTGTCTCTACTAAAAATACAAAAATTAGCTGGGTGTGATGGCACGTGCCTGTAGTTCCAACTACTCGAGTGGCTGAGGCAGGAGAATTGCTTGAATCCGGGAGGTGGAGGTTGTAGTGAGCCAAGATCACGCCACTGCATTCCAGCCTAGGTGACAGAGCTAGACTCTGTCTCAAAAAAAAAAAAAAGAAAAAGAAAAAAAAACCCCAAAAAACATTATTCATATTCACTTATAATTCAATAAGAGAGCAGGTCCTACTTAAAAAACTTTCCTGCTGTGAGGATCTGAAGAGATGAAGGTAAACATTCAACCTTCCTTTGTTCAACCATCAATAGTGTGTGATTCCTTTGATTCGAGCAGCAGCTGTCTTTTGTATTTAAAAAATGCCCCCCATGCTAACATGGTCAAAAGGACAAATTCCATAGACTGGGAAGAAAATGAATCCTGCATCACCACAACGTTTTGTTGTTATTGTTGCTGTTTTTAATCTTTGCAGCTTGTGAAGATTTTAGGTTGAAAGCTCAGGTCAAACAGGACTGACCCTGGCGGGTTGGGGCATCCAGCACCTTCCCTAAGGGACGGGGCTCTGGATGCTGCCCACTGCCAGCATATTTGCATAACAAATATCAAGGATGCCTTTGAAAGGCACACTTGGAATGCAGTGTGTCTGACGCATAAAGGGAGAGGCTACATCTGTGATGAGGACATGGAAGGGATGTAGGAGGTGGATCTAAACGCAGAGGCCCCCAGTCTTCTCCATTTTAAACACTAGCGTTAGGTGACTTCCCTTTTGTTCACAGAATGTTGCAAGTTGGGTTCTCTGGGAAGTAGACTCCAGCATGGATTTCATAATGTTTATCAGGGTGTACCTTGGGATTGATGCCTGTCAGGGGGAGGGACAGAAGTCCGACTTGACAAGAAAAGAAGTTGAGCTGCACAGCAGTCCTGTCAGCTGCTGCCAAACCCAAGGGACCTCTGGCATGTTTTTAAAAATTTATTTGTATTTTAGAGACAGAGTCTCACTCTGCTGCCCAGGAAGGAATGCAGTGGTGTGATCATAGCTCACTGCAACCTCGAACTCCTGGGCTAAGGTGATCCTCCCACCTCAGCCTCCCCAGTAGCTGGGCCTACAGGCATGCACCACCACACCCCGCCAGTTTTTAGGTTTTTGTAGAGATGGGGTCTTGCTATGTTGCCCAGGCTAGTCTTGAACTCCTGGTGTCTGATGATCCTCCTGCCTCAACCTCTGGACCTTCAATGGTCTGTCGGAGTTGTCCTGTGTTGGTCCCAAATGGCCAGGCTTTCTATTGCTTCCTCAGTATGGGATGTGCGCCACCGAGAAGGTAGCAACCTTGGGCCAAGTGGCTCTCTGCAGCAGAGGCAATCTCTGAAGGGCCTTACAGCTGGAGATGTCTGTTGAGAGCCACATTTCCTGCAGCTGAGGCAGAGTAAGTCTGTCCTGGAAGGAGCACTGGGGTGGTGCATGTCCCTGTCCTCTAGAGAGTTTATCTGAACTACTTTGCAGAGGTCCAGAGAAGGATGGTGCCCTCTCCAGTCCACCTCCTCACAGAGATGACGAGACTTGGCCAAGGTCACATTGACAGTCATTTGCACTGCTTGTCTTATAACAGAGATCTCACATTTCCTAGGCCATGGCTCTTTCCACAAGGTTTCAGGATCATAAGCAGGACATAGAAGAAATAAAGGTTCCCGGTTTTATTTTTCTTGGGAGTCTTCTTGACCCTGAGCTACCATTTAATTCTGGGGAAATAATTCAGTCAGGCTGAATCCAGCAGATACAGTCCTGGGGTGAAGTGAACAATTCATAAGAGGTAAAATACAGATCTTTAAAAATCAACGAAGGTTAAAGTCATTGCATAATCCTAAGTATTGGATGACCTAAACTGCTCACTTCTAGTATCTACAAACACCCAGAGTCACATTGAGAACTTGACTTATTCTTTATTTCCTTACAGATCAGCTTCAAGTAACTCTTCTCTCTCTTCTGTGGCCACCTCTCTCCCTGCAGTATTAGGTTTTGTGGACTAAGCCTACAGAGCATAAAAAATGGATGAAAACCAGACACAACCTCATTTTCTAATCCAAAGAGCATGCTTTACTTATTAATTTGGCATTATCGGGTAGAAAGAGATGCCTTTGTCATGTTTCATCACACACATTCCACTTTTCACAGGAATCAAATGTCTTTATTTCCTGTTTAACACAGGCTTCCAACCATGTCTCTTACCTCAGAGGTTTTCAAACCATTTCAGGCTATCAATAGGGACACAGTAGGCAACAGATTACTCATTCCAGTTCTTTGTACTTGATGGTTCCAAATAAATAAAATAAACCACACTTCTCTGGGGTAGAAAATGATGAGTTGTATCTAGTTTTGTCCATATCATATAATCTATAGGTTTACTTTGCAAAATATGACACTGCTTTAAAGCAAGGTCTATTGATTGCCCACTTCCTTATTATAATACTTAAGTAACAATCTCATTCATGCACTCATATTTGGAGTTGGCCTGAACTTTTCTGAACACAGAATTTTGAGTGAAAAGTTGGCATCAAGACTACAGCAAGTCTCTAGGAAGAGAACATTCAAAGAATGTTTTAAGAGACCACATGAAGTTGTTTGTTTCACAGGTTGAACATCCCTAATACAAAAATTGAAAATCAGAAATGCTCCAAAATTTGAAGCCTTTTGAATGCCAATATGCCACAAGTGGAAAATTCCACGCCCAACCTCACGTGATGGGTTGCAGTCAAAACTTCATGCACAAAATTATTAAAATATTATATAAAATGACCTTCAGGCTATGTGTATAAGATGTATATGAAATAATAAATTTTGTCATTTGATTTGGGTCCCTCCCCCAAGATATCTCTTATGTATATGCAAATATTCCAAAATCTGAAACACTTATGGTCCCAAGTATTTTGGATAAAGGATACTCAACCTGTAACTGGCTGCCATAGTCTACTCATTGTTAAATTAATTTTTGCATCTGAGTGGGAAGAAAAAGTAGAAATTAGCAAGTTGGGATATATTACAGGAATCTGTCACCCTTGCTTGCCAGCTTCTGTTAGACCACTGATGCAGGAAACCATGCAGAGGGGGCTCTAGGTAAGTGAGCACATATCCAGGCAAAATAGAAGGGGGTTGGCTTCTGCTTCCCTTACCTGCTCAAGCATCAGCTCTCTTAATCGTGCAATTTTCTCCCCATCTTCAGGGTGACTTAAGATATATTCTTTGACAAAGAATGCCTAGTAAGGGAAAGGAGAATCAGTCTACTTCAGTGGAGTTACAAGACAAGTCAAAGACAAGTTGTTTTTAAAGACCTGGCATCTTTATGGAAATGACACCATTATAAACCACATTTTGGGACAGATGGACTGATAACTAATGTAGGTGGTTGGTCAGAATGGGAACATAAGTAAAGAATTGTTAAAGGAAGATCAGTGATTGTACAATAAGTACCCTTGGTAAAATAAAGAACAAGCCCAAATCAGTAAACTATATGGCTTGTATCCTAAAACAAACTGCCTTAAGATTCAGTGTGGCCTAGATGGTGGCCTTACCTTCCAGGGTACTGTATCTTTCTGTTTAAGAGAGCAGATGGAAGTTCCACTTAAAGTATCATCTAAGCAAGATCGGTCTTGTCTTTTTTTTTTTTTAATAGAGATAGGATCTTCCTATGTTGCTCAAGCTGGTCTCAAACCAAAGTGCTGGGATTACAGGTGTGAGCCACTGAGCCCAGCCCAGATCAGACTTTTCTATGCGCATGAACTTCTTTCCTTAGAGAAATTATTTTAGATGGATATTTATTAAACAGTCCTAATGTCCTTTCTACTTTTATTCATGCAAGAATGAACATACACACACACACACACACACACACACACACACACACACATTTTTATTATCCAAATATAACATGTTGGGAAAATGGAGTTACTGGGCAATTACAAATGACTGTATGTTTGCTCTATTTACCAAAGGACTCTGTGTCAATTGCAGCCCTGTGTTTGCATGCTGATATGGGTACATAGTCTGAAAAAAGATTCATGAAACCCTAAGAAGTCACAATTGAAAACTTTCTCTGAAACAACAATACCTAATCCTTACCTCTTGGTACCTGGAAACGCCACCATTAACTGCAGCATCTATAACTCCATTCAGGCACATAGTCAGGGGATTAATATTCTGCATCTGTCTTGTCTGACACTGACTAATCAGAGTCTTCAGCTGCTGATTCTTATTTTCCAGCACTTCAATTGCATTTTCCAGAGGACTCATTTCTACCTGAGAAGCAAATGAACATAAATATATATTGAACTTGTAACATTCAAGAAGAAAGACAAAGTAGTTTATCCATGTTCTGAATTATCTGTGCTCCCCCTTGGCTTCCATCAATATCTCTACCAGGGGCCATTCCGTAGAATAGACAAGAATGTGGAAGTCAAGTGGGATGTTCATTAGCAAGGTTTGGAAAGGGCACATAATTATACTTATTCATTGAAATGTGGTTTGGATAATCATCAATTCTATATTAGCACTGCAACAACCAATTTAATCCTTAAAATAATATCCAAGCATCTCATGTCTTTTAAAACTAGTTTTTTTTCTTTTGAAGGGTTAAATATTCAGAGACCCTGAATATTATCACCATTCTCAATGCTTATTTGATATAAAGCACCATGGGAGATATAAAGATGCATTTATGGATCCTCTGATGTCAAGGAGCTTTCAGCCCAGTTGGGAAGATGGGACATATGCCGCATGAACCTCATATGTATATATAACAGCACCATAAGGTGGCACAGGATGGCACACAGTTGGGAATTATAGAAAACAAGATAATATATACTGCAGGATCTATTTGTTGGAGAGCCAAATAAAATCATAATGACTTAAAAATTCCAGGCTGTATGGAGGACCTAATTGTGAAAACGATAAAAGTGCTCTTTAAACGTATGTCATTGGGACTGCTATTGCCTTGAAGAGAAGGTCTGCCAAGCTCTCAGCAATCAAGTAATTCAGGATTACAATTAGCATATTTAAATATTGGCTCATTCAGGCAAGGAAACAAATTAGAGTTTTTAAAGGTCACTTAGATCATCTTAAACCAACACTGAAAAATCCTAGAATATGAAGACTGAACATTCATCAAAGACACAAAGAGAAGGGAAGATAAGCAAGAACATAGAAGATTTTGTAACATGTGTAACCATCAAAAAGCACATGTTCAGGGTATATAAGGATTCTTAAAAACCAGTAAGAAAAAGGCAAACAACCCAATAAAAAATGAGCAAATGAATTAAACAGCCACTTACAAAGGAATACATTCAAATCGCCAGTAAACAAATAATGAAAAGGTGTTGGGCCTCATTTGTGATCAAAGATGTGAAAAATACTACTACAATAACATACTACTAAACACCCACTGAAATGGTAAAAATAAAAATGACAACAGCAGATGAGAGTGAGATTGTGAGCAACGGACTTTCAATTACTGCTACTGGGAGTTCAAGTTGGTTCATTCACTTTGGAAAAACAGTTGAAGATATATATATATGTGTGTGTGTGTGTGTGTGTGTATATATCGATTCAGAAATTCTAGGCATATAAGGAAAAGTGGAGTAGGAGGTTTGTGCACATGTGTACCAGGAAACATGTACAAAAATGTTCATAATCTCCAAAATCCATATGTCCATTGACAAGAGAATAAACATACTGTGATATGTTCATGGAATGGAATAGTATACAGCAATGAAACAAACTTCAATCACATGCAATAACATGGAAAAATATTACAAATAACACTGAGTCAAATATGTCTCAGTAGAACACTAGTATGTTATATAAAGTTCAAAACCAGGTAAAACCAAACCGAGTTGTTTAGAGAGGCAAATAGGTGATACACTAAGCAAGGGAATGGATACCATAGAAGTCAGGATAGTGACTACTTTTATGGTGAAGATGGAGCTACAATTGAGAAGGGGTGCACGGGAGGCCTGCAGGATACCGCTGGAAATGTTCTGTTTCTTTACCTGAATGGTGGAAAATGGGTATTTACTTTCAGATCATTTGTAACACTAAATCTTTGTTTTCTGTACACAAAACCTAAACCATAAAGGAAAAGTCTGAGAGCTCTGAGTAACTGAAAGTTAAAAAGTAAGCAAAACATCTTAGAACATAGAATGGTGGTTGCCAGGGGCTAGGGGAAAGGGGAGAGGAGAACTGCTGTTCAGTGAATATAGAGTTTGAGTTTTCCAAGATGAAAAACTTCTAGACATCTGTTGTACAACAGTGTATATATAGTTAACACTACTGTACTGCACACCTAAAAATGGTTACAATAGTAGATTTTATGTGCTTTTGGCTATAAGAAAAAAGCAATCTTCATCTTTATAAATTCAAATGCTATTAAAAATCAAATTTTCTAGAAAGTAAATACAACAAGATATAATAAACACAGGCAAAATACAAACAACTTGGAAAATATTTCCAACATGAAGGATAGACAAAATGTTAATATTTGCCAAATACTGAAGAAAAGAGACAAAGGATATGATTGGTATAGAGTACATCAATATACGAAAACATACCTTCACTTAGCATTCAAAAAATGCTGAAACAAAACATCCAACCGCAGTATAATTTTGGTCTACTATTTGGAAAGATTACAATATACAACACTTAGTGTTGGAGAAGATGCTGGGGAAAAAAGTATTCCTAAGACTAGTTATCCCCTCTAGACAGGGTGTAAATGATATATCCCATTGCTGATCCATGAATCAGTGGTTACAGTGGGGATACTTTTGATTAATTCACTTCTAGGGAAATCTAAGGGGATGGTCAAAGAAGTGTGCAAAGATATGTGATAGAGTGTTCACCAAGAATTACTTCCTCTATCCTTCAGATTACAATCTCTAAATACTGTTCACCACTAAAATGAATAAGGAGTCATTGGAGAAATAGCTGCTTTCAGGTCTGGGGCAGGAGATGTTCAAGTGATCCTAGACCACCTTGTCTTACCAGGAAGGATGGTAAAGGTAAGGATGGGAGGAAAACATGAAAGTATCTGGCCTGTGATCCATTCATTTTCTTTACTGGGGAATGTCCTTAAGGGACAGAAAAGACAGGTGACTATGTCTTATCTCTTTGTCAATTGAACTTTCAAGTAAACAGACTAAAAATAATTGCTAGGAGGAAGAGATGTTATCTACAGAATGCCCTGAAGTCCCCAGTCAAAGGATTTCTTTAAGTAAATAAACCAGAATCCATGAGGCATGATTATAGAATGTCCCTGAGAAGCTTTACAACTAACTCTCTGGAGCAGAAAATGGAATGTTTCATAACTGACACTTCATAATTTAAATGTGCTTCTGAATGAGGAACCCTATGAACCTCAGGGACTCCACCTATAATTCTGAATTATTACTGATGTGGGGAAGAAGGACCTAGCAGACGATGTGTGATGTCTCAGAAATCTCGCTGCTTTATCTGAGCATCCTGCCTGCCTTGAAATTACTAGTAAAGCTTGATGCTGGGAGGGGTCGCTGAGTCCTGCGTCGAATTTGACAATCAGACCCTGTGTGTTAGCTCAGTAACAAAGACTACTTGGATACTGTGAAAAAAGACGCAGGAGCCATTTTGAAGATGCTCCCAACAGGCAAAGATGGAACATTTTTAAATTTAATAAGAATAACTGCCATGGATTAAAACAAAACAAATATATCCATGAGTTACTAATGATACTAAAAACCAACCAAACAACAACCCCTCCGGTCACTTTTGTAGAATACAGCATTATCTTTCCTGTACCTCAGGGTAATCAAATATTTAGTGAGAGGACATTTCTCTTTACAGAGTATTCCAATGAGTAAATAAACATGAAAAAAAATTACCATTTTGCAACCCATAAAAGATTAATGGATCTGGTCAATGATCACCAGTGGCTGCCAACATCACACACACACACACGACAACCAGTAGCACATAACACCAAATATGAAGTAGTCTTGTGAAAATAAAAGCAAAACATTTTATCAAGTCTCTACTTCTAACTACCAATTTACAAGGAATACAGGTGACAGAGAAACATGTTAAATGACTTCACTGGGATGCAGTCTGCAGAATCCACACGTATGGAAACATTTCAGGATAAACAATCTAGTTTCTTCAACAAAAAAATAAGGAAAGTGATGCAAGGGGAAACTTATAGATTGAAAGAGACTTAGAAGACATTTAAATCAATTGCAATACATGGCCCTTATTTAAATCTGGATTCGAATAACAGAGTAAAAATAATTTTTTTTTTCCTGTTTTGAGACAGTCTCACTTGTTCTGTCGCCTAGGCTGGAGTGCAGTGGTGCAATCTTGGCTCACTGCAACCTCCAACTTCTGGGTTCAAGCAATTCTCCTGCTTCAGCCTCCTGAGAAGCTGGGATTACAGGCGTGATCCACCATGCCCAGCTACTTTTTGTATTTTTTGTAGTGACAGGGTTTTGCCATGTTGGCCAGGCTGGTCTTGAACTCCTGACCTCAAGTGATCTGCTTGTGCTGGCCTCCCAAAGTGCTGGGATTACAGGTATGAGCCGCCATGCCTGGCCTAAAAATATATAATTTTTTTTTTTTTTTTTTAAAAAGAGGGTTGAGACTGTCACCGAGGCTAGAGTACAGTGGTATGATCATAGTTCACTGTAACCTCAAACTCCTGGGCTCCAGTGATCTTCTGGCCTCAACTTCTGGAGTAGGAGGTTGCTAGGACTGCAGACATATGCTACCACGCTGGCTAATTTTTTAAATTTTCTGTTGAGATGGTGTCTTACTACATTGCCCAGGCTGGTCTCAAATGCAGAATAAAAGACTTGGTAAAGTGTGAATGAACACCGTACATTTTATGATCAAGTAATTATTGTTCATTTTTAATGTGACAATATTTCAGGTTTTAAAAAATAAATATGAATACTAAAATATTTGTAGATGAAGTGATATGACATCTGAGATTTACCTCAAAATAGTCCAGTTGAGAGGGAGCGGGTAGACGTGTAGATGAAACAAAATTGGCCTTTTTGATGGCTGTTGGAGCAGTGATGGGTAAGTCAGGTTCATTATATCATTATACATTTTCTCTATTTTTGTATGCTATAACTTAAGTTTAAAAAGGTCACTGGCTGCCATGTACAGAAGAGACTACAGGGATAAGGGGAGGGGGGAAAGCAAATCTTTTACGAGGCTACTGCAGTAATCAGGCACTAGGTGGCGCTATCAGTGGGGGAGCTGAGGAGTGGTTAGATTCTGGGTACACAGTATTGAGAAAGAGGCACATTGTTTTCTGATGGGCAGGATGTGGTATGACAATATTCTCGTGATCTTTAGTTGGATTTTTAAAAAATCATTTATGGATTCTAAACTATAAATGTTTGTCTTGATTAAAATTTTTTTAATGAGCTTAGGTTTTTTTTTTTTTTTTTGGAGACAGAGTTTCGCTCTTGTTGCCCAGGCTGGAGCACAGTGGCGTGATCTCAGCTCACTGCAACCTCTGCCTCCCCGGTTCAAGCAATTCTCTTGCCTCAGCCTCCCAAGTAGCTGGGACTACAGGTGCGTGCCACCATGCCCGGCTGCTTTTTTGCATTTTTAGTAGAGACGGGGTTTCACCGTGTTGGTTAGGCTGGTCTTGAATTTCTGACTTCAGGTGATACACCTGTCTCAGCCTCCCGAAGTGCTGGGATTACAGGTGAGCCATGGCACCCAGCTGAAATGAGCTTATTTTTTAATCAGGACAAAAACACTTTTTTTGGGTTTTGAAAAGACTAAACTACAGAGGAAACAATAGTTCAAAGGCATTGATATCTTAACAAAAGTTGATAAGCTATTGGCGGGTCTATTATGATTTAGAAAATAAAGGTCCCCAATTTCATCTGAAACCTTTGGTGCCACATGTTTCAGAATTAAGAACTTTTCAGATTTTAGAAAGGCAGTATAGGGCCATATATGGTATATTATGTAACCCCTAGCAGGATCTAGGGCAGGTTCCTTTAATCAAATGCATTACATTAATAAGGCTGGGCATGGTGGTTTATGCCTGTAATCCCAGCACTTTGGGAGACAAAGGCTAGAGGATTGTTTGAGTCCAGGATCTCGAGACTAGCCTGAGCAACATCATGACACCTCATCTCTACAACAAATCAGAAAATTAGCCAGTTGTGGTGGCACATGCTTGTGGTCCCAGCTACGTGGGAGGATCACTTGAGCCCAGGGGGTCAAGGCTGCAGTGAGCCATGATCATGCCACTGCACTCCAGCCTGGGTGACAGAGCAAGACCCAGTCTCAAAAACAAAAAAAGGAAATATAATATTTCTACAGTGAAACACATGAACATTCACACTAAGTGAAATAAAGTTAATAAATGGACTTGCATTAGAAAAGCTTGGGTGTATTATTAGCAAATGAGCTTTGGAGCCGAACAAATGAAAACATCTCTTGGTTTTCAGATGCTGACATCTGCAGATGAGGAATTTCAATTCAACACGATGTATTTGTATTTAGTACCTACTACCTGTCCGTGTTCTTGAAGACCTTCTACACTAGGAGTTAAACCAGGAAACCAATAGCTTTAATCGACAGTGAGGACATTCTAGGCAGCAAGAACAAGAGAAAAACACAAAAGCTGTTAAGAGCGGGCTGTGTTCAGGGAACAAAACAGCTGAATTTGATTTGTTCCATTTGCCAGAACATAAGATTACATATTCTAATAAAGTAGGGAGCTGATGTTTGAAAGGTTGTGTTTAGTAATGCTCCTTTTATCATTATCAGCGTGCTATTTTTTATTAGCATCGTATGTGTGTATGACATTTCCAAGGGCTAGGACCATTGGTGAGACTTCACAGGATTTAATGCTCTGGGTAGTAAGTAGCTAAAGGCTCTCTGAATCATTAATGCAGCCTGGATGACTAAAAACACTTCTATAAGTTGGACCCATGCCATTCAGCGGGAAGCATAATAAGACTTTTTGAGCACTGTGTTTAGCAGTCTCCCCACTTCCATGGAAGGTACCAGGGCACAATATGTAAGCAGCCAGCTTTTGGGGACTCTGGACCTCAGACTGGACCAGAATACAACTGTACTGATGTAATCTGCTGAATAGAGTTCAATTTTAATTTTTAAATCCTTAGCTTAATTGAACATGATAGGCTGAGAGTAATTTCAATGCTGAGACATTTCAGGTAAGACAATTCTTGAAAAACAATTTGGTCAGGAGCTGTTCTTTCTTCTGGATTGACAGAACAGGCTTGTGACCTAAATAAGGTATGAATTACTTTATATTTGCACAATTGGCACACTTCCTATCAGAGAACTATGGCAATGAAAGGGTGAGATGCAGGCTCAAAAACAACAAACACATTATTATTTCTGCAGTGAAACAAATGAACATTCACACCAAGTGAAATAAAGTTAATAAATGGCTATAACGGATGTAGCAAGGGAGGCTGTGAGACTGCAGGGCTGTGGCTGACATCGAGGTGCTGTCGCTGGAAGAGCAGCACAGACAGCTGGGTGGGGTCCCACCCTGGATGTGGCTGCCTTCAGCTGTTGCTCTCCCTGCTCTCCACAACTGGGGACTGGAGCTGGGGTCACATTTTACAACCGGAGGGTTCTTGGGAGCTGTGGTTACCAGGTTCTACAGTGGCACCCACTGATCTACAGTAGGCGCTCCACCCAGGACTGCTCAGTGAGACTAATACGCTGCCATCCTTTCTACTGGGAACTGTAACAACACAGACTTACTGTGCATCGGGCACTGTGCAGAGACTTGACATTAGCCTCCTTCAGCCTGTAAGAAAACTACTGCTAGAAGAGATTAATATAATTGGCTTTGGAATCAGAAATATCTGGGTTGGAGTCTCTCTTCAACATCTTTGTGTGTAATCTTTGGCAAAGGCTTTTGACCTCTTGTCAAAAAATGCAAAAACAGGAATAAGAATATATACCTTATAGCTTTGATATGATGATTAACATAAAGCAGGTAGTATTAGCACCGGTCTGACACACTAAGCATTGAAGGTCACACAGCTATAGTAATTAGGAGAGCTGGAATTCCAAGTCTTCTAACTCAAGGGCCTGAGTAGGTTTTTTACATGTAGCAAATTGAGTTGTTTTCAAGGAATTCCTCCATCTGGACGCATTAGGATAATATTAATATTCACCTCAGCCTTAGTAATAGCGGTCAATACCATAAACATTCACTATTTTACTATGAGTGCTTCCAGAGAATCTGGGTCAAAGGAGAAGTAATGAATACACGGCACAACTCCAAGTGAACAACTGTGATGAGAAAGTGCTTGAGAATAAGCTCTGATCCTTACCACTTCACGCTTTTCCACTTCAAACCAGCGAGAGATGCCAGGCAAACTCTGCACCAAGTATAATGACGTTCTCTCCACCCAGAGACTCTACAAAACACAAAACACATTGAGTCTCCCAAGTTGCCCTTCTTTCTAGCTACTTCCATGACTAGTGTTTGTCACTCACTGTTACCAGGTTTTGCTTATTCCTGTCAGCCTTTCTTTAGTCTTCATTCAAGCACTCATGAAACTATCACAGCGAGAGATTGCTGAAGCTGATTTTAACAATTCCACTGTATATCATCAAACTTTTTTCCATGTGGAATAAATGAGCTCCTACTTCAAACAGCAAGCTTAAAAATACAAAAATAGGCTATCATGTTATTTTCTTTGCTATTTCTCCAAAATTCTAATTCAAACTCTCTTCACTCCTTAACATCTAACCATTTAGATCTAGAAGGGTCAGCCAGTCAATGTATCAGCCTGTCAATGTAAGATTAGAATAACAGAGTCCTAAGGGAAGCAAAGGCTTTAGGAACCACACAGCATGATCTATGTTAAGGATGAGGACACAGCCGGGTGCAGTGGCTCATGCCTGTAATCCCAGCACTTTGGGAGGCCGAGGCGGGCAGATCACAAGGTCAGGAGATCAAGACCATCCTGGCTAATATGGTGAAACCGCGTCTCTGCTAAAAATACAAAAAAATTAGCCGGGCGTGGTGGCGGGCACGTGTAGTCCCAGCTACTTGGGAGGCTGAGGCAGGAGAATGGCGTGAACTTGGGAGGCGGAGCTTGCAGTGAGCCGAGATCGCCCCACTGCACTCCAGCCTGGGTGACAGAGCGAGACTCCGTCTCAAAAAAATTATTTTTTTGAAGACACTAGGCCTTAAAGCAGCAATGTGACTTGCTCAAAAGCTACACTACCGATAGAGCCAGCATTAGAACCTACCCACCAGGACCTCTGACTCCTTGTCAGTTGCTAAATCTACTGTGCCACATTTTCTTGTGCTTGTTTGAACTGCTGTTAATAGAGGCAAATCTGTATTTTAGAGCCAGGGCTTCCTCTGGCCGGGACGAGCAACCCCAGGACATGTGAAACCATGCCGCCTTTGTTATTAGCTGCTGTTGATGACAGGTTTCTTTTTTGTCAACCAGGTTTTAGTATCTACGCCTCATCTTTCTTACTTAAACCAAGTGTATTCCCAAGAGGATAATATACTTTACAAAATTCCTGAAATAGTGCCATTTACTCTAACCACTACAAAAAAAAAATGGAAGAGTTTCTTTGAGCCAGCCAAGCTGTGCTGAGATGAATAGGGCAGAGATCCTGTGACAAGAGCTCGCAGTGTTCTGGTGGTGACAGGGAGGTAAGCAGATGAATAAGAGCTCAGAGTGAAGAGAAAGGGATGTTCAAGGCTCTGGGGGCCAACAGAGGGGGATGCAGGCACACACGCCAGCCTGGGGGAGGAGGACAGCAGTTCTCAGAGGGGGCAATGCGTGAGCTGCATTCTGAGGAGTGAGTAGGAGTTTGCCAGGAGGAGAGTGGGGGTAGCAGCGCTGGCAAGAGGAGCAGCTTGCAAAAGGGCTTGGCGGGAGAGGAAGAGAGAAGCTGAGTGTCGTGGAGGCTGAGAGGGAGGAGGGGTGAGTGGGTTGTGGTGGAGATGAGGCTTCTGGAGGGCAGTTTGGAGCCAGATTCTGAGGGCTATAAAGCAGAGGAATCAGGAGCCAGATTTATTATTATTATTTTTTAGGGAGATTGCTGCACCACTGATACAGATTTAAAGTGACAGCCACAAGGAAATGTAGTACGGTGGAAAAAACAATGGAGAAGGAGGCAGAAAATGTGAGTTCTAGGACTGGAGCTACCGGTAACTAGAAGGTGACTTTGAACAAGTCAATTGCCTGATTTCAGTGATTTCTGACCATGTTTTCACTAAAAGCAACTGCAAGAAGAACAATATCATCAACTAGCTATATCTTCTTTAACTGATTTTGGAAGGCACAAAGAATAAGTTTCCAGAAAAAACAAGAACATGATCATGGATCTTTTTAATACTATCCCATTGTTGTTTTCCAGTGGCCTCCTTGCCTTGATATTTAGCCCATCAAATCTCTGGGCACAAGGGACTGCTCTTTATTCAATCCTGTCATAACTCTGCAAAACCTTCCCCTTCTGATCTCCTCTCGGTTGTGAATGATCCCTGGAAGTACTTCGGGGAGTACTGGGAACTGACACTGGCAGAGCTGACCAAGTGAGTTAACATGAGACAATTGTGTTAGGAGCACATTTCCTAGCTTAAGCAGGGATCATCTGTGATGAAAAATGCTAAGCCAATTAACTAACAAAAATAAGCTAATTTTGCATTCTTTGTTTAGGTATGAAATACTAACTGGGGGGGGTCTCACTATGTCATTGTTTGCAAAGAAAGGGGCAGACTCTATCTACTGAACAATCTTGCCTCTTTTCTGCAGTGGGGCTATGAGAAACCTTGTCCCTTTCTGGCTGAGGGTGCTGAAGTAGGAAGGTGTGTTGGAACTACTGAGAGCAGAGAACTCAACATACACAATTTGAAGATTTGCTTTTACTCGGAGTCCTGAGAAATTCTAATTACACACTGTTCTAACAAGAACAAGCAGCAAAGATGGCACATAACTTACCCAACATACCAGCAGTCTACCCAACTGTTCTCTGTCTTCAGGAACTCCTTTTCTCTGTTCATTACGTATTCTTTATTCATTGAACTTTACATGAAAATAAACATCCCAAGGTTCCCACAATTGGTTCAACATAAATGAATGAGAGGACTGACTTCAGCCAGGAGTTCTCAAAGACTGGTCTAAGAACCACCAGCATTAGAATTGTTACAAAAAAGCTGATTTTAGGACCTCCTCCCAGACCAACTGAGTCAGAATTCCTGAGCTGGGCACCAGAATCTGCTTGGTTAGGGAGCACTCCATGTCACTCTGATGCACGTGGAGCTGCAGAACCACTAGACTAAATGATTTATATAGTCCCTTCTGTTTCTGTCACTTGACACTATTCTGAGTAAATATTTACCAAGGGTTGCGCCCCAAGGGGCTCGCAGTCTATCTGAGGAGTTAGCATGTAATAAGAATTGCATGGTACCTTGAATTCATTCTCTTTATCTTTTGTGCCTTTGTGAAATGGTCGGTCATAGCGGAATTTCCAGATGTGATTCACTTTATAGAAGCTTTTGATGTTGTCCGGAACACCCTCTCTCTGCAGGACCTCCTGGCTCTCCGGAATGGGAGTCACAGCATATATCTGCAAATCTAGGATTAAAGAGTCAAGGAGAGAACCTGACTTGGCAAACTCCATGGAAGTCTGGCTCGGGCTGAGCTATGGCAGAGAGAAGGGATGGGTAACAATCTTCTGTTTCCATTTCAGTTGAAGTCATTAAAAAAATTACCAAGAAGATGCCAAGAACTCAGTTCTAGCAAATCACTTCTCAAACTACAGGTCTTGAACTAGTTCCAGGTAGGTGAAGTATCAGCTTGAAATTTCCAAGATGAAATTTTCATGACCTATGAATTTAGATATCACTAATTTGTGTGTGTGTGTGTGTGTGTGTGTGTGTGTGTGTAGGTAGGTAGATGGGAATGGTTTGGGCCTTAGGTACTCAGAATTAGGATAATCCTAATCCTTGTTGATGAGACATCTCTTAGTCTGTGCATGACACATTTAAATTTATTGTTTGCTTATAATAACATGTAAATACCTATGCAACCATGACCAAAGACAGAAACTAGAATGCTGACGATGACTTACATTTATCTGTGTGATTATCTGTGTCCCTCGCCTTCCCACATCTGTGATAACTGCTCTCCCAAATCTTGTATTCATATGCAGGGTGTTTAGTTATAGTTTATATTTTTAAAAATTACATTAAAGGAGTATCATATTAACTTGTATATTTACCTCCTTCTCTTCTTATTTAAAGAAAGATAGCAAAATATTTTTCCTATGTACTTTCTTGCATGTCTTACATTTTGGTTTCCGCTTTGAAATGGTATTCATAATTGTCAGTGGAAGTTTTAAAAGTGTTTTTTAAGACCATCAGTTTCAGGAAAAGGCAGAGGGGTTCAGAAAAGAGTGCTGGGGTGAACTGCCTTTGTCTCTAACACCTATATAATTTCAGCTCAGTTGTTTGTGTTTAGACAATAAGAGTATGAATTATACAGCAATGATTAAAGGCTGTTCAGGATGCCATAGCTAAAAGCCCCCAAAAGATACTGGAGTAGCTCTTTCTCTTCCATTCCTCATTCTAGAATACAAATATCAGGGCGGGGGGAGGGGCAAATAATATGTGCCAGTAAACATAATACTATGATTTTCTTGAACTTAAGCAGTTTCCACAGGATATGTCAAAGGAAGATTATTCTAAAGGATATCACTAAAAAAGAGCTTTAAAGGCAGGGTTGAGCTATACAAGAGGTTTAATTAAAAGGGAAAAATTCTTTCAAGAGAGTTCTTTCAACTGACATCAAGATAATAAATAGAACAATTAAGTTCTATTCAGAAGGAGTTAAAGCTAAAATTAAGATGATGGGAAAGAGGGAGCAGTAAGGATGTGGCTATTGGAAAGGAACAATCTTGCATGAAAATGCTCTGCAGCTAAGAGCCAGTGCAATCTCACTGAGTCCAGCCCTTGTAGGTACGGATACACTGAGCTTCTGCCTGGAAGATGGTCTCATCGGGCTGGTTGGCATGCTGCATGGCGATGGCGTGGGGGAACTCGTTCAGCATTCTCTGTTGGAAGGCTTCCAGCCTCTCGTAGTCATGCCCTCGACACACAAACTCCTTATTCTGGAGATGAAAGCAAAAAAGAAATTAGGGCTATATAGCCGAGTGGATTACAGACAGAGCCAAAAAACATGACACTGGCAGTAACTGACCATACCAAGACACTTGCCCCATACCAAGACAAAATACACTGGAACAATCTGAAAAGTTTGCCCAACTGTTAAAAATGCAGATAAAGATCATGAGTTCACTCTCTACTGCATTTAATAAGACCCAACAGAATGCCTCACTCTTCCCGGTTCACTTGCATGGGTGCAAAGAGGTGGATTCTCAGAGCACCAAAGTATAAAAACAAAACAAAACAAAAAAGTATCCCTCTAAATGTTAATAAGCACATGTGTAAAGATTATTTTTATAAAGTACATATCAAATTCATGTGGGTAATTTCACAATTTGGAGGAAAAGTAAATTTATTGTCTGCTTTTTGTTTTGTTTTTATGTGTGTGTGTGTGTGTGTGTGTGTGTGTGTGTGTGTATTCTGCCGTTCATGATGCTCTCCTTCAGTTAAGAATGGTGAAGGTTATTTCTGAGGTAGGTTAAGACAGCTGGAAAGATGAGAAGGTTTCCAAAAAGTACCTGAATGATCTGATTAGATATGACGGATCTCTGACATTTTAATGATAATGAAGTTGTAATTGAGCACAGTCATTGATGAAGCACACTGCACGTCTTATTAACTCATACAAGCTTGAGAGGTAGTCAGTGCCCCCTACAACACTGCATTTTATAATTGGGGAACCAGGGCTTAAAGTCTTTTTTTTTTTGAGATGGAGTCTCACTCTCTTGCCCCGACTGGCATGCAGTGGTATGATCTCAGCTTACTGCAACCTCCGTCTCCCAACTTCAAGCAATTCTTCTGCCTCAGCCTCCCGAGTAGCTGGAATGACAGGTGTGCACTACCATGCCCAGCTAATTTTTGTATTTTTAGTAGAGATGGGGTTTCACTGTGTTGGCCAGGCTGGCCTTGAACTCCTGGCCTCAGGTGATCTGCCTGTCTCGGCCTCCCAAAGTGCTGGGATTACAGGTGTGAGCCACCATGCCTGGCCATGGCTTAATGTCTTGAAATACTTTGTCCATGTGTACTAGATTGAAATTCTGGTCTGAGTCCAAACCCTGGGCCCTTTCTATTCTGAATATGGCCTAGTGTACGCAGGAAAAACACCTAGGAGCTACCAAGACCAGGAAAACTTGTGGGATCTCAGGCCCTGGAGATCTTCAAGTTAAGGGGAGATCAGTTTGGGGCCTAGAGGAGCTGAGGTCCAAGGTTTTCTGTGTTTTTCTGCTCTACGAGGTTCTTATGTAAAATGCCGTAAAGAGGGACTCCAGGCCACAGAGAGGGAGTGAGAAACAAGTCATGGGCAGAGGCTCAGTTCTTCCGCAGGGAAAGGGCAGCTGCAGGCAGGTAGAGGAAATACAGCAGGAACTGGGCTGGATAACCTACCACGGTTCCCCACAAACCCCTAAATAAATCATGATCTTTTGAAAAACACAAGGTTAGGGCAGGCTCTACCTATAATTGTGGATCCCATACAATTCTAGATTTAAAACTTTCTAGATAAAAGTTACAATTTCTGATGCTGTATTTTAAAAATTCTACTCAAAAGATAATTAATTTGCTTGGTAAAATAAAAGACAATACATCCCTCTCTGCCTATTACAGGAGCCCCCAAATAAATATGTGAATATCCTAGTAAATGAAATACATTTTAAAACAATGCTTATACATAACAGTTTGTAAAAATCAGGGCATTTGCTTTAAGAATACAGGCATTCAATGGTATTAAGAAGCCATTTTAAAATAAAATGAAATTTTGGGTCTGATATTTGGGTCTCCAAGAAATAAAGCATCTTCCTTATCAGTACTCTTTTTTTTTCTGAAAAAAACATAGCTTTATTGAGATATATACAACAAAATCCACCTTTTAAAAATGTGCAATTCAGTGGTTTTTAGTATATTTATAGAGTTGTGCAAACATTAACAAAATTTAATTTCAGAATCTTTTCATCATGTCAAAAAGTAACTGCTACTCACTAGCAGTTACTTCCTATTTTCCCCTTCCCCCAGCCAATCACAAAACTACTTTCTGTTTGTATGGATTTGCCAATTATGGAATTATACAATGTGCTGGCCTTTTGTGACTAGCTTTTACTTAACATAGTATTTTTAAAGTTCATCCATTTTGTAGCACATATAAGTATTTCCTTTCTTTTTATTGCTGAGTATCATTGCATAGATATGCCGTATTTTGTTTACCCATCCATCAGTTAATAGACATTTGGGCAGTTTCTACATTTTGGCTATTATGAATAATGCTGCTATGAAGATTCCAATACAGGTATTTGTGTAAATATATATTTTCCATTTTCTTAAGCATGTACATAGAAGTAGAACTTCTGCGTTAATATTCTTTAAATAACCCAGTTTCTTTTCTTTTTTTTTTTTTGGAGACAGGGTCTCACTGTCACCCAGGCTGGAGTGCAGTGGCTCAATCACAGCTTACTGAAGCTTTGACTCCTGAGCTCAAGCAGTCCTCCTGCCTCAGCCTCCCAAGAAACTGGAACCACAGGTGCACGCCACCAAACCCGGCAATTTTTTTTAATTTTTAGTAGAGACGGGGTCTCACTATGTTGCCCAGGCTGGTCTTGAACTCCTGGACTCAAGTGATCCTCTGGCCTTGGCCTCCCAAAGTGCTGCGATTACAGGCATGAGCTACCGTGCCCAGCCAAATAACCCGTTTTCCATGAGGGGAAAAATCCCTACTTAGATTATAAAAGTGGATAAACGTATTTGAGTGCTAAAATTTATCTTGGAAATTGATCAAACAACAGAAGACTTCTGGCCTCAAGCAATTCTCTTGCCTTGGCCTCCCAAAGTGCTGGGATTACAGGTGTGAGCCACTGTGCCTGGCCAAAAGGAAGTTTTTAATGTTGATATTTGTTTGCTGTTAAATCCAAGAACAGACTTAAAAAAAGGTCAGGCTCCGGGATTCTGAAGAGTGTAGTGCCCTTTAGAAACCAATAGAGGGGGACCCTTCCCTTTCATTGTGAAGCAAATGCCATTTATACCCAGGAAAGCTATTTTTAAAAGAAGGATGATATAGAAGATTGATTTATTCTAATTGACTTTTTAACAAAATTTATTCTATTTGCTAATGCAGTTTTCCAATTTGCTAAACTCTTTAAAATTATGACTCTTAAACTACTTCTAATTTTTTAAAACTTTATACTTTTAATTATAATCTTTCAGACGTGACTCTGCCAACAGTGTCATGTCTGTTTGTGCCAACAGAGGGAGACGACCTACTGTGGCAGGGTCGCGTCTAGACCCTGCTGTGCAATCCCCAGTCCTCTGTGTGACTATAGCTCTAGACTGTCTGCTGCTCTACTCAGAACCTGGATCCAGGCCATCTGCAGTCCTTAGGGGGTTGCTCATAACAGCTTGGGACCAGCTACACCTCCAAAACGTAGTCTTTTAAATTCAACATGTATTCTGACTTTGCCATTTTTTAATTTTCTTTTTTTGGGGGTCTTGCTCTGTTGTCCAGACTGGTCTGGAACTGGACTCAAGTGATATTCCTATCTCAGCCTCCCAAGTTCTTGGGATTACAGGGTGCCACTGTGCCTACTTGCTGCTGTTTTTGATCAGGAATCAAGATTTCCTCCAGTTTTAGGCAGGCCCACCTGCAGAGTCAGCTTTGTGACCACCCACTACACTGTGTGGAGTCTCTTTTAATGCAACAAGGAGATTTCACATTATGTCTGTGTAGCACCCAAATGCATGGTCATTTCAACTGACTAAAGAAAACATTTGTTCCATGTGATACTAAAATGAACCTGTATTGGATATTTTGGGATCTACCTATCTGTCTTTTTCATTCTGAAAGGCAGATAATGATTATTAAACAATAAAGTGAAATCTTTCTCTTCTTCTCCAAGTACACCCATCCTAGTATTCTGTCATATGTGCTGACAGGCAAGATTTAGGTAAACACAAACATCAAAATATTTGTATATTGAGAACTAAAGTTGTAACAATTGATTCAATTTTATAAACTATCCCAGATACCTTTCCTTAGTTGCTTGGGGAATTACATTTGCTCTTTTAAGCAATGTTTTTGTACAAGGAAGGTGTATATACTGAAGTGTTCAATAAATATTCAAGCATAGAAGACACTACTTGGCAGAATGTGAAAAATGAAAAGAATGGAGTTGAATATTTTATTATCTTGTAGGTGTCTTAGAATGTCTAAAAGTTTTCCCTTTGTAGAAATTGAGTTTATACTACCAATAAATTGGGTCTCTTTGCTGGGTGACATTTATCTTTTTACAAATTCATCAAAATGGCCAAACAACACTCTTTACATGGTGCTGGAGGTAGGGTTTTCACATGATGTGAAACTGCATTGCTTTCGATACTCTGCAACTCCGAGCCTCCTGCAGTGCCCCACCATTTTTTTTCTAATACTAACTTGATGGAAATTGCACACTGAATTAAAATAGTGGGTATCAGACAAGGGAAACTATAATTATCAAAGATTGCTCACAAAATATACTAAATTTAGGAAGGGGTTGATTGCTAGCTCGGAAATTATTTAAACAAGGCATTCTAGATTAATATAGTGTCTGCAAAGTAAAAGTTTAAAAAAAGTCTCATGCATATTATTACTTGTCATATAAAATGTCATTAACATCTCAGTTTTCTTGATTGGGATATCTATATGAGAACTATGAAAGCAAATTAAATAGTATATTACTTACTCTTAAGAAAAATGGAAATTTTTTTCCATAAAATCCAACTCTGAAGAACTCTGGTTCAAGACGTTGCTGGTCCATAATTTTGTCATACAAAGAGGCTTCCATCATCTAGAAAGCACAGGAAAAGTTCTAAGCATTTTATCTCATCTTTTGGTTCTATCAAATTTATAGAACAAGATTTCTCTTTTATATAAAGGAGAACTTTATTTTAATTGAGTTTGCCGAAAAGAAAGTTTGACTTTCTTTTTGACACTTTAAGTCGGGGATTGGCAAATTTCCTCTATAAATGTCCAGAGACTATTTCACATTTTGCAGGCCATATCATCTCTTCACAACTACTTAATTCTGCTAGGCCCACAGGCTGTAGTTTGCTGACCCCTGCTTTAAAGGATCAAGTGTATTATCACATGTTATCCCCAGATAAAAATTATTTCTATGCATGTAGTCTATAAAGAAAAATATTTTCTTCACAATCAAGTAGAAATTAACATGAATTATTGGAGGCAAAACTTTTCTAGAGAATTCTCATGCCAGATGTACTTACCTGTGGGTTTGCCTCCACCTGGCACATGGTAATTCAGGACATTTGGAAGGTGCAATCTTGCACAGGTTGGGCAAGGATAAAACAACAAACCAAACCAAAGGAGACCCATAGTGTAAAGTGCTGTCTGGGCTGAAAGCTCTTAAGTGCGCCTGACAATGTTGAAACTATGAAGCATATAAAGCTTATGGTTTCCCATTCATGGTATTATCATCCCCAGGGTTTCCAGAGAAAGACTAATATTACACTTGAAGATTCCCCCTCTATCCCACCTCTAGTAACAGCACCCCAAAGAGCAGTTGGCATGAAGTGTAATGTTTTGGGTTTATAAAAATCTTAGTGACTATGGCACCCAAGGGCTCTCACAAGTAAACATCATCACCTCGCTTCTGTTACAGGGACAGGATGCCAAGAGATGAACAGCAATGTTTTCATATAAAACTGCAGTGCCTGCCAGAGCCAACATAATGGACTGAAGTGAAAACAAGCTTTTTCTCTTTCGTTTTCATGTTAGGAGAAGTATCGATGAACTGCTGACATGAAATACTGGGCCAAAAGGACAGAGTCAGTTCCTGCCAGTTGAATAAATTCCTTGTTGGGATATAAGGGATTTTATGAGCTGTTACAGGTTTATGGTATTATCTCTTAAATGGCTACCTCAAAATTAAAAGGCAATATTGTAATCTTTTTTTTAATGTATAAAAACTGATGATACTCTTTTAGAAACCCTGAAGAACTGAAGCACTCAGCAGGATCTTGTCTATTACAAGATGACACAAATGTTCATGTTGCTCAAGAGTAAGGACTTGGAGGGCAAGGAGGACTTGTTTGAACCTAAGAGCAAAGCAGATATAAAACATTTGGTTCAGAGAAACAGAATACTCAACTCCTTGAGCTCTTTGGTACCGAAACGTCGATCTAAGTCCAGCAAATAAAAACACATTGCTGAAGCTAAAGAGAGGTGACACCTACAGAATTTGGCCCTAAATTATTTAGAAATAGGTCAGCCATTCCTACAGATTTGCAGATTATGGGACTAAGAATGGTATATTGTTACAGAAACTTATGTGTAAGTGGAAATTCTTCAAACAGGGTGGAGATTTTCCACAATAAACTAAAAGTGTTAATCCTGGATTAGATTGTATATTTCATATGTGGTGTTTAAAACCGATCAAGTGCTCACTTTTTTATGTTAAATAAAAGCATTACACAAATCAATTTGCTATTTCTCTGTATAAATAGCTAAGTATGCTTCAGAGGATTTATCTTAAAAAAGGTTTCTGCAAGACCACAAAGTTAATTTCATAGAACCACACTGGAAAGCTAATCACAAAGGGAGGCTATGGTCTGATCAGGATGCACCCAGGCACCTTACCCGCATCTTGCTCAGGTTTCTGTAGTCATAATAACTCTCATACTGCTCTGCAATCTTCCGGCACAAGATAATGCCATTCTCCCAACACTGTGGACAAATGAATGAGATCAATGGAACCATCCGACAACATCCACTTACTTCTACCCAAAAGTCAGAACATGAGTGCTTTCAGAGCACCAAGCCTTACTCCTTAATCTCTTTTTTTTTTTTTTTTTTTTTTCGGAGATGGAGTCTCGCTCTGTCACCAGGCTGGAGTGGAGTGGCCTCATCTTGACTCACTGCAACCTCCGCCTCCCTAGTTCAAGCGATTCTCCTGCTTCAGCCTCCCGAGTAGCTGGGATTACAGGCACACACCACCACACCCAGCTAATTCTTGTATTTTTAGTAGAGATGGGGTTTCACCATGTTGGCCAGAATGGTCTTGACCTCCTGACCCCATGACCCACCCGCCTCGGCCTCCCAAAGTGGTGGGGTTACAGGCGTGAGCCACCGCGCCCGTCCGCTTCTTAATCTTTATAAAACACCTTGAGACTTCAAGCTTGAAAACACCATGTAATTGAAATGTAAACTATTAAAAATCCTTTGAATGCTGGAAATGATAATCTACCACAACAGTCATTAATATATGGTACATGAACAATATTTTTTGGTGTCATTCCAGAATCATCTTGAAATAACTACAGTTCCACAATGGCTGAGTAGATGGATATAAACAGGTCCTCAGTGCAGAGGAGAGAATTACCACTGACCCCTAAGGCCCAATTATCTGTGACTGGTACCCTGGATTCCTTGTTTGGCTTAGTTGTGCTTGCAAATTGTGAGGGGTCTAACCAAGTTGGTTACTCTCAGCAGAAATGTAAAAATTCTTTAATCTAGTATAGGTGTCAGCAAACATTTTCTGCAAAGGGCCAGAAAGTCAACACTTTAGTCTTTGAGGACCATATAGTCTTGGTCACAACTCTGCTGTACTCAATTCTGCTGTTATAGCACCAAAGCAGCCATAGACACAATTAAGCATGGCTGTGTTCCAATAAGAATTTAGGGCCACTAAAATGTGCATTTTATATCATTTTCACATGTCCCAAAATGTTATGATTCCTTTGATTTCTTTCAACCATTTAAAAACATAAAAGAGATTTGTAGCTTTGGGGCTGTAGAGAAACAGGCAGTGAGCCATTTGACCTGTGGACCATAGTTTGCAACCCCTGATCTAGCACAAACTCCTGGGGATGGACCAGTAAATGAATCCAGAGAGTTTGCACCACCTTATCCCACAGGTGGAAACTTTACAGCAGGAGGGCACAAAAACATTTCTTTTGGTATTCATGTAATGATATGTCAGTGTAGCTAGATAAATAATAAAGTAAGATGTGGAAGAAGCAATTTCCTTGCATCAAATTTTTACGTGTACCCAATTATATTTTGTAAAAGAATTACAGACATTGGTTGTATTTTAATTTTCTGTTTAACCTCCGCAATCTGCAAGATAAATTTGAGTCTAAGACATGTACCACCAAAGCATCCAAGTGTTCAAATCCAATAAACAATGGCGGTCAGATTCAGGAATTTTTTAAGTACTACAAGCCCTTGAAGAGGGGCAGCAAGTGGAGGGAGGTGATGTACTGAATTGCTTTATGAAGTCAGTGAGGTTTCTTCAACACCCCAAGGCATCTCTTAAGTATATGATGGGATGCCACAAAATTCTTTAAACAAATTAAGTTTCATATATTTTACCTTAAAGTGTAATGGAGCAGAATGCATGCCAATTTCGGGAGAGTGTGAAGGGTGATAACGGTTTTTCAGAGAATACAATATCTGCGTGCTACGGTCTGCACGTTTGGGTCTCTGACAAATTCGTATGTTGAAATCCTAACCCCTAGGGTGATGGTATTAGGAAATGGGGTCTTTGGAAGTGATTAGGTCATGAGGGTGGAGCCCTCATGATTGGCATTAGTGCCCTTATAAAAGAGGCCCCAGAGAGTTAGCCAGCCCCTTTCACCATGTGAAGATACAGCAAGATGGCCCTCACCAGACACTGTATCTGCCAGGGCCTTGATCTTGAACTTCTCAGCCTTCAGAAATGTGAAAAATAAATTTCTGTTGTTTATAAGCTACCCAGTCTAGGGTATTTTGCTAAAGCAGCCACGAATGGACTATGTTACTGGGGATCAAAATCTCTAAATCGGTGTTTATCAAAGTGTAATGAAAAGGTCATGCACATTGGACTCTCCTAGGGTCCTTGTAAAATCACTGATTCCCCAGCCTCGTGCCAGACAAGGCACGAATCAGAATGGCTCACTCAGAATCAAAATGAATCAGAATGGCTAGGTGGGGCCTAGGAATCTGCATTTTAACAAGCTTTTGGGTGTTTCTAATATACATTAAAATGTGAGGATCCCTGCTCAAGGAGGTGGGCATTCATAAACTAGAAATGAAAGGGAAAGGGACATCAACACCATCACCCCAGGAGGGACCCCCGGCAGGGCAGGGCCACTTACTTTGCCTCTGTCAAAGTTCTGGATGATGGTGAGATGCAGGTGCTCTTTGCGCTGCCATTCTGTTTGCATGGGGTAGGTCAGGAACTCCCTGAGGGGCCGATCAGACCATTCCAGTAGCTCATCATATAAGAGGAGGGTATATGCAGCTTCTGCAAGTCACGTGAGAAGACAATGATTGAGACAGGACCCCAAGCCACATTCCCTCAAATGTGGCCAGTTTCCGACAAACTGGGGGAAAAAATACTATTTTCTAAATTTCGTGATATAGCAGAAAAATGTCCAGAATATATGCAGCAGTAGGGTAATGAACAAGGACTTCCCCTGGATGATGGACTTGGACTAATCAGAGATCTGTACTTCATCTTTTGTTTCCCTGTATTTTCGTCTTTTGTTTTTGTTTTCCCTAAAATGTCTGTATGCTACAGCATTATAAAAATGTGTAAGGATATCATGCTGTTGCTGGTTCAAAGATGTGGAGAGACAGGCCTTTGTTTGCTGAGAGAGTTCACTAGTAAGTTCCTTGGGGACTATGAGCATCCCCCAAAGAGCAGGCTTAGGAAATAAAAAATGGCAAATTCTTCGGGATAATAAAGGGCTGAAAAATCGAAACTGGTGAGGAGGGGGTTCAGAGTGGAGGCAGAATTTACAAGCGGCAAAGAAGCCAGAGAGGAGCTGAGTGAAGACCAAAAAAAAAAGAAAAAGAAAAAAATCCAGCAACAGGGTAGGGATTGGAGAGGGTGGAAGTGGTGCTGGATGAGGAGTGGGGGGAGTGTGTGGGTGTGTGGGTGTATTTGTGTGTGTGAGACAGAAAGAACCGTTGCAGGCTGTGTGATATGACTGCCTTGCCCCAGATGGCCCCACAAATCTTCTGTAAAGACTACTGATATCATTACATGCTTGGCATGGTTGGATTTCCTGCAGAAACAAGGGCTGATTTTCCATATACACATAAGTGGAAAAGGTGACCTATGGATTTAAGTATAGTTGGCAGATAGTGTATTTGACAGGATACTTGCCATTCTGCAGGTCTCTCCTTTTCCTGAACTGTAAATATAGCCCAATAGATCAGGAATAGGAACCAGAATTGTCACTGATAAAGGACTATAATAATTTTTTCTCTAATGTCATAATAGCCAACTCAATTGCTAAATTGAATAAAATGGACAAATACTTATATTATTAATCCATTTAACTCCACCTCAGGTTTCTCAAAAGACATAATGATAGCTTTTAAGATGGTATCAATAATGGTAATGACTTTTATTCATTTATTTGCCTTTAGGGTAACTACACATAAAGCCCTAAAGTAATATGCTGAGTTATAATGCTATGATGTGGCCATCTCCATGTAAAAAAGATAGTTGCAATAAGAAGGGCCAGGGCCCCTATCACAGGCTCTGGTCTTTTTTCTCTTCAATTACCTTTGGTGAGCTTATACAATCTCCTGGTTCAATTACTATTGTGAAAGTTTTCCTAATCCGCCAGCAGTCTCTTATCCCCCTCCATTCAGTTTGCACAGTTAGCAATATGAACTTCTTTCAATGCAAATAAATGATCATGTTGCTTCCCTGGTTAAAACCAGTCCATGACTCTCAGTAGCTCAAACAATAAATTTAGGCCTCCTACAGTGACAGAGAAGGTTGCTCATGATCTGCTTCTTACCAATCTCTCTATCCACATTTTCTCACTGGGTCTCCATGTAGTACAGGTATGAAAGAGCCCACCTCCATCTCTTTTAAGAAGCTTCAGCAGCTGCTGAGGCTCCAGTCCTCATAGTTGGAGCCCCTGGACCCCATTATCCACTTTCCAGGAATGAGCAAGATGCATTGTGGTCCAGAGGCAGCTGGGCACAAGAAAGCTGCCCGACAGGGACAGGGATGGCTTCTGTTGCATGCACTCTTGCTGGTCTCTTTCTTTATGGGATTGAACGTGAGATGGACAGAGAAAGCAGCCACTAAAGGGTGTCAGTTAACTGGTGGACGCAGAAACAGAGCTGAATCACCATAACATAGGTAGCCATGGAAGACTACTCTGATTGCACAAGAATTATAATAACCAGATCCTCAGAAGGGTGCTGTTATTTTAACAGGCATCTAGTTTTCTCTGACATCCCTGAGATGATTTCCTGATGTTTAATTCCCCATGTATCATTATAATAAATGCTAAGCATCTAAGGAAACCCTACGCATATTTTTGTTCTTGCATCCACACTCTTTGCTCTTGTCATCCGAACAAGCTGTGCTTCCTCTCACATACCTCTCTGATTCACACCTAAGGGCCTCACAGCTTGTGCCTGCAAGACCTTCTTTCCCCCTTTGCTGAAATAACTCCTACTTTCTCTTAATGACCTGGCTCAGGAGTTACCTTCTTTGTCACTCAAATTTCTTTTGTGTCTCTGTCAGCATGTGACTACTCAGAAAATATCCCAGAGACTAACTGATCATTTCAAAGGATTAGGAAGACTGAGGAATGTCCTTCCCACAGCTGCCCACAGGCAGTGATGACTTCAAGGGCGATGAAAGTCAAATTTACGGAGACAGAAAGTAGAATAGTTGTTGCCAGGGGTAAGAGGAATGGGGAGTCAGTGTTTAACGGGTACAGAGTTTCAGTTTGGGAAGATGAGAAAAGTTCTGCGCCTATAGTCTCAGGTACTCAGGAGGCTGAGGCCAAGAGTTCAAGATCAGCCTTGGTAACACAGTGAGTCCTCGTCTCTAAAAAAATTTATTTTAAAATTAGCTAGGTGTGGTGGCACATGCCTGTAGTCCCAGCTACTTGGGAGGCTGAGTCAGGAGGATCATGTGAGTTCAAGACCAATCCTGGGTGATATAGTGAGACCCCCATCTCAAAAAAAAGAAAAGTTCTGTCAGTGGATGGTGGTAACGGTAGCACGACAATGTGACTAAACTTAATACCACTGAACTGTACACTTAAAAATGGTTAAGATGGTAAATTTTATGTTATGCACAATTAAAAAACAAAAAGAGGCCGGGCACAGTGGTTCACACCTGTAGTCCCAGCACTTTGGGAGGCCGAGGCAGGTGGATTGCCTGAGGTCAGGAGTTTGAGACCAGCCTGGCCGACATAGTGAAACCCTGTCTCTACTAAAAATACAAAAAATTAGCTAGCATGGTGGCAGGCACCTGTAATCCCAGCTACTCAGGAGGCTGAGGCAGGTGAATCACTTGAACCCAGGACAAGGAGGTTGCAGTGAGCTGAGATCACGCCATTGCACTCCAGCCTGGGCAACAAGAGTGAAACTCCGTCTCAAAAACAAAAACAAACCCCCCCAAAAAACAAAAAGAGCAATGAAGGTCTCCAGTCTCCAAATGCTTTCCCAATCAGCTTGCCCTTGGAAGGTCCTGGGATGGGCGGAATGCCAGGTGTGGGTCAGGTGCCCCTGGGAAAGCCTGGGAAAAGAAGGCACTGGCAGGCAATCAGATGAAACTGACAAATGACTGAGCGATGGCATGGAAAAGATGTGAAGACAAATTACACCTGTTTCAGAATTTGATTTGGGAAAATGACAACATACATCTGAGAAAAACTGTGTCTAGAGGAAGCAGTAGTAAATTTTTATTAATCCCATTCTACCATTTTGAGAAGTGTATTACAAGGACACCAATATGCAAAAAGAAATAAGTGAGAAGAGTAGAGATGAGTTAGGCATGGAGGCTGCTGTCACAAAAGGCTGGAAAAGGGTTAAGTCACTTAAACAGAATCCTAGAAAGATAGAAAAGTTCCCTGTCAATTTCACTGTCTCCAAGGACAGAAATGAAGATAGAAGAGAGAAAAATAAAATGTTACATGGGAAAAGAACTGATTTCTTATGACTTTGAGGAACATAAAGACTGCAAGTTGAGTAAACAAATTAAAAAAAAAAGATTTACCCAGTTTTGAAATATCATCAGACAAATTTGGACTTTATTTCAGAGAACCAAAATATATCTCTTATATATCTAGAGTAGCTTATCCTCACTTACCTCCCGCATTTAACAAACGGAAAGGACATCCACACCAAAAACCCATCTGTACATCACCATCATCAAAGACCAAAAGTAGATAAAATCACAAAGATGGTGAAAAAACAGAACAGAAAAACTGGAAACTCTAAAAAGCAGAGCACCTCTACTCCTTCAAAGGAACGCCGTTCCTCACCAGGAATGGAACAAAGCTGGACGGAGAATGACTTCGACGAATTGAGAGAAGAAGGCTTCAGATGATCAAACTACTCTGAGCTACAGGAGGAAATTCAAACCAAAGGCAAATAAGTTGAGAACTTTGAAAAAAATTTAGACGAATGTATAACTAGAATGACCAATACAGAGAAGTGCTTAAAGGAGCTGATGGAGCTGAAAGCTAAGGCTCGAGAACTACGTGAAGAATGCAGAAGCCTCAGGAGCCAATGCGATCAACTGGAAGAAAGGGTAACAGTGATGGAAGATGAAATGAATGAAATGAAGTGAGAAGGGAAGTTTAGAGAAAAAAGAATAAAAAGAAACGAACAAAGCCTCCAAGAAATATGGGACTATGTGAAAAGACCAAATCTGCGTCTGATTGGTGTACCTGAAAGTGACGGGGAGAATGGAAACAAGTTGGAAAACACTCTGCAGGATATTATCCAGGAGAACTTCCCCAATCTAGCAAGGCAGGCCAACATTCAGATTCAGGAAATACAGAGAACGCCACAAAGATACTCCTCGAGAAGAGCAACTCCAAGACACATAATTGTCAGATTCACCAAAGTTGAAATGAAGGAAAAAATGTTAAGGGCAGCCAGAGAGAAAGGTCAGGTTACCCACAAAGGGAAGCCCATCAGACTAACAGCGGATCTCTCGGCAGAAACTCTACAAGCCAGAAGAGAGTGGGGGCCAATATTCAACATTCTTAAAGAAAAGAATTTTCAACCCAGAATTTCATATACAGCCAAACTAAGCTTCATAAGTGAAGGAGAAATAAAGTACTTGACAGACAAGCAAATGCTGACAGATTTTGTCACCACCAGGCCTGCCCTAAAAGAGCTCCTGAAGGAAGCACTAAACATGGAAAGGAACAACCGGTACCAGCTGCTGCAAAATCATGCCAAAATGTAAAGACCATCGAGACTAGGAAGAAACTGCATCAACTAATGAGCAAAATAACCAGCTAACATCATAATGACAGGATCAAATTCACACATAACAATATTAATTTTAAATGTAAATGGACTAAATGTTCCAATTAAAAGACGCAGACTGGCAAATTGGATAAAGAGTCAAGACCCATCAGTGTGCTGTATTCAGGAAACCCATCTCACGTGCAGAGACACACATAGACTCAAAATAAAAGGATGGAGGAAGATCTACCAAGCAAATGAAAAACAAAAAAAGGCAGGGGTTGCAATCCTAGTCTCTGATAAAACAGACTTTAAACCAACAAAGATGAAAAGAGACAAAGAAGGCCATTACATAATGGTAAAGGGATCAATTCAACAAGAAGAGCTAACTATCCTAAATATATATGCACCCAATACACGAGCACCCAGATTCATAAAGCAAGTCCTGAGTGACCTACAAAGAGACTTAGACTCCCACACAATAATAATGGGAGACTTTAACACCCCACTGTCAACATCAGACAGATCAACGAGACAGATTGTTAACAAGGATACCCAGGAATTGAACTCAGCTCTGCACCAAGCGGACCTAATAGACATCTACAGAACTCTCCACCCCAAATCAACAGAATATACATTTTTTTCAGCACCACACCACACTTGTTCCAAAATTGACCACATAGTTGGAAGTAAAGCTCTCCTCAGCAAATGTAAAAGAACAGAAATTATAACAAACTGTCTCTCAGACCACAGTGCAATCAAACTAGAACTCAGGATTAAGAAACTCACTGAAAACCACTCAACTACATGGAAACTGAACAACCTGCTCCTGAATGACTACTGGGTACATAACGAAATGAAGGCAGAAATAAAGATGTTCTTTGAAACCAACAAGAACAAAGACACAACATACCAGAATCTCTGGGACACATTCAAAGCAGTGTGTAGAGGGAAATTTATAGCACTAAATGCCCACAAGAGAAAGCAGGAAAGATCCAAAATTGACACCCTAACATCACAATTAAAAGAACTAGAAAAGCAAGAGCAAACACATTCAAAAGCTAGCAGAAGGCAAGAAATAACTAAAATCAGAGCAGAACTAAAGGAAATAGAGACAAAAAAAACCTTTCAAAAAATTAATGAATCCAGGAGCTTTTTGAAATCCAGGTTTTTTGAAAAGATCAACAAAATTGATAGACCACTAGCAAGACTAATAAAAAAAAAAAAGAGAGAAGAATCAAATAGACGCAATAAAAAATGATAAAGGGGTTATCACCACCGATCCCACAGAAATACAAACTACCATCAGAGAACACTACAAACACCTCTACTCAAATAAACTAGAAAATCTAGAAGAAATGGATAAATTCCTCGACACATACACTCTCCCAAGACTAAACCAGGAAGAAGTTGAATCTCTGAATAGACCAATAACAGGAGCTGAAATTGTGGCAATAATCAATAGCTTACCAACCAAAAAGAGTGCAGGACCAGATGGATTCACAGCCAAATTCTACCAGAGGTACAAGGAGGAATTGGTACCATTCCTTCTGAAACTATTCCAATCAAAAGAAAAAGAGGGAATCCCCCCTAACTCATTTTATGAGGCCAGCATCATCCTGATACCAAAGCCGGCCAGAGACACAACCAAAAAAGAGAATTTTAGACCAATATCCTTGATGAACATTGATGCAAAAATCCTCAATAAGATACTGGCAAACCAAATCCAGCAGCACATCAAAAAGCTTATCCACTATGATCAAGTGTGCTTTAACCCTGGGATGCAAGGCTGGTTCAATATACGCAAATCAATAAATGTAATCCAGCATATAAACAGAACCAAAGACAAAAACCACACGATTATCTCAATAGATGCAGAAAAGGGCTTTGACAAAATTCAACAACCCTTCATGCTAAAAACTCTCAATAAATTAGGTATTGATGGGACGTATCTCAAAATAATAAGAGCTATCTATGACAAACCCACAGCCAATATCATACTGAATGGGCAAAAACTGGAAGCATTCCCTTTGAAAACTGGCACAAGACAGGGATGCCCTCTCTCACCACTCCTATTCAACATAGTGTTGGAAGTTCTGGCCAGGGCAATCAGGCAGGAGAAGGAAATAAAGGGTATTCAATTAGGAAAAGAGGAAGTCAAGTTGTCCCTGTTTGCAGATGACATGATTCTATATCTAGAAAACCCCATCGTTTCAGCCCAAAATCTCCTTAAGCTGATAAGCAACTTCAGCAAAGTCTCAGGATACAAAATCCATGTGAAAAAATCACAAGCATTCTTACACACCAATAATAGACAAACAGAGACCAAATCATGAGTGAACTCCCATTCACAATTGCTACAAACAGAATGAAATACCTAGGAATCCAACTTACAAGGGATGTGAAGGACCTCTTCAAGGAGAACTACAAACCACTGCTCAAGGAAATAAAAGAGGATACAAACAAATGGAAGAACATTCCATGCTCATGGGTAGGAAGAATCAATGTCGTGAAAATGGCCATACTGCCCAAGGTAATTTATAGATTCAATGCCACCCTCATCAAGCTACCAATGACTTTCTTCCCAGAATTGGAAAAAACTACTTTAAAGTTCATATGGAACCAAAAAAGAGCCCGCATCGCCAAGTCAATCCTAAGCCAAAAGAACAAAGCTGGAGGCATCATGCTACCTGACTTCAAACTACACTACAAGGCTACAGTAACCAAAACAGCATGGTACTGGTACCAAAACAGAGATACAGATCAATGGAACAGAACAGAGCCCTCAGAAATAACGCCGCATATCTACAACTATCTGATCTTTGACAAACCTGAGAAAAACAAGCAACGGGGAAAGGATTCCCTATTTAATAAATGGTGCTGGGAAAACTGGCTAGCCATATGGAGAAAGCTGAAACTGGATCCCTTCCTTACACCTTATACAAAAATTAATTCAAGATGGATTAAAGACTTAAACGTTAGACCTAAAACCATAAAAACCCTAGAAGAAAACCTAGGCATTACCATTCAGGACATAGGCATGGGCAAGGACTTCATGTCTAAAACACTAAAAGCAATGGCAACAAAAGCCAAAATTGACAAATGGGATCTAATTAAACTAAAGAGCTTCTGCACAGCAAAAGAAACTACCATGAGAGTGAACAGGCAATCTATAAAATGGGAGAAAATTTTCGCAACCTACTCATCTGACAAAGGGCTAATATCCAGAATCTACAATGAACTCAAACAAATTTACAAGAAAAAAACAAACAACCCCATCAAAAAGTGGGCAAAGGAGATGAACAGACACTTTTCAAAAGAAGACATTTATGCAGCCAAAAGACACATGAAAAAATGCTCACCATCACTGGCCATTAGAGAAATGCAAATCAAAACCACAATGAGATACCATCTCACACCAGTTAGAATGGCAATCATTAAAAAGTCAGGAAACAACAGGTGCTGGAGAGGATGTGGAGAAATAGGAACACTTCTACACTGTTGGTGGGACTGTAAACTAGTTCAACCCTTGTGGAAGTCAGTGTGGCCATTCCTCAGGGATCTAGAACTAGAAATACCATTTGACCCAGCCATCCCATTACTGGGTATATACCCAAAGGACTATAAATCATGCTGCTATAAAGACACATGCACACGTATGTTTATTGCGGCACTATTCACAATAGCAAAGACTTGGAACCAACCCAAATGTCCAACAGCGATAGACTGGATTAAGAAAATGTGGCACATATACACCATGGAATACTATGCAGCCAAAAAAAATGATGAGTTCATGTCCTTTGTAGGGACATGGATGAAATTGGAAATCATCATTCTCAGTAAACTATCGCAAGGACAAAAAACCAAACACCGCATGTTCTCGCTCATAGATGGGAATTGAACAATGAGAACACATGGACACAGGAAGGGGAACATCACACTCTGGGGACTGTTGTGGGGTGGGGGGAGAGGGGAGGGATAGCATTAGGAGATATACCTAATGCTAAATGACGATTTAATGGATGCAGCACACCAGCATGGCACATGTATACATATGTAGCTAACCTGCACATTGTGCACATGTACCCTAAAACTTGAAGTATAATAATAATAAAAAAAACAGAAAAAAAAATTTTTTTAAAGTTTACTGTTTTTTTTCTTTTTGAATCAAGAATTACCAATATTCATAAAGAAAATCTGCTTATCAGGTGTCAATATTTAATTAAAGAGTACGTTAATTCGTCATACATTTATTTAAATCTCACACTGCTAGGCACTATTCTAAGAACTGAGAAGAGTAAAGATAAGAAAAACATCACTGTGGGCCAGGCGCAGTAGCTCACACTTGTAATCCCAGCACTTTGGAAGGCCAAAGCAGGTGGATCTTCTGAGTTCAGGAGTTCGAGACTAGCCTGGGCAATATGGCAAAACCCTGTCCCTACCAAAAAAAAAAAAAAAAAAAAAAAAAAAAACAGAAAAAGAAAAAAAATTAGCTGGCTGTGGTGGCATGTGCCTGTGGTCCCAACTAATTGGGAGGCTGAGGTGGGAGGATCGCTTGGGCTTGGGAGGCAGAGGCTGCAGTGAGCCCAGATCGTGCCACTACATTCCAGCCTGGGTGACAGAGTCAAACCTTGTCTCAAAAAAAAAGAAAAGAAAAGAAAATATTACTGTCCTCAAGGGACGCTTTAACTGAAGATTATCCATATATACATGCATGCATGTACATACACAATATATAATACATAACCATATAATATGCAATTATTAATAAAAAACAGTTTGATAGGTACTTTAATAGAAATCTGGGGCCAGGCGTGGTAGCTCACATCTATAATCCCAGCACTTTCAGAGGCTGAGGCTGAGGCAGGTGGATCACCTGAGGCCAGAAGTTCGAGATCAGCCTGGCCAACGTGGTGAAACCCCGTCTCTACTAAAAATACAAAAAACTTTAGCTGAGCATGGTGGCAGGCACCTGTAATCTCAGCTGCTCAGGAGTCTGAGGCAGGAGAATAGCTTGAACCTGGGAGGTGAAGTTGCAGTGGGCTGAGATTGCACCACTGCACTCCAGCCTGGGCGACAGAGTGAGACTCTGTCTCAAAAGCAAAACAAAACAAAAAAATCTGGAAAAAAAGCAATGGGAAAAAAGAGATGGGAAAATAACTTAGCCTACGGGAGAAGGATTGTGGGGCATGGAGATGGTGAGAGAAAGAGAAGAAAAAGAACTTCAGGAGGGGGATGGCTGCATGGAAAAGAGGGTGAAGGAGCTGATCCTGAAGGATGAAAGGAGGGTATGTGGTACAAGTGGTAAGATGAGGCTGAACAGACAAGCGTTGGTTCAATTACAACAGAACTTGAATAAAGAATTTGAAGTTTATTTTGTAGAACACATACACTGACAACAGAGTGATACCTAGGGAAGGAGTTGGCAACCTTTTTCTTAAAGGGCCAGACCATAAATAATTTAGGCTGTGGTCTTTGTCTCCACTACTCAGTTCTGCCACTGTGGCGCAAAAGCAGAAATACACAATACACAAATAAGTGGGCATGGGTGAGCTGTTATAAAACTTCTCTTACAAAGTAAGGTAGCTAGCCTGTAGGTTGTAGTTTGTTGACTCCTGTTCCAAAGAATAATTCTGGTGATAGTTCAGAGGCAGACAGGTGAGAAATGATGAAGGTCTAACTGAGGCAGTAAAGGTGGGAACAGTGAAAAGGAAATGGTTTTGAGAGATTTCTAGGAAACAATTAATAGAACTTCATGAATGATTATTTGAGGGAGGCTACAAAAGTCAAAGATACATCAGGGTCTTTTGACTGAGTAAACAGTGATGTTACTAATGGAGACAGTGGAACCTCAGCTAGAGGAATAAGTAAATTCTGGGAACAGAAGTACCATTTCATAAAGGATTCCCTTACTCTTTTAAAGCTGGGGGAGGAGCCATGATTCAGGAGTTCCTTGGAAGAACAATGTGGCAGAAGACCAAGATTTGAGGTTCCCAAATCTAATTAAAGGGTTCTGCTTAAGATGGAGTACATGCATTCCACCCTATCTCTCCCACTGATTACAACTAAACAGCCTGGAGAGACTATACAACACAACTATTGGAGGACTCTGAAAAGTAAGAGCAGATGGATTGAGGAAAAAAACTAATACTCAAAGAATGACCATACCACAGTTAATTCTGTTTTTATTTTTTGCCTTCCACATCTCCTGGCTTAGACTTCCCTGTTTCCTGGAACTGCAAATGGGAACAGACAGAAAAAACTCCAAGAAAAGTTCCTTTAGTCAGAGTACTGGGTAGAAGATCCCCTGTGGGGTGAAGCGCTGTAGACATTTCTGGCCTCACTCTGAGTCTCAGAAACAAAGCTGCACACTGTAGGGGTGGCAGTGGGGGCAGTGGCAGTGGCAGTGGCAGTAGTGCCTTCTATCAGCTCCTTTATTTCACTGCTTTGCCCACAGAGAGACCAATTGCAGGGAGTGCATCATGGCATGAAGAGAGAGGATCAAGCCTTGGCTATATAGCCAGAGTACTAGGAAAGGAAGTTCTTGGGAGACAGGAAGAATGGGGAGGATCACACAGGAGAGGGAGCTCAAGAAAGGGATACTAAATTCTGCATATGAAGTCAGACTCATCTCCAAGGTGCACAAGTGTAGAACAAACCAATGGATCAATATAACAAGGACTTCCGTCTGTTAAAATTCAAAAAATTAATGTATTCCTAAAGATTTTAACAGACTCCAGAGTCCTATAACATAATATTCAAAAGGTCTAGAATATAATCCAAAATTATCTGACTTTTAAAAAACGAAACAACTCTCAAAGGGCAAAAGCAATGAAAAGATGCCAACCCCAATTTGATGCAGATGTTAGAATTATAGACAAAGACTATGAAGCAGTTATTATAACCATGCTCCATGAAGTAAAGGTGAACATTTTTGAATAAATAAAAAGATAGACATTCTTTGCAAAGAAATTGAAGCTGTAAAAAGAAAATAACTACATGGAAATTTTAGAACTGAATAATACAATAACAAAAATAAACATCTCACTGGAAAGGCTCAATAGCTGAATGAAGCAACAGAAGAAAATCGGTGGACTTACATCAATAGACATTAGTGATTTGAAAAAAAAGGAAGAGAAGTTGAACAAAAATGAAAAGAGTTCCAGGAACCTATGGTACAACAACAAAAGGCCCAACATTCATGCCATTACAGTCCTCAAAATGAGGAGAAGAACTGCTAGAGAAATATATTTAAGGAAATAATGCTTGGAAACTTCCTGAATTTGGTAAAGGAAATAAATGTACAGATCCAAGAAACTCAGCAAACCCAAAAAAGTTAAACTAAACAGGAAAACTGTGCCCATACATATAATAATCAAACCACTGAAAACCAAAGATAAAGTCCTGAAGACAACCAGAAAAAAGTTACAAAGTTCATGTAGGTGAGTAATTTCTTTTTATTATGTTTTGAAACAGGGTCGGGCTCTGTCATCCAGGATGGAGTGCAGTGGTGCGATTTTGGCTCACTGCAGCCTTTGCCTCCCAGGCTCAAGTGATCCACCTCAGCCTCCCGAGTAGCTGGGACTACAGACATGTGCCACCATGCCTGGCTAATGTTTTGTATTTTTGGTGGAGACGGGGGTTTCACCACATTTTCCAGGCTGGTCTGTAACTTCTGGGCTCAAGCAATCCCCCTGCCTTGGCCTCCCTAAGTGCTGGGATTACAGGCATGAGCCACCACATCTGGCCTTGTAGGTGAGTAATTTAAATGACTGCATATTTCTTGTTAGACACCATGAAGGTCAGAACACAGTGGAATTATATTTTTAAAGTACTGAAACAAAAGAACTGTTCACCTACAATACTGTATGCAGCAAACATATCCTTCAAGGATGAAGGTGAAATAAAGACATTCTTAGATGAAGGAAAACTAAGAAGATTGCCACTGGATCTGCTTTAAAAGAAATACTAAAACAAGATCTTCAGGCTCAACAAAAATATTATAACAGAAGGTACCTGGGAACTTCATGAATGAAGAAAGAATAATATAAATGGTAAACATCTGAGTAAATAAAGTATTTTTAACCTCTTAAATTCATTAAAATAGGTATGACTATTGAAAGGCAAAAATTATGACACCATCTGATGGGACTTTCAATGTATGTAGATGTAATACATGTGACAACTACAACATACAGTGGGGAGGATAATGAGACCTATATAGTTGTAAAATTCCCACATTTAACTTTGATATGGTTTGGCTGTGTCCCCACCCAAATCTCATCTTCAATTGTAGCTCTCACAGCTCCCATGTGTCATGGGAGGGACCAGGTGGGAGGTAATTGAATCATGGGGGAGGGTCTTTCCCATGTTGCTTTCATAATAGTGAATAAGTGTCAAGAGATCTGATGGTTTTATAAGGGAGAGTTTCCCTGCACAAACTCTTTCTTGTCTGCTGCCATGTAAGATGTGCCTTTTGCCTTCCACCATGATTGTGAGGCCTCCCCGGCCACGTGAAACTGTAAGTCCATTAAACCTCTTTTTCTTTATAAATTACCCAGTCTCAGGTATGTCTTTATCAGCAGTGTGAAAACAGACTAATACAAACGTGAAGTGGTAAAATCCTAACTATAAGCAGACTGTAAGAAGTTATGTATGTATTTTGTAATCCCCAGAGCAACCTCTGAAAAAGTATGCAAAGAGAAATAGTCAAACAACCTACATGTATGTATCATGTATATGATATATAAAGAATCTGCAGAAATATACATCCAATTAAAAATAAATTTTAATTTTAAAGTAGAAATGCTTGAGTCTTTCCACTCTGATTATAAAAAGCGGAGGAATGATCATGCTTAATACACCAGCCCCCTCCCCAGTCTGAGCCAAAAGACAGAATTACCTGTAAAGTTCTGTGCTTTGAGATGCAGATCATAGAGTTTGTGAATGTAGCGTATATACATCTCCTCCTTGTTCAGTTCAGTCTTATAGAAGTTCTGTAAAAAAAGAGTACAGGTATGGATAGTTCCTCAACAGTCTGGCCCACAATTATTTGCCTTTTACTCTGCTAAAGTTCCATGTCTGGAGCCAAGAGAACAGATGCATTTTTCCATGTAAATATCTCTAAAAATGAAGTAAGGTGGCTCAGTGCCAGTACCAGTCATTTCCTAGCAATTACTGGATAAGTTGGTACCTTGGGTTTTTATCCCTGATTCATATTTCTTTACTTTTTATGATTTTTTGTTAGTTTAAATGTCAATGAACAATCAGCCTGTTCAACTAAAAAATATTAAAAATATGTAACAGATTAATCCATTTTTTAACTTTGCTGATTGATAGTCAAAGGATAGTTTCTTTCATTTTAAATTTCAAAGGTGTTTTGCTCTAAAGAAAAAAGTCTCAGCTGGGCACGGTGGCTCATGCCTGTAATCCCAGCACTTTGGGAGGCCGAGGTGGACAGATCACAAGGTCAAGAGATTGAGACCATCCTGGCCAACATGGTGAAACCCCATCTCTACTAAAAATACAAAAATTAGCTGGGTGTGGTGGCACACACCTGTAATCCCAGCTACTTGGGAGGCTGAGGCAGGGGAATCACTTGAACCCAGGAGGCGGAGGCTGCACAGTGAGCCAAGATCATCCACTGCACTGCAGCCTGGTGACAGAGAAAGACTCCGTCTTAAAAAATAAATAAATAAATAAAAGCAAAAATCTCTAAGACATACAGGTAAGGATGAGTAAAAGCAATGTAAAAGAATGGGAAAGAGGGTAAATAAAAAGGCTCTTTATTTTTAAGATGTTATTCTGCATTTCCTATACGTTGGACTTCAAATGTTTCCAGTTTATGTCCAAAACGTAAAGGGACAAATAAGAGATTTTATTTCAAATTATTATTACAGAAACATGCTTATTGAAAATATTTTGTTTCCTAAGAAGTATTTAGATCTTAGGAAACATCTCTAAAATGTTTTTAACAAAAACTCAACTTTTACTTACCTGGACACATTATGTTGGCTATTTTATTTTTAGACAGAGTCTCACTCTGTCACCCAGGCTGGAGTGCAGTGGTGCAATGTCACCTCACTGCAACCTCCGCCTCCCGAGTTCAAGTGATTCTCCTGTCTCAGCCTCCTGAGTAGCTAGGATTACAGGTGTGCATCACCACACCCAGCTAAGAATTTTTAGTAGAGATGGGGTTTTGCCATGATGCCCAGGCTAGTCTCAAACTCCTGACCTCAAGTGATTCACCTGCCTCGGCCTCCCAAAGTGCTGAGATTACAGGCATGAGCCACTGATCCTGGCCCAGGCTGGCATTTTAAAGGCATACTGATAAGCATCCAAAGCTACTTCTTCACCACATTATAAAGCACATGAGTCCTCACTGAACTTAGTCAACATAAAAGTGAATATAAATGAAGTTGGATTCTAGTAAAAGCATAATGTTGTGAATCTCCAAACAAGACATGTTTAGTGAACAAATCATTGTGCATTACGAAATCTCTGCTGGAGACACTTGAACTACTATAACTACTTATTGTTACTGTTTTTATTGATGCTAATTGGTGTGTGGAAGAAGGGGAAATCAGTGATGAGGGAATAAATCTGTTGACTTGAAGGAGTGATAGGCTTTTCTAAGGAGGAAAGGCCAGGAATTCTAAAACTTCTTAAAGCTGATTAGATAGACAGGGCTTTGGTAATAATGGACCAATCTAGCAAATGTGGCTGTTGAAATGGTACTTGGGCTTGAAGCCTGAGGATCTGCTATCAAATGTACTTTCTGCCCATTACCTAACAGGTGTCCATTCTTCAATCTGAGGACTCTTCTAACTTTGAGACACTGATATTAAGTCAAATGCATCATAAATTTCTTTTTCAATTGATACCATTATCCTCTCTGTTTTATTCTTGTCTCCTGTATATCTTGGCATTCTTTAAAAAGCTCAGTAAATAATGCTACTCACGTCTCTCTTATTATAACCAAAATCATTTTAATTAGCAAGAATTGTTGTACCATAAACACAAGTCTAACAACTCCACAGCAGGTTTTTATATTATTAAAGGATGATTTGCTCTAATAGCTTTCTGGTAAGAAGCAGCTTTGAGAACAAAACAAGCAATCACTCTAAATAAAGAGTTCTCTTAAAAAAATATCTCCAGTCAGCAGATGATAATCTTCCAAATGTCTGACAAAGTGTGTGACACAAAGAACAAAACAATAATTACATTTCCTAGTATTAGTCACGTCAAATATTACTTTTTTAAAACCAATTTAACCCCAATCTTGTAAGGGATGTCACAGCTCTCCTGAAGACAATCAGGAATTGACTTTTCCAAAGAGTTAAGAGAAGTCTCTAAGAGGAAGTGAGTAACTGAAGAGAACCACATTGCTACTAGAAAAAAATCAAGAACTTTCCATGTGGAGTAGAGGCTAAAAAGATTAGCTTCAAAGTGATATATTTGCTTCTTTAATAAGTATTCTTGTGCTAGTTTGAAATAAGTAGAGCTTTCAAAGTGTTAAAATTTTCTAGGACTATTCTTGGTCAGTGCAAAGTTATCAGGATGGTGTCTCGAGTGGTTAGTAATGGGGCCACTGATTATACTATATTAAATCTCAGGTGTATTCCTACTGGGAGACTAGAGTAAATACATTAGGGGCAGAGTATTAATTCTTTCATCCCAGGAAGTGATCTCTTCTTTTATACCGATTGTGGAAGTGAACATAAGGTCTATATTTATTTGCTCATCTCCAAATGGAAGGTACTTGTGAAAGAAGAAGGAAGAATGGAGAGGATTACTTTGGGGAAAGGTAAAGGCTTTGAGGTTATTTATGAGACTTTGTGCCTGGAGTTGAGGTAGAACCAGAGTTAAGAAGATGGAGAAGACCTAAAGCTTATCAAGCACTTAGCTTTTCTCCCAACACTGACATACAAGCAGGGACGTGGGAGAAACCCAGACTGAAGGTCTTCACTGTGATGAGAGGCTGGCAAAAGCAGGTAAGAAACTGGAGAATCAACTAGGAGATTTAAGAGAGGGAATGACTATGTTCAAGTTAGAAATGAGTACTGAGAGCAGAGGTCAATGGTCTGACCCAGTGAGCCTGGGCTGATGGCCTGCAGGTTACTGTTGGGTCTAATGAAAACATTATGGAAGAAAGTGAACAAGATGTGGCCTGACAGAGGATGCTTAGGTTTCACTATTTTTAGAGACTGATATTGGAGGTGGAGATGTAACAATTAGATTAAAAATGTGGAGGAGGCAGTGGGTGTGATAAAGATGGATACCATCATAGACTCAGAGATGAGGAGCAGTGCAGCAAGAAATGAGGAAAATAGATGAAAAGACAGTCACAAGAAAGCAGAAGCCCTGAGCTTTGAAGATGGACTGTGACAGGAGTAGACAAAGTAATACAAAACAAAACAAAAAGACAGAAACTGATGAAAAGACAAAATCAAAGTAGGGGCAAAAGAATTTCAAGGTGCAAGCAAATAGAGAACGATATGGCATGTGAGGAACTCAAATGATCAGCGTAAGGATAAGAATGACTGTTCAAGAACTTAGAATATAATAGATCACGAGGATTCATTTATTCTACAAAATATAAGAAAAAGAAACCATGAGATTCACAAATATAGAACTAGACTTTTCTTGTATTTTATATTTTCCTGTACTTCAGATCTGATTAAAGGAACTTATCAAAAACATTAATTTGACTTACGTTAAAATATGACAAATAAATGTCTAAATGTAGGGCCACTCCTTTGCTCTGTGGTAAGAATACCATTCTATTTAATAGTTAGTTATGTGACATTTTATATAAATGTTGGCTTGCCCAGGACAGCTTTGCATTAGCCTGTTATCCTTATAGAATGTTTAATTTTACTCTCAAAAATGTCCTGCTTGGTCATCCTAGTTATAAAGCAAACCTTAACAAAAGTGCTATTATGAATTCAATTTACAAAAAAGCTAGAGCAAAAATTAGGGTGTTAAATAGAAAACTGTCATTTGTTCACAAAAGAAGAGATCACTAATATTTATTAAAATGTGGCCTGCATGTCACTCTGTGAGAAAGGAAAAGAAGAACAGAAAGAAATTGCTACACAAAAGTAGAAAGACCTCTAACAGGGGACACAGTGCTTTTTCCTAGGACAGCAACAAGACTCTAGGAGGGTGAAGTAGTGCAACCGGGGAACCCAGTGGCATCACTCTGGGATCCCACAGGGGTCTCCTATTAAGGCTGTGGGGTCTCCTATTAAGGCAGGGATGCACCTTGTAATGTCTGGGACTGAGGATTTCCTGGACTTTAATTTCACCTGCAGCTCACTATGCTTCTCTTAAAAACACTTGTAAATTTAAAAATAACTCTTCTAAGAAACATCACATTGCAGATTAAACACCAACAAAACATAGTATTTCTGAGAAAAAAATACAAGTATTAGGATAAAAGTAGAAAAAGGGGAATAGTTTACTAACCAGAAGGCTAACTGTGCAGCCAATCTTTTTGCCATCTACTTCTCCCATTTTCATGCAGTCCCTAAAACAAAAAGCAATAGTCAGAACTCAGAACTTCCTTCCTAGGGGCAAACACAGTTTGTTCTTTTTGGGGGAAGAAAAGAAAGGAAGGAAGGAAAAAAAAAAAAAGAAGAAGCCACTTTTAGGGACCAGAGGCAATTTGCATTGCAAGCGTTCGTTTGTTTAGATACATGCTCCAAGGACTGATAATCTAATCTCTGGGGAATCTGGGGAGTCAGAGACTTCTGAGCATCAGTTTCTGTTAAGAATTTCATTGCCATGTCAAGATTATGCTCCCTCTCAATGGACATGGGCTCAGGAAGTTAGAGGAGTGAAAGTGTGTTATTGTACACTTCCTACAGTGGGGTGAGAAGTGGCTGGTAAGCCTGGCCATTAACAATGAGAATGAGGGTTTCATTTCTAAAATAAAATCAAACTACGACGTATTTAAGTGGGATGAACAACTTTAACAGTTTAGATAATGTAAAAATAAAAAACATAGGTCTATGGAAGGTGACAGTGTGAGTTTCATCTCACCCACGTCCCCCTTTTAAGAGACTATTTAAGAGAATAGCATGATTGTACAATTCTCCGTTACATTGTTTTCACTCTAAAATGGATTGGTTCTACTGCTTCTAGGGGCTAAGTCTAAATACCAAAATAAAGATTTTTTTTTTTTTTTTTGAGAACTCTCAGGGACTCTGAGAATCCTCTCAATTCACCAAGACTTTGAAAGAACTATCAAAAAACAAAACAAAGCAACAAAAAAGAAACAAAAGCTCAAATTAACAGCTCTGAACCAGCTGGTTGGAAGTTCATTATCTTAGTATACCAGGTTCCATGGTCTGATAATCAATTGAGTGATTCACAAGAGTGGAACGTTGATTGTATTCTATTTGATTTTCTAACTGGAGTTCAGCATGAACTGGAGTTCAGAAAAACATGCGACTCGGCTTACCTGTAATCTAACAACCTCTCCATCAGACGAGTTACAGTAGCAATTAACGAAACGCCACTTTCCCGCCATGTTTCCCGCTCAATTTTCTTTAGTAGACTGGAAAAGAAATAACCCGGGGCATTTTCAACATTTATTTTTATCAGTCACCATGACAACCACTTTACTTTCATCAGTACCTTAAATGCCTTAGCAACCACTGCAACATCTCACAAGTAGCACAATTTGCAAACAATGTCTTACCTAGGATAGGGACCAAATAGTGGAATTCTAATCCAGGAAGCATTGACAAAGCAAATTGATTTTCAGATTATCCAAGTCATAAAATACAAACACATGCATATAATCATATTTTCAAAATACACAAGCATCTCACAGCTCAAAGACATTTTTTCCTAGCTTCTCCCTTACACTAACAGAGGCTTGCGTCTTACCACATCAAATAACACTGCAAAAAGCAAAAACGGGAGTGCCTCCAAGTTTACTTTTAAGCAAGATCTTGTTTTATTCACATAAAAATATTTTCCTACCTCTCAGTGGAATGCATCTTCATCCAAGCAATTTTACTGCAATGCAACTGCTACAGGAAAATCCTTGTACAGACGGTATGACGTTTTGCGTTTTTTCCTTTCACTTAACATTTGCCCACTCAATACATATTGTACTATCTGTGCACTCACTCAACAGTTTCATTCATTTTGTCACTAATCACAGAGGATTTTCTATGTGGTTGTTACAGCAGATTGATGACAAGTACCGAACCACATCTCTCCTCCTACATTTCCCCTAATCCTAAGCACCTTGGAGCAGAGGTACTATGCAAACACAAAATAACAATCATGATAATTAGAATCTGTGTTACTTTCACTCCCACCTCTCAGCAAATTAACAGTGTACTTGGCAAAGGCTTTATGATTGAACTTTCCCCAAAAGATAAAAGTAAGAACATAAGCATGGCAATATGTGGATACTTCCCTACCCCTTGAAATTTAATGATTTCCATTTCTGTCTAAAATCTTATTTGTCTTTCATCTTAGTTTCAGGAATAAGAGAGAAAACATTTCTTACAAGTACAATCTAAGCATATCATATATGTACTTAGTTCAAAAATAAACATTCAAGAAGAAAGCTGTTTTGTCAAAGCTTTCTCTTGTCTGTGGCTATGTTCTCTCCCAAGTTTTCTCTCCGTCATCCCCCACCTCTTTCTCTTGTTACTGGCATTCTAGTGCCCAGCCTTCTGTCTTGTCTCCTCCTCTGTTTCCTATGCATCCCTCATCCTGTTTTTCTGGTTTATTCTAAACAGTTTCTTAGGTTAAAGGTGGAGACTGCATATGGAAGGGATGGAATCTGCCCTGACCAGTCCTGCAGGTGAAGGTCCCCTAGTTTGTTTAAAATGTGTTTTCTTTTAAAAATCTCTGAACAGCACCTCTTTCAGGCTTAAATTGCAAATTGTATTGACCTCAAATGAAAATCTGCCTGCCAAAAATCAATGCGGAATGATGTAGAAATTTCCCCGTGACAGCCTACACCTCATACTTTAGAGGCTGAAAAACAAAGAACCCAAGTTAGGTAATAATTCTAAAAATACATGGAGACTTCTTTTATGGGCATAAGTTTCATTAATTTGCACAGACTTCTGATGCAGTAAGAGCTACATAATCCTCTTGTAAGAAGAGGCAAAGTTATGCACAGCCTGTTTCCTTGACTAACTCAAGACCAAATGTTAGGACTGAGTCTAAAACCCAGATCATCTGTGTGCTCAGCCAGCCTTGTTCCCTCTCTTGGGAATCTTGCCATTTCCCTGTTTACCTGATACAAACTGAGAAAGAGAGGCTACCATCAAGAAGAGAAGAGTCTTTCTAGGTAAACTGGGTGAGAGTGGGTATTTTCATTTACTCTATAATAATGCCCATGTGCCCACATTGAGCATGCAGGGAGCCCTAATAACAGTGAAAGGGGGTTTCTCGTTGCTAATTGATAAGGCTGCTCTGTTCTATGCAATAGAAATTCCTAACGCTGGGAAGCAAGATAAGCCATGGCCCTGCAGGGATAACTCTGCTCACCAGGTTTTCACTCTATGAAAGAAATCTGTGTGTGTGTCAGGGATGTGACCCTCAATATCCCTCTCTCGGTATCATAATGGGGTTATGTAGAAGTCATCACTCTAATATATAACACCTGTGTCTGTACAGGCTCTTTTTAATCTAAAGAGAAGAGTTAGAGATGTAAGGTATGGTGTCACATAGTGAATTCTCTGTCTCCAAATGGTAATTAAATCACTAAAAATCTTTGAAATAATGTGGAGTCTTATTGAATTATTTAGAACTACATAGAAGAAGGCAGAGTGAAAGACTAAGAAATACCTGAGATGACTGTTACTTCTTCTGGAAAGCCCCTTTAGAGCCCCCAAGACTGTAGGTAGACCTACTGTGTGTGTGCTCCTACAGCACAGTCACTGCTGGATCCCCAGCCCTGGGGAGTGCCCAATAGATAAAGCGGAATGAGCGAATCAAGTGGAGCCAGGGGAAGCAGAATTTAGTTGTGATACTCTATTCTGGATATTGCATGTTGGTGTCTATAATCTAGAATTTCAGTGTTATCAAAATGAACACATCTTTACGAAATAAGTTTCAAAAAGATATAGCATGCATTAATGAAGATAATGTTTGGGCTTAGGGAAAGATGAGTTGAGTTCTTAGGAAGGAAGGTACTAGACAAATTTAAAGTCTTACTCCAAGGGGGCCATTTTGGCAAGCACTACAATTTAGAAAGCAGTGAACTAATAGCTTTTCAGCTTCAGAACAAATTTTAAGAGGTTTTAGACATGAATTACACATAACAAATGAGAATTTGTACCATATAACGGCATGTGTTCCTAATTCATAATGTGTGCAGTGACTCATTGTGATTATACTAATTCATTGTGATTTCCGTTGCCAAAAAAGCAATTTATTGTTTCCTGAAATAAAGTAATATTTGCACCTTCTTTCTTGTGCTCAGGTAGTAATGACACTTAAGTATCACTTTCGATTTGATTTATTCCCAATATGCTGATCGTAAAAGCATGAAAGGAAATTATTTATAGTAGCATTTCTAGTAATATCTTAAAAATCAACAAAAGTATAAAAATCTCTATTGAATGAATCAGGTACCTTAAAATAGTCCTAATTATAGAGGCTTAATATTTTAATTATTAGTTTGATTCTAATGTCGAGGTACATCTTCTATTTCAAAGTCATATTTATACACGAGCAATTGAAATTGCATACTATCAAGCCTTTATTAAAGTAGATAAGAGGCACTAAAGAACTATGTATTTATTAATCTTGTGAATTTGTTATAAATAATTAATCACAAATCTCAAGAGATTCATTTCACTGAGTGCTTTCTCATTTTGGTTCTTTGTTCAAACCAAGGACTAGTAACTGAAATGAGAGCAGTTTTCAAAAGCAATTTATTATACTGCATGAGATTTTAATCAGAATTCTTGCTAAACTCCAAGCTGCCATAAAAGACTGAAGCTGTGTACACTAGAATGAATGAGGTCTTGGTGAATAATTATGAAAACTTCTGGTTTAATTACCATATCAGAAAAAAATGATACTGTTCAGAATCCAGTACAAAGAATATATTTTATCACCCACCATTACCACAGGAAATGTCTATACCCTTCTTGGCGTTTCCTTTTAATGTAATTTTCTTAAAAGCTTCAAGATAATTTTTAATCAGGTATGCTGAAATCTATTTAATCTATTAGTCACTAATAATATTCTTCAAGCCTATATATTAATGTTTCTACTGTTGTAAATTCACGATCATAAAGTTTTGGACCTGGCCATCAATACTAAAGCACTGATATTTAGTTTTAGGTGACACTCGGGCATAAATACAAACACAAATATATTTTGTCATAGAAAAAAATGTGTTACTGCATTATTTTGCACTTCTGAAAGAACTGCAAACATTTTTCAAGCACAATAAGCAAATTCTTCTTTCAAAAAGAAATACTTTGCACATATGTTAGATTTGAAAATGACTAAGATCCATAGGAAGCTGTAGAGAAAACAAGTGCCAGAAGTGAAATCCCAAATCACTAAAACATTCTCACTGTATCTTCTGGCTATTTAAACACAACGCATGAATACTTGGTACAAGCAATTCATCCTGTGGCTATGATCAGATTCTATGGGTAGGGCAACCTTAAAGTCTCTTTACAGCATTCCATTATTTCTCTATCTTCCATACAAATCCAAAACACAGAATTTACTAAAAGTGATTTGCTTCTGAGATATTCTAATAAAAAGCATTTAGGAAGCAATTAATGCTGAGCGAACAATCAGTATTAATTAATTAAATCAGGTGTTGAAGAACAGATGCAAACTAGGTTAATTTTCCAACAGCAAATCAGCATCAGTATCTTGCTTTGGAAAGCAGTGCACACAAACATTACAATCATACCCCTTTTCTCCTCTCCCACTTATAACCCGACTTAAAATCATTATCTTGCAGGAATGGTTTTAAAATTATCAGGCATGAAAAGAGTGAGATTTGTTATGTAACATATGCAACCTGTCCTAATCAGAGATTAAAATAGGAAGACATGCCTAATCATCAACATTATAAGATCCATTCGCCAGAGTTAGGCAATTATCCTTTATTTCACACTCCACAAAGACAAAGCACTCCTGTGAGACCTAAGCTGTCTTTGCAGCTCTCAGCTACCGTGGTGCAGAGAGGCTCAGTACTGACACCAAATCCCCAGAATAGAATCAACTTGAGATAAACATATTACTCACATACTGTTGAAGAGCTCGCGGTATGTTTCGTCACCTTTGCCTTCTGACATCAGGCTATCCAGTTTGTCAATTAGCTTGGCTTCCACCTGAAACATACCCAACTATTATTCTCTTTCCTCCCCTTCACAAGTAGGATTTCTAGGCAAGTTAAAACGTATTTCTTTATGCCAAGGAAAAAGCCATGGTAAATTTTGTGAAAGTGACATTATCAGCTACGGTTAATAGCAGGCATCCCTTTGGAATTCTAAGGGACTACTCTAGATAGAGTTACATGACTTCACACTCCCGGCTGGGTAGCGTTTACTGCTGCCAAAGACATCTATCTATTTGTTGATTCAAACACAAATGCTTGCAGCCCAGTTTAAATGTTTGAATTCTTTTTTAGGAGCTATAAAAACTGGCAAGTCCTGTTTCTTTTTTCTTTTTTTTAAACATCACTATATATAAGGACATCAGGAAACTAACATATCCACATACATTAATTTAAATCTTTGATGTGTTTTACATCTATTTTCTTTCTCAAAACAGTTTGAGGTTGCACTAAATCTTTGCTGAAGTTGAGAACTTGCCTTACCCACGTACAGATGGTAGATCCATAGCAATAGTCTAAGTCAGCAATAAGTAGCAAGAGAGAGAAAGGACATATTTCCCGAAAACTGTAGTCAAAACATTTATATTTTCCAGGATGTAAATCCTTTGGAACTTGAATATCAGGAACGGAGAAATATCCCTTCATCTATATCTATCTGAGGCAGAAGAGACAGAAACTGAAAAACTTCTCTATGGCCAGAGAGAGTTAAAACAATTAGCGACTGGGAGGAATATTTGACTTTGTCAAAAGACTAAGCACAATTATTATTCCTTTAAACCAAATTTCAATCAAGAGGTAAAGACAAGGGGGAAGGAAAGTGGGTTTTTCTTTCCTAAGTACAATTTTTAAATAGTCTTTCATTCATCTATTAGCTTTCTTGAAAATAAATGTGTATACCGATACAGGTGAAACACCCATGCTTTTGGCAATAGGAGGGTTCCATGTCTGCAGTCAGATTGCTTGACTGGTTGACAACCATTCCTGAGATTTGAGGGAGGCTTCTTCTGGAGAAGCATGATGAAGTGCCAAACCCTGTGGGCACACAGGTTTGTGCCGTGACTGTGTGAACAGAGAGTAGGCCTACTATCTCCAAATTGAAGGACCTGGAGGAGCAAAAGCAGTGGATTCCTTAAGAGATCTGGTTTTGTAATAAGAGTGCCTGTTTTCCCAAAACTGGAGTATAACTATTAGAACCTATGTCAATGAGAAATGGTAAGCTCATTCCCTTGGAATTTCCTTTGTAAGAATTTCCACAGCTTTCTCCTTTAAATTAATTCTCAATGCTTCAAGCAAAGAGCAATAAAACATACTGTGAATCAAATGCTCAAAGCTAAGCCATTCGCCAAATACAATGTGCAGACCACTGAGAGCTCAATGAGTTCAATCATTAACTCTCTGATTCTTCTGCTCTGTGTCCAACTGGGTGCAAATAAAGTCTCTGCAAGTTCTTAAATACAGATCTGGGAAATCACAAAATTTTTCAGCTGAAAAGGAATCAAATGGTTTTCAGGGCTTCACTGAAGGCTCAGGACAACACAGGATCTGAGAAGCATCCACGGCTGTGTGGCTTGGGAGTGGATAGGCCAGGCTGGAATCTAGGTCTGCTGACCCAGTGTTCATTTCCCAACTTGGAGTTGAATCTGGAAGTTCACAGATGCTTCAGGAGAGCTGAAACTCTTCCAACTCTTCTGAGGAGCACTTCTGCCTACCTGTTTAAAGTTGCCACTCCGCCTCTGCTCCCAGTCCATCATATCATGAAAAATTGGAATCATGACATTCCGAAGATCTGGCTGGGGTATCAAGGTCACTTCTAGGAAGGGGCCAATCAGGGCAGGGATAAAATGAAGCTTGTGCTCTCCTAAAGTGAGAAAAATATTTGAATTTCAATATATTCAATCTTAATATGATTTCAGAAATTAATATCATAAAATTTGTTTAAAACTATTGCTACAAATATATTCAATTATAGTCGTCTCCTCAAGCAAGAAAATATAATAACCCATGAGATACAATTAAAAATTATATAAATCGGCTGGGTGCGGTGGCTCACGCCTGTAATCCCAGCACTTTGGGAGGCTGAGGCTGTGGATCATGAGGTCAGGAGATCGAGACCATCCTGGCTAACACGGTGAAACCCCATCTCTACTAAAAATATAAACAATTAGTCAGGCGCAGTGGCAGGCGCCTGTAGTCCCAGCTACTTGGGAGGCTGAGGCAGGAGAATGGCATGAACCTGGGAGGCAGAGCTTGCAGTGAGCCAAGATCGTGCCACTGCACTCTAGCCTGGGTGACAGAGCAAGACTCCGTCTCAAAAAAAAAAAAATTATATATATATATATGTATAATATAAATCATCAGGAATTGGTTATGTACATTATTGTATATGCACACATTAAAATTTGTATGTGATCATTTAACATAAGGCTGAAGAAAGATAACATAGGTGAAGTTTTTCAATATAATTAAGTGAAAAAGCAAAAAGCAAGTGCAATACAGTATGTATAGGAATATTTTTAATTTAAAAAATACACACACACACACACACACACACACACATATATATATCTTAGTCTAGAGTACTATACCCCTAATGTTAACCACAGAGGTTATCTCTGGATGGTGAGATTACGGGTGATTTTTTTATATGAAAAAAGGTGGCTAGGTGGTTCTTATCTGTATGATATAATTTTTCTCGAGTGTGTGTTTTTTTTTTGACATGGAGTCTTGCTCTGTCACCCACGCTGGAGGGCAGTGACACAAACAGCTCACTGCTACTTCTGCCTCCCAGGCTGAAGCAAGTCTCCTGTCTCAGCCTCCTGGGTAGCTGGGATTACAGGCATATGCCACCATGGCCAGCTAATTTTTGTATTTTAGTAGAGATGGGGTTTCACCATGTTGGCCAGGCTGGTATCAAACTCCTGACCTCAAGTGATTCGCCCAGCTTGGCCTCCCAAAGTGCTAGGATTACAGGCATGAGCTACCGCGCCCAGCCTGTTTTTTAAAAAATAGAGATGGGGTCTCACAACGTTGCCTTGAATTCCTGGGCTCAAGCCATCCACCCGCCTTGGCCTCCCAAAGTGCTGGGATTACAAGCATGAGCCACCAGGCTGGGCCCCTTGTGTTTTTTTCTTAACAGAATAAATACACAACTTACATAAAAATCTCAATAGTGGTCCCACCAAAAGAATATAAACATTTTCTGAAAAGATTAAAATGTAACAATAGTGAACCCACAATGGTGTTTTACCAAGTGCTAAAAGGTATGGTATTGATAATTCAGAGGAAAGGAAGGTGGGGAATGGTATGGACACAGATGATTTCATGTAGCAGGTGAGTTTTAAGTCTATTATGCTGGTGAGTGTTAAGTCTATTACACTAATCATCTTTGTTAAATCTCATAAGTTTCTAGTTCTATAATATGACTATTGCATGCTATGAAAAATACACTCAAGAGCTAACCTTCAGCCTCATGGCTGAAAGCACATGCTACTGACAGCATCCACTTAGAATTTACAAGTTGGGAGGCTGAGGAGAAAGATAGCTGGCTTCATGAAGGAGGGTAATTTTCCAGTGACACTGTAGATTCACAATGCATAGGTATAGTATAAATGACTTTAGAGGGCTTTTGTTGTTGTTGTTATTGAGACAGAGTCTCACTCTGTCGCCCAGGCTGGAGTGCAATGGCATAATCTCGGCTCACTGCAACCTCTGCCTCCTGGGCTCAAGTGATTCTCCTGCCTCAGCCTCCTGAGTAGCTAGGGTTACAGGCACACACCACCATACCCAGCTAATTTTTGTATTTTTAGTAGAGACAGGGTTTTACCATGTTGCCCAGGCTGGTCTTGAACTCCTGACCTCAGGTGATCCACCCACCTAGGCCTCCCAAAGTGCTGGGTTTACAGGCGTGAGCCACTGCACCTGGCTTAGAGGGTTTTTTTTTAAGTAACATGAATATGAAAGAATCCGGGGAGGAGCTAAAATGATGACTGAGATGAGAGCTGGGAAAACATGTGGATGTTTGTGAATTCACTGTTTTTTGTGATTGGAAGTGCCTTGGGAAACCTCCACTGTCTTTGGAAGGTGGGCCCCCATCTCTGGATAATCGCCTTATTTTCAGTGCTATGGGACGTTGGCAAGAGCATGACCAAGTCAATACCAAGTTTTTCATATCTTGGCACAGAAAGTAACACTGGCAATAGATGAACACATGAGGAAAGTGGGCACACAATGACTTCTGGACAATCAGTGAAACTGTTGAAACATTAAAAGCTAAACTCATGTATTATTTTTTCCTTTAGGCTAAAATATCCAGCATCAAGAAGAGTTGTTTGATTAATTCTACCCTCAAGTATTCACTCTCTATTATATCCTCAGAGTATGAGCATTTCTGTCATGATAAAACTTTCCTCCCTCTTTCAATGACACGGAAGGGTACCTGTTACTGCACACAGCTGAATATTTTAGATTTGAAGGGCCATGTTGCAATGCTGCATATGCTACCAATGTGAGAGAAGAGAATTTAGAAAAACTTCCCCACAGTCTGTAAGCCAGAGAGGTCATGGTGTCTTCTGTCTCTACACATCAACTTTCCTCAACAAGGCATTACAGCAGTCAAAGCAATGGTTTGAATTTTTAAGTATTGAAATTACTATAAACACAAAGAGAGACAAAGCAGTAGTGGTTACTTCTTTCTTGTACATGTTTTGATAAGGAACAAAGTATTCATTTAATTGTTTGGGAAGTTTGAAGAATGTCAAGATCATAAAAATGTACCTTATTCTATATTGTATGTGTTTACTGTATTTCCATTTTATTAACTCGTTCAGTCATTAATTTATTCAGTGACTCAAGAAATAAGTCATTCAGTGACTCAAGAAATAAGAATGTCTAGTGTATTATAAACACTGTATTAGGAGAAATACTTGTAAATAGCTAATCACAATGGGTATTTGGGCGATTGCTAAGCTACAAATCTAGTATCAAGAAAAAACAAAGGACCGGGTGCAGTGGTTCACGCCTGCAGTCCCAGCACTTTGGGAGGCCAAGGCAGGAGAATCGCTTGAGACCAGGAGTTCAAGACCAGCCTGGGCAACATGGTGCAACCTCATCTGTACAAAACATACAAAAAGTTAGCCAGGCATGGTATGTCATGCTCAGAAGTTCAGTGTGGCAGGGGTCAGGGTTGGGTGAGGGATGTGTTGGCAATGAGGGTGGCTTGGTTTGTAAACTAAGTTGACTGGAAGAGGGAGTCGGGTAGTTCAGCTGTCAGTGGTGGTGGCCAATTAGAGCTTCATTTTGTGTAAAAATAACTGGGAGAGTGTGGAAGATGGGCTGTAGTGGGGAGACAGATGCTGGAAGGCCAAGTAGGTTATCCAAGTAAATATGACAAAGATTGGTTCAAAAGCAGCAGCCATGGTAATAGAGAAAAGGGGCAAGAACATGAGTGAGAGTAAACACTGCTATTAAATGATATCAAATTTATAGAAACAGGAGCCAACTTAAGATGGGAGGCAAGATCACAACCTCAGTTTGGGGCATGTTTGAGGTACTTCTAACACTGAATACTCTAGCAGGTGTCAAAGAGCCTGGTCTGCGGCTTGGGACAGAGGCCTGGGCTGGAGATGTACTATTTCAGAACTTTCAGTGATAAACAGGGTGAATGAAATCACATGGGGGAAACCTGTGGCAAAATATAAGAGGAACAAAAGGAACAGGACAACCTGGGCACACATGTGCCGGGACAAGAGAGGAGCTCACTAAAGAGACATAGTGCAAGGTAGGGAAGGAGAAGCGGGAAAGTGGTGATGGGAAATGATAGAGAAGAGAAGGCTTTCAGAAGCAAAGAGGGGCAAGGTTGTCAAATGCAGTGACTCCTTAATAACATCTGGTACTTGTAAGCATTCCCTATGGCAGGCACTGCTCTGGGTGCTTTAGATGTGTAATTTCATTTGCTCCCTACAACAACTCCAGGTGGTAGGAACTATCAACCTCCCACTTACAGAGAAGGCAGCTAAAATCCTGGGAAGTTAGGCAACTTGCCCAAAGTCACCCAGCTAGCTGGCTCTACAATGAATTCTTAATCACTATCCTAGGAATGGGACTCAATACAGGCCTTTAGATGTGGCAGAAGAGTAATGCAAGTGAGAACCTGATTACAATGAATTACAAAGTAAAAAGAGAGAGAGACAAGGTTAGCTGGCAAGGATTTCCAATTTCTCCTCTTAAAGTTGTCTGAGAGTAAATGCAAGAAAGCCAATTAGGAACTTGAGGGGTGGAAAGGAAGAGGGATTTTTTTTTAATCTTTCTGATGGGAGAGTGCAATCACATGTGTCATTTGTCCCATATTAATCCATCATTCCATGTGGTTGGGATGGGGTTGGGGAGTCCTCACTGTACTGCCCCAGCCTCAAGAGTAGGCACATCACCTGGGCCTTGTCAAAAAACCAGCTTCAGCTGGGTACAGTGGCACTCCTGGTAGTCCCAGCTACTTGGGAGGCTGAGGCAGGAGGATCACAGAAGCCCCAAATGAAGTACAGCTGAGAAACATAAGGACTTCTCTAAACAAACAAACAAAACCCAGCTTCATCCCTGGCCCCAGGGACTGGTTCATGATAGGCACATCACCCAGCAGGAACAATCTGTGGCTCTGAGTGACATTCTAAAAGGGACTTTGAAAAGAAGAAATAGGCTTGAAGCTGATGGAAGCCATTTTCCCACGGAGTGGAGAAAGCCTAAGAGTACACAGAGGTTAAAGTCAACACACAGAACAAAGGAGAGCTGGGAAACAACCAGCCCTGATGTGTGTCCTCTTGAAAATGGTCATGCCTGAAGCCAGATCCACCTGTGGGCTTCCTAGCTCCCAGAGACAATGTATTTCTTTTACATGAATTTGGTGTTTTGATCTTCGACTTTGTCACATGTAATTAGTGGAGCTCTGCTATAGTAGTTAGAATGTAAGCACCAGTACCCTCTGTCAAAGGCCCTCTGAACAGGGTCCTGCCTACCCTCTACAGACCAATATGGTGATAAGGAGGAGATGGGAAGCTCTGTGCTAAGACCTTCATAAGCCTGAATTCCCTTGGAATTTCCATCCTCCTGGAAAAGGTACCCTGGACAAAGGCCACTGGTTTGAACTACCTTCTATCTTGAAGATACATAGAGGCCTTTGTATCAACTTCTCAACCACATTCTGTGATGCTGTCCCAAGGCTGTGTCAGATATCTGCCTCCACTAGGAACTGGATCTCCTTGCCCTTGGCCTGTATCCTGAGTGCTCTAGGGGACCAAGGTCCTCATGATCTCTACTGGCAAGATGTTAACCCCCTCCTTTAGCTGCACCCTGGAGCATCTGGGAAGTTCCCCATTCTTGGGAATGGGTGCTCCCCAGAGACCTTACACCATCAGAGAGTGCCCCTCTATCACAGGAGGCGGGCTGATTTTACCTTGGGTTGAGTGTCAGTGTGAGTTCAAGTGCTCAAAGTGCTTTGATTATCTAGCCAGAAATACAGCTCCAAACACAACCCTCAGACCTGTGCCCATCTGAAAGTCCCTTTACATCACCAAAGTCATGCAGTCCTTTCCTCTCTCTCAAGGTTCCAACAAACGTAACTTAATTGTTTCTCACTAATACAGGACACATTGCTAGTTCTCTGCAGCACACTGCAGCTTCGCAACTTTTCCTTTTTAAGTTTTTCTACTGCTACTCCTGTGAACAGGAAAGTTCTGCCTTCAGCAGTTGGGAGTAAGATATCTTCTGTAGCCAAATGTTAGTCTCAATATTTTCCCGTCAGCAAAAAAGACGGCCATTTGGTTTCTACGTTCTTCTAAGGCACCTATAGTGTTTCCTATTAAAATGTTACTTAATTAGTAAGGGGATTTTAAGTTCGGAAGTTAACTAAAACCATTTTTTTTTAAAGGTCAGTGCTTTAGCATGGGCCATAATAGCAGGCAATCTAGCATGTTTCCTTTGTTAAAGAAGCCTTGCCCAAAGGCAACACAGTCTCTCCAAGGCCCATTTTTTAGAAAGCCAGGCAAATCACAAATTTAGGAAGTCAAAGGGGGAGTCACACAAGGTGGACAAGCTAAGGTTGCGTGGGTAAGCGTGGTTAGTCCCACCACTTCGTTCATCCAGTTCCATGGCTTGCAGGACCATGCCTTCAACCATGGGCAGCACGTTTAACATGGTGCCGAGATCCAAAAACCAGAAAGGGAAAACAGTCAGAGAATGCTCCCTGTCTTCTCCTCCACTCTGGGTCATACAGAAAGGAAGAAGACTAAAAAAATGCTTTTATTCTCACTTCTTTTTCTAAATGGGTAATAAATTATCTTCAGCTTACACCCCTCTGAAGTGCACTCTAAAACACCAGAACTTCCTTAACCTGAGAACTTTAAAGAGAAAAGCAACTCATTTTCTTTTGCACAAGGACATGGCATTTTTACCAAACCTCTGCAAGCGCTGTAAGATCAACCCAGCTCTTTTAGCAATCTTATCAGGCAGGGCCAGGGAAAAAGTTCCCCAAAATTAAAAAAGCAACTTCCAGGGGAACCATCTAAAAATCCCCCTTATTTGGGGCCCTTTTAAGTTCCCTTCTCATTACAGAACCTTATGCAAATAAAGGAAAACATAGGCTGATTTTCCAAAGACCCTAATAGGTATATAGAAGTTTTCCAAAATTTAACTCATGTATTTCACCTCACATGGAAGGATGTTATATTGCTCCTAAACCAGACCCTAATGGCAGCTAAAAAGCAAGCAGCTCTGCAAGCAACAGAGAATTTCAGAGGTGAGCAATATATTTCCTATAATACACCAAAAGGGAAGAAAGCAAATTAAGGAAAGCAAAAAAATAGTAGAAACACCATTCCCAATTGGGAGGGAAGCAGTTCCAGTAAACAACTCTGACTGAAACCCCAAAAACTCAGGAAATACATGAAAAAAAAAAGCACTTTTTAATATGATTTTAGAAGGCCGTGGAAAATGAGGGCCAAAAAAACTGTCTATAATAGACCAAAAGACAGATAAGAATCCTGTAGCCTTTACGAAAAGGCTGAGAAAGGCACTAATAGAATACAACCCCTTACCCCTAATTCAATCAAGGGATAGCTCATTCTAAAAAAGTTTATTACACAGGCAGCTCCCAATATTAAAAAGAAACTACAAAAGCAAGCTATAGGACCAAATAGCACCTTAGAAAGCCTCCTAATGGTGACCACTTTGGTCTTTTATAGTAGGGACCAGAAGGAGGCCCAAAGGAAAAAGAAAAAGCTCAGGAGAAGGACAAAGGCTCTAGCAGCAGCTTTGCAGGCTTGCAAAGTCCAGGATCCCCGAGGTGCATCTGCTAGTTGCTATCAGGGTAGCAGGTCAGGGAATTTTAAAAAGGAATGCCCAAGCAGCAAGAAAAAGCCACCTCAACCCCGTCCAGTCTGTGGCGGAGACCACTGGAGACAGAACTGCCCCCAGAGGTGGAGGTCACTGGGTTCAGGACCAGTCTCACAGATGGTCCAGCAGGACTGATGGGTCCCAGGGCTCAAGCCCTGGCTCCAGCAGCTCAAATTGCCACTATAGCACAAGAGCCCTGAGTAATTCTGAAAATTAAAGAAGGGAAAGTAAACCTCCTTCTAAACACTAAAGCCAGTCTCTCTCTTTTCTCCTCTCTAATCCAGGCCTCCCCTCTTCCCATAGCAAGACTGTAAGGAGTGTCTCAGGAAAAACTCTAATCCAGTATTTTTCTCAACTTTGGTTGCAGTTAGAAGGACCTATTATATACACATGCTTCCAAGCCACTGTCATAATAGCTCTACTAGTCAAAAAAAAAGCCTCCAAGTTAACCCTAGGAAATAAATTAACTGTTTACACCCCACATAATGTGGCAGAATTACTGTCCTCTAGGGAAAGCTCTTAGCTAACAGCCAGTAAAACAAGAAATACAAAAGGAGGATAAGCAGTAGTCACTCTAAATAACATCTCTTCCCAGGCACAGCGCTCAATTCGCTAAGCTAATAGCTCTTACAAGAGCACTTGAATTAAGCAAAGGAAAGGTAGCTAACATTTATACTAACTCCAAGTATGCTTTCCTAATTTTCCATGCTCATGTTGCCATTTGAAAGGAAAGATATTCTCTTACCACTAATGACTCTCCTATAAAATATCACCAGAAAATCAATAGGTTATTATCCTCAGTTTTTCTTTCACAAGAAATAGCAAGAATGCATTGCAGGGGACATCAGAAAGAAACAAGTGAGGTAGCCAAAGGAAATAAATTGGCTAATCAGGCAGCTAGGTCAAAGGCAAGGAAGCCTCAAGGCATCAACATGCTTCAAACTGCTTCTAATCTAGGAAGGCTCCACAAAAGAAATTAAACTTCAGTATTCCCTACAGAAGTAAAAGAGGCCACTTCTCAAGGGCATACTTTCCAGCCCTCAGAATTGCTATGGTCAAATAATGGCAAACTCCATTCGCCAGGCTCCAGCCAATGGAAAGTCCTTAAAATCGTTCACCAAGCTTTTCACTTGGGAAAGGATAAAACTTATCAACGTGTTCAGATATTGTTTTCAGGCAGAAAACCTCTAAATTGGTTAAGCATGTAACCTATTACTTCCAACAAAAATTGAAACAACTAGCAGAAGCCCAACCCCAGAAAACAGAGCCACCTTTATTCAACCCAGGACATTTAGTATTAGCAAAAACTCCCATCTCTCTCTCCTTCCATAAGCCAAGCTGGAAAGGGCCCTACACTGTTATTTCAATCCCTTCGGCAATAAAAGTTACAGAAATCAACTTCTAGATACATCACACTCAAGTCAAAGTCTAAAAAGCTAAGGGAGCAACCCCTGACAGCCCAGAGGAATGTCCTAAACATAAATGTGAAGAAATAGAAAATCTTAAGCTAAAACTCATAAAAAATAAGTAACTAAGTAAGGGCTACTCATCTTAATCCCACTCCTACCTAACCTTTCCTCTCAAAGTTCACCACCAAATATTAAAACTTCTTTTTAACTCATATTTGCAAGCAACTTTTAATTATACATGGGATTGCATTTGTAACTTTATAAACCCACAAAGGAGATTATATCTTGGCAAGTAAAGAGATAATTTAAAATGGAAACTATTTACTATGCCACTCTTGTGGGAACTGTTATCATCCCACTACTAATTGCAATAAAACTATATACTGTGTCACCCACAATGTGGAATTCTGGTTGTAAAATTCTAATTGCTGTAATATTTTGCCTGATTATCATCCTTATAACAGGATTAATAATTGCAGGAAAGATTTACTCAAGGTTGTTTTGGTTATAGCAAAAGTAATAGTTAGGGATAAAAAGTAAGTATAAAAGTTTTACTATCAGTAAGTTTAATAGGACTTTTTTACTAACGGTTGATAATGTAATGCACTTTAAGCTAGGAAAAGACTGTTATTTAAAAAAGATTTTATATAAGGAAAGACTTTGTATGGTAAATACTTATCCTAAAAAAAAAAAAAAAAAAAAAACTGGTTATTTGAAGGAAAGATGTTTAGAACAAGTCAGAAAGTTTAAGTATGTTGTAGAGTCTGTGGAAGCTATAAAAAAATCAATAAATTGTCAAATTAATGCTAAAATTTTTTTAGCCACCCAATAACATATCTCTCCCGATCATATTGCAAGTTATAAAAATAGCCTAAGCCTAAAATTACTGTCTAATGGCAAGTCATGGGGGAAATATATGCTTTTCCTCAAGAAAAATGTTACTTTTATATTAACGTTTCTGGTAATGTACAGCAACATCTAGTAAAGACAAAACGGTATTGCAATCCACTGGTGTAACAAACAGGTGTTAAACTCTACTGTCAGTTATGGTCTATAGGACCCCCACTAATGGTGGTAATCTTAATGCTTATATTCTAACCCTGTATTTTAAACTTTCTTGTAAAATTTATCTTTTTTCGCCTAAAGGTAACCAAACTCCAAACAGTGCTGCAAACAAAGCCAAACACAGACACGCTATTCTTCCAAAAACCCTTAAATCAACCTCAGGAGAAGGCCCAACTGCTGTTCCCCCACACAACACCCCTTTTCAACAGGAAGTAGCCAGAAAGAATTGTCATCCAACACCCCCTAACAGCAGTTAGGTTTACTTCTCTTTAAAGGGGGAATAATACAGCAGTTATTAAGAAATAACTTTTAGGCTGATAGTAGTGGTAAAGGTTCTCGGTGAAAATTTTCCTGCAATAAAAAACAACTGCCCGAAACATTTCTTCTCTAACAGAAAAGGCGGCTAAAGAGCCAGGCTGGCAAACTTTGATATGCAAATGCCAGCGATTAAAAACTAGGTCCATCTGACATGGGCAATATGGCGAGTCCTACCACCTGTGCCAAGTGTCATGGCCACCTCCGGATAACACCATGTGTTCAGAACATCATGGCGACCCATATTTGCATATTAAAGGACAGGTTTTTTGTGGTCTGTGTGAATGACACACCTGGTCAAACCAATCCCCTGGGCCCATGCAAATCAAACATCGCCTCCTCCAGCCTCTGATATAACTGACCATTTTTCCGCTGCTCATGCAGTCTCTTTGTTTCAAGCCCCCTCACCTCTGTCTCTGTACAAGGGAGCTGTTTTCTTCTTTCTTTCTTCCCTATTAAACTTTTCGCTCCTTAAAACCACTCCACGTGTGTGTGTCCTTTTATCTAAATTGGCGCAGGACCAAAAACCCTGGTGTTCTTTCATTCATCAGAGCCATATCACCACTATCTCTAAATCACTTATCCATACCCATTATGTGTGAGGAAGAAATGTGGCTCATAACTCCTTTTGCATTCCTACCTTTATTTTTGACCTAGATATTCTTTTGTCTTTCCCAAAGGACTGCTTAGTTTTCCTCATCAGAGCAAGAATACCTCAAAAGAAACTTTTCATTAATCTAATTGTATATTTACTGCCCATAGAATACTTTCTTTTTTCTTTCTTTTTTTTTTTTTTTTTTTCTTTTGAGACAGAGTCTCGCTCTGTCGCCCAGGCTGGAGTGCAGTGGTGCGATCTCAGCTCACTGCAAGCTCCACCTCCCGGGTTCACGCCATTCTCCTGCCTCGGCCTCCCAAGTATCTGGGACTACAGGCGCCCACCAACACGCCCGGCTAATTTTTTTTTTTTTTTTTTTTTTTGTATTTTTAGTAGAGACAGGGTTTCACCATGTTAGCCAGGATGGTCTTAATCTCCTGAAATCATTATCTGCCCGCCTTGGCCTCCCAAAGTGCTGGGATTACAGGCATGAGCCACTGTGCCCAGCCAGAATAAATACTTTCAAGACTGACAAACTCACTGAAATATAAATTAATAGCTCTCCCTATATTTTCCTCATTCTATCAACATATACAATTCCAGCCAGTAACTAGCAGCTAGCATTTGCAATTCCTTCCCTCCGTTATTTTTGTCAGGGTAGAAAACCCGTGCAACCTGAACTCAATCACTCTTACTGTCATTTTAAAAAGCCTAAACCCACTAAACAGCTTATCAAGATGTCCTGGAAATTGAGTGGGGGGAAAGACAAAAGGGGGAAGAAAATTTCTGTTGGGGCAAAGGCTCACAAATTCTGAGATTAACAGGTCTTGCATTTGTTCCACAACCCTGCCTCATGAGATGGCTGCAGGGGCTCAAAAGTCCAGCCAAAGAGGCTGTGCCCCAGCAGAGCCCCAGCTATGCTCTCTCTGCTGCCTTGACACTGTGTAAGACACTAAACCTTTGCACAGCTTTTGGGTGTGTGTGAAAAAAGGGGGATGGAAGAGAGAGGGAATACAAAATGAAACAGAATTTCCTGCCAGCCCGAATAGTTCTCCCATGCCTGAGTTGGTAGATGAGATTCAGAGCTTCTATGTTACTATCTTGGTCTTTAGTCTTTCCGGAGCCTGGCATCCCTTGGCCTCTCTAATGAAGACCATATTAGCATGCACTTGCTTGAGTACTTTTGAATCTCTTAAAAAAAACTCTTCCACTTATGATATTTTACAATCAAATTTTCTTCAAATTTCTTTTTAATATGAAAAATTTCAAATGCACACAAAATCACAGAAAATAGTTAAAAAAGAAAAAAAACTCCATACATCCATCATCTAGCTTCAATGATTATCAAGACTCTTGTCCTTCCCATTTTACCTAATACCCCAACTATTTTTTTTCTAGAGTACTTTAAAGCAGGCCTGAGACATTGTTATCAGTCTACTTGTACATACATCAGTAAGCATCTTTAACAGATAGGACATTTTACAAATATAGAACCCTAATGCCTTTATCACACCTAACAAAGAAATAAAATTCCTTAAATTAATTTAAAACCCAGCCTATATTAAAATTTCCTTTGATGGTCTTAAAACATGTCATGTATAGCTGGTTTCTTTCAATCACAATTCAAACAAGGTCCATATACTACATTCTGTAGCCTGATTTTTTCCATTGACAGTAAGAAGGTCAGAGAAGCCACACCTACATTTAAGTCATTGTGCAGGAATGCATGAGAATAGCTTATTTGCTGAAAACATACTTTGGGAACACGGAATCTGCAAACCTGAACAGGCTCTCCAACCACAGAAAATTTAATTCCTACAGAACCAGCAAAGCAATTTTGAGCTATGTATGGCAACAGCAAAATAAACTTCATTTAAATGATTTCTTTTTAAACCATAGATTTAGTATACTTTCTCTACCTCTAATTGTTGGCCACATGGTCTTATTTTGAAGTATTTAGGGCACCTGCTACTTGGGCTGTTGGAGTTTTATATTTATGCACACAGAACAGCCTGCTAGGGAAGTATTGATTTTTTTTCTACAGCAGTTACAAGACGCTGTGTTTGCAAATGTGGAACAAAGAGCTCACTTTATATTTAGTAAGAATGTTAGTTCATCTAAAAATAGAAAGAAAAACTTAACCTTGAAGAAAGATAAAAGCCAACACTGGAACATACTAGTAAAGACTAACCTTTTTCTCTGTTCTTTCAAGTAGGGGTACAGATGGGTAAAGTTTTGGGGGAAAATATATGCCTTCCTCCGCCACGGCTCTTGATAGAACATTTTTTAGTCCTTCAACTTAGAAAATGAAAACGCTGAGGAATACCATATTTAAGAAAAGGTGTTTACTTAACCACTAGTTGGCTTTTATGCTCCAAAAATACATTATTTTACCACAACTGCAAATGAGATACCACTTCACACCCATTAGGATGACTACTGTCAAAAAACCAGGAAATAATAAATGCTGGAGAGAAAATGGAGAAACTAGAATGTGTGTGCTCTGTTGGTGAGAATGTAAAATGTTACAGCAGCTGTGGAGAACAGTTCCTCAAAAAATTAACAATTGAATTCCCATATGATCCAGCAATTCCACTTCTGGCTATATATCCAAAAGAACTGAAAGCCAGATCTCAGAGATATTTTATATGCCCACGTTCATAGCAGCACTATTCACAATAGACAAAAGGCAGAAGCAACCCAAATGTCCACTGAGGAATGAATGAATAAAGAAAATGTGGTATATCCATACAACAGAATATTATTCGGCCTTAAAAAGGAAAATTTTGATACATTACAACATGAATGAATCTTGAGGACAATCTGTTAAGCAAAATAAGCCAGTTACAAAAAGATAAATTTTGTATGATTCCACTTATGTAAGGTACCTAGAGTAGTTAAATTCACAGAGACAGAAAGTAGAATGGTAGTACCAGGGGCTGGGGAGACAGGGGAATGAGAAGTTATTGTTTATTGGGTATAGAATTTCAGCTTCACAAGATGAAAAGAGTTCTAGAGATGGATGGTGGTGATGGTTGCATTGCAATGTGAATATACTTAATATCACTGAGCTGTGCCCTGAAAAATAGTTAGAATGTACATTTATTTATTTTTATTTATTTATTTTTTTGAGACAGAGTCTCGCTCTGTCCCCCATGCTGGAGTGCAATGGCGCGATCTTGGCTCACTGCAACCTCTGCCTCCCAGATTCAAGCGATTCTCCTGCCTCTGCCTTCCAAGTAGCTAGGATTACAGGCATATGCCACCACACCCAGCTAATTTTTATATTTTTAGCAGAGACGGGGTTTCGCCATGTTTGCCAGGCTGGTCTTGAACTCCTGACCTCACGTGATCCACCCACCTCAGCCTCCCAAAATGCTGGGATTACAGGTGTGAGCCACTGCACCCAACCAAGATGTACATTTTATTTGTATTTTACCACAATTAAAAAATACTTTAAAACTAAATTTTAATTATATGAGCGGGATGATGTGTTCAGTGCTCTGTATGCACTGGAGATAGGCAGCATGACTTAAAGTTCCAGGCAAGAGCTCAAAGCCTTTCTGTCCCCAGGATCCATTGCTGTCTCACAAGGGAAGAAGAGAAGCCCTGCCTTGTTGACCTGTGGAGGACTATTTGTTGTCTTTAGACAACAAAACCTTTTGATTTTATTTCTATGTTCCCAACCAGACCTCATAGAACTAGGGCTGCAGCATGAACTAGCAGAGCCACGGATTCATTCCTGTAGACATCAAAATGGGTGCTCATGGCCCTGCTTGCAAAAACTCCAAGACAGAGGCGACAGCAGAAGAGAAGTTAGAACTCGCTTCCTCCAGTTGGGTGAACTACAAATATACTAAAGGATCCAAATATTTACTAATTCAGAACAAAGGTTAAACTTTCTTAATGTAAATAATCATTATAAAAGCACATTTGATACTACAGACAAGTTGTTATGTAATTTTAGAATTATAAAATATTTCAAGCACACACAACTAAATGTCTGTTAGATGATTTATGGTTAAAAATAACACTGTAAACGTAAGCAGTTCTAGGTCTCATGGGGTTGAAAAATTGCTCACAGGTTGCTAAGGGATATAATGATCAGATTTTAAAATCTTACAGCTTTAAGTTTAAAAGCAGACAAGTCACTGAATTACATGTGTCTTTCCCCTCCCTGTCCTCAGTGGAATGGAAAAAAACAACATGTTCCTAGCATATGGAAGAATTTCAACACTTCAGAGGTAAACATCAATGACCAAATCTGATTTAAAAGTATTATCCAGTAAAATGTGTATTTCTAAATTAGACCAACTAGACAGTTTCAAGCGGAAAAAAGTATATTAAGTGACCTTGGGCATTTCCTCCCTTCATCTTATTTTCTAAAAGTTAGTGCATTTTGTATCTACTAAAAATATTGAGGATCTTGATTTATGAAATCATAAAAGCTTACTAGCTTTACTAAAACATGATGATGTTGTCTTTGTCAAGCTTTGTCATAGTTCGAACTAAATTGGACAAAATTTTAAAATATAAGATTTGAAAACTAAGATTTTAATAGGTGTGGACCATTTTTTCTTATGTCCTCCAAAATACTTGCATATATCCAGTGCTTCATAAACTTAGTCAAATTGAATTTACTGGACTGTTACATTAAAACATGGCAAATTTACAATTACCTGAATAAATTCTCTTACAGCATTCAAATTCTCAACATGACATATTTATAAGTAAACCAAATGATAATTAATGTACTTTGATATTCCTAAGTAACAAGCTGACTTAAGGCCTATAAGGGGTATCAAAATGTCACTCTGAATACTTAATTATTCTCCTCATTTTATAAAAATATATGTTGGAAGAGAGGCTTTAACATTTCTGAATTTTTTCCAATTCTAGCTATTGCACAACAGCAACAGACTTTAAAATTCACCTAATATTTGGGAAGTCTTTGCAAAGTCTAGACACAACTCTTGGGTAATAATGCAGCAGCCAAGGAATGAAGTAAAAATTTACGCTGACCCTACGCTTGAACCATGTCATGCTGGGAATCTGTAAATTGAGTATAAAGGAGGAGCCTTTTCTAACAGTGTCTTAGGATTGTGCTAGAGCTAAGTCTTTAGGGCCGTAACAACAAAGAGAGAGGATAAACTAAAGCAGTGCTTTTCAGTTTTTAGCTAAGTACATAAGAATGACCTGGAGAACTTGCTAAAACAGACTGCTGTGCCCCAATCCCAGAGACTGTGTTTCAGTAGGTCTAAGGTGGAGCGAGAGATTTTGCATTTCTTACAAGCTTCCAAGGATGCTGATGCTACAGTATAACAAAATACTGCATTATAGGTATTGATATGCTCCAGAAATTTTCCATATTCTCTAGATCTCTGAGAAAAACAGAGAAGTAACAACATAAAAACCAGAGAGGCAGAAATAGTTTCATTTTAGAAGAAAGACAAAATAGAGGATAAAAGTTTATGAAGTATACAGTGACATGTTTAGGGAGATTACATGTGACAGCTTTATTTAGCAGCCCAAGGGTCATGGGCCTAAATGCATAGCTATTATGGTTTGGATACAGGTTTATGTGGAAATAGCCATAGACGGCAATGCTGAGATGTATCTAGAACAGTAACTGGCCATGGTTTTTTAACATTCTTGTAACCAAACAGAATCTGTCCTGCTCTCATAATTTGAGCCCAGAAAAGAGCTTACACAACCACAAGTGCATTCAAACAGATTCAATGCAGCATTCTTTCAAAAACATCTTGCTAAATTAATGTCAAATGCAATATGGACACTACAAGGGCCTTGATCTTCTTTAGAAAAAACAAGGACACAAAGAATCAATGAAACCTGAAAAAACTGAAGACTAAGAAGAGCAGTCTCCAAATAAGAAAACTATTTTTGAGCTGCAACTAAAGACCGACCATGATATCTTCTGGCTGGCCTTACATAGTTGAAGGTTGTTTTCAAGATGATAACTCTTTTTTTTTTGAGTCAGAGTCTCACTCTGTCACCCAGGCTGGATGGAGTGCAATGGAGCGATCTTGGTTCACTGAAACCTCCACCTCCCAGGTTCAGGTGATTCTCCTGCCTCAGCCTCCCAAGTAGCTGAGATTACAGGTGCCCCCTCACCACGCCTGGCTAATTTTTGTATTTTTAGTAAAGACAGGGTTTCACCGTGTTGGCCAGGCTAGTCTCAAACTCCTGACCTCAAGTGATCTGCCCGCTCCAGGCTCCCAAAGTGCTGGGATTACAGGCATGAGCCATTGCTCCCAGCTTCATTATTTTTTTTTATTTTTTATTTTTTCTGAAATCACCAGCAAGCATTGAACACTGGGCTTAATTATATATACCAAGGCTCCCTCAAGTTGCTATGTATATTTGAGGAATATACATACCCTATTAAAAAAAATCACCCTGTAATGATCCTGGTCAAAAATCAGTCTGTTAACATGAGTGGAAGTAAAACAATAATGGTTCTATTTTCATTCACAGAAAATAAATCCTTCCAATCTCCAAGCTGCGCTTGGATAAGCCCAAGAGAAAAGATATTTTCAGGTCATTACGTATTCAACTCAAATAGGTCAATCATTTTAATAAATCAAAGAACATTAAGATGCAGTAATAGTAAATGAATACTAAAAACCTGCATAGTTAACATACCAAATAAAATAAGTTATAAATCTCTAGAAAGGGACCCTATGCCAATGAATTTTAAAACAATTTGTTTTCCAAATATTATTGTTTTCTATGCAACCAGATCTGTACCATCAATTTTCTGGAATAATATACTCTATCTGCTATAGCAGATTAACAAAATTGGATCCAACAGTTTCTTAGCAACTGCAGATGCTTTTAAAATCCTTTGGCTATACTCTTTATGATATAGGACAATGGTCTCAAGTTTTTAAGAGTAGTGACGTTCAAGTCAATGTTTCATGAAGTTTAACCTAAATTTATTATGATTCATAGCTTCAACTCAGAGTTCTAGAAATTTTGAGTTGTTACAGTTCCAAATTCTGAAAGGTTGCCTCATCGCTGGAAATATGTGTAATGTTGGAGCAATGCTAGATTATAAAATTTATCGTTAATTAATAATGAAACACACAAAGGTAAGGTGACTTTTCTTAAGAGACCAATTTAAAGAATTTGTTGTAACCTTATTCAATGCCAAAGTGTCAATTACTTTCTATAGATGTTTATTGATTTAGACACTTGGTTTCAAATGGTGTCACTGGTAAATTGCCTTTCTTCATTTGTACACTTCAAGGTACAGCAAGGAGCTGTACAGTAGATGTGGCTTCTCTTTTCCTCACTTACCTAGGTTTTGCCACATGCTGAAAATTTCACAACCCATTGTTACCCGCATGTCACCATACCTGAAATAGAACAAAAAACCAAACCTGATACAATGCCTCCAGAACAAAGAAGTATTTGTGTGTCTTTAGGATACAATCTATCATTCTGAATTAAAAGGCAAGGAGTTTTTAATTAAAGACATTTAATATACGTGTCGCAATGCCTCTAAGTCAAATTCTTTACCTTTTAGTAAAAGAGATGTTTCATAATTTTTTGCATCTATAGAAATTTTGAATCCTGAAAGAGCCAGGTCAAAACAATGTGCAAACATGTCTGAAATATTAAAATGTCCAGAAAAGACTGCTTCTTGACCCCTTGGTCATCGGTTCTTCACTGTGTGATTTCCAGTTATGCGCATTCTGATTTATGAATCATTTGAACTGAATACTCTTTAAGGGGCAACATTTCTCACCTGATTATACATTGATACTTACTTTTCTAACACCTTTTTCTTCTTGGAAGGTGTGAACATCTCCAACTGCAGACACAACTGGTTTATAAAAATGACTGCGAGGTAAAAGTAGGAATCCCAGATCTAAAACAAGAACAAGATATTTAAATACTATGGTATTACAAGCATATTGACAGGTGAAGTGACATAGTATTTTGGATTTGCTTCAAAAGTGGTTGAGGGTATAATTGAAGTAAGACTGACCATGAGTTGATAATAGTTGAAGCTGGATATGGGTACATCATGGGGGTTCATTATACTATTCTCTCTACTTGTATATATGCTTAAAATTTTCTAAAACGAAGAAGTAACTAAATAAATAAGTACTATTATTATCTAGGTGTATATTGCTCCAAAGCTGTATTCCAGGTTTCACGAGCTTTTTGGTATATGCTAAAAGATAGATGTGTGGTTTCTCTTGTAATATGTCTGAGTATCTCCAAGAGGATGAGGTATAAGATGGATTTCTTTATTCCTGTGTGAGTTCATTTTTGGAACTCCTTTTAACGTAGAACTTGTAAAAAATGCATACACTTCTTCAGATATGCTAATTGCTTTAAATTCAGACATTATATAAAAATTCCCTGCCCAGGCAAATCTTTTAAGTTTTCTTTTACCAAAAAACAGAATCAGAAAGAGATCTGAATAAAGTTCCCTGAAATAAACTTAGCAAAAAAAAAATAAAGGACATAATGGAAGGAACACACTTCTCCACTGACACCATGTAAAATTAAAGACATAACAAACCAGGAGACATATGACACAGAATCAGTATCTGTTATACATAAATAGCTCTTACAAATAAAAAAGAATATAATAAAACCCTAAGTAAAATAATGAATAAAAGTCAAGAACAGTCCAGGTGCGGTGGCTCATGCCTGTAATCCCAGCACTTTGGGAGGCCGAGGCGGGTGGATCACAAGATCAGGAGTTCGAGACCAGCCTGGCCAATATGGTGAAACCCCGTCTATACTAAGAATACAAAAATTAGCCAGGCGTGGTGGTGTGCTCCTGTATTCCCAGCTACTCAGCAGGCTGGGGCAGAAGAACTGCTTCAACCTGGGGGGCAGAGGTTGCAGTGAGCAGAGATTGCGCCATTGCACTCCATACTGGGCGACAGAGGGAGATTCTGTCTCAAAATAAAAAAAGAAAAAAAAAAGTCAAGAATAGACAATTCACAAAAATACGAATTTTGATCAATAACTAGTAACTAGTCAATAAGTAATAGTTAGTGAGAAATGTAAATTAAAGCAAACAGGATTTTTCTCTTTATCTGTCAGAAAAAAAATCTCTTCTAATGTTGGTGTAGCTGCAGGAAAAGAGGCAATCAAATGTAATTGGTACAACCTTTCACTCAACAATTCCACTAATAAATATTTATCCAAAGAAATAGTTAAGGGCCAGGTGTGGTGACTCATGCCTGTAATCCCAGCACTTTGGGAGGCTGAGGTAGGCAGATTACCTGAGGTCAGGAGTTCAAGGCCAGCCTGGTGAACATGGCAAAACCCCATACTACTACTAAAAATAAAAAAAAAATTAGCCGGGCATGGTGGTGTGTGCCTGTAATCCCAGCTATTCTAGAGGCTGAGGCAAGAGAATCGCTTGAACCTGGGAGGCGGAGGTGGCAGTGAGCCGAGATTGCGCCACTGCATTCCAGCCTGGGCAACAGAGCAGGACTCTGTCTCAAAAACAAAACAAGACAAAACAAAACCAGAAACAAAAAAAGAACCAAAGAAATAATTTAGGGATATATGCCAAGTTTTATTTTATAAGAATGTACATAAAATGAGTAATTTATAAGAATGAAATATGAAATTTTGATATACTATAAGCTATGATATAGATAAATATTATGTAACTATTAAAATTTCTTTTTTATTGTATTTGGTATTTGTGCTTTTTTGTATTTTCTTATTATCCAATAAGGAAATTTTATAAACATGTTTAATATGAAATATGTAATTCAAAACAGAGTAAGAACAAAGATGCCCAAAACAAAGAACCACCATTGAGGAAGAAAGCCAAGATAGGCACTGCTCATCTTTGTTTGCTGTTTATCACTTGCTATTTGAAAAATAGTATATCAAGAATTTGTAGGCGCCCAGGCATATGACATTATATCATAGATATACAGAGGGTTCTGCCTTAAAGAACCTTACCAATGTTTCATTTTTTTCTTTTCATTAATTCATTCTAAAAAATGGGAAGACAAAGAAATAAGAAACTAAAGGGTTTACTTTGTAAATGTTTTCTTCATATAAACTCTATTTCTAAAAAATAAAAAACACTATGTTCTGAGTCCCCTTTGTCATAAACAGGGATCATACAGAAAACAGAAAGAATTAAAATGTATAGTAACAATAAAAAACTATCTCCTTTTAAGCACTATGATTTCCCAGGTTGATAAGCATTATTACAGCCTTCATCTGTTCACAAATATAATGAAAACTGTTCTAATATTACTCATAGTTAAAACTAATATGGCCCAAGAAAATGTTAGGTAATTTCCTATAATACAATGTGATTCTTTTAGCCCAAGCAGGAGAGTCATATAAATGAATGCTTACCTTATAATCAAAGTTTTCATTTAAGAAGTTCTTACGAAGTGCATCTGAGAGGTACAGAACTGTTGTAATAATAACACTAGTGATAAAAAAAATGACAAGGTGAAAACTTCATATTGATGAAAATCATTTAGTATACAACAATAAAAACCTACTCAGATAAAATAAAACCTTCTTCAGTAAGCATCTGGAGCAATATTAAATAATTCATATTAGAAACAAAAAAGAGACGACAGGTCAATAAAAGGGGAAGAAATCTATCACTGAAGTCAGGACCTTTGTAAACTGATACACGAAAGATCTATGAATTCATATGACTCAGACAGAAATACATTATTACCTTCATGTTTTGTAATGTTTTTTGTTAATTTCCAAACAAAGCAAAATGATTTACTACAAACATAACATGTCATATTTTTCTGTTTTTGAGACAGGGTCTTGCTCTGTTGTCCAGGCTGGAGTGCAGTGGCATGATCATAGCTCACTGCAGCCTCAAACTCCTGGGCTCAAGTGATCCTCCTGCCTCAGCCTCCCAAGTAGCTGGGTCTACAGGTGCATGCTGCTATGTCCAGCCAAATAGTTTTTCAGTTTTTGTGAGACAGGTTCTCACTCTGTTGACCAGGCTGGTCTTGAAATCCTGACCTCAAGCTATCCTCCTGTCTGGGCCTCCCCAAGTGCTAGGATTACAGGCAACACTCCATGTTTGATTATCATAAAAGAAAGCCATGCTTTTTAAAATACAGAGGAAAAAATGGAGCCCAAAGACAAAGTGGATAGGAAAAAATAATAGAATACATTGAGTATTTATTAGCCTTCTCTCTGTTCTCCCCTGTTTAAGGTATTAGAGGGCATGCAAGAGCTATAGAAGGCAGATTCCCTCTTTAAGTGCGACAAGACTGCCACTAAAGAAACAATTACAGACTGTGAAATTGTCTATAACCCAGTACTAAGCTGTGTGAAACCAACAGTGTTACAGACATTCAGAGAAAGGGTCATCTCCAGGGCAGGAGAAATCAGGAAAAGCCTGACCAATACAGCCACAGGTAGTTCGCTGGGGAGATTTTAAAAAGAAGGATTTGATGAGCATTCTTGGTTAGTTCTAGAACTCTGCAATTTTTTCAAAATCTACTAATTTTTATAACCAGGAGATAAATATTTAAAGTTGAACGTATTTCCAATTGGTTCACTTAATGTTTAACACAGCATTATACTAAAGCAAGATTAGCCACCCCCTGAGCTACTATAAACTGAGGACCAATATATAAATTGTCGGTATTTAAAATTTCTTTGACCTTTTCTGAGATGCATGTGTAATGAGTGTGTGATATGATAAAGCCTCAGTTCTCTTCATGCGATTTGGAGTTGGAGGATGTATTTATGTCACCCTAGGTAAAATGAAAAAACAAAAGAAAACAAAATACACTATCAACTTCATACCTTGGTTATCTGGCTAATATAGATTATATCTACTAATTAGAAAAATATAGACTTTGAAAGACATAAATATTGATTGTTGTTATCTGCTGGGAAACTCACTATTATAGCTTTCTTGTGGGGTAGGGAAACATTAACAAGGGTAAGTTGATGGTTGAATGTGGAAGTCCAAGGTAACGAAAAGGAAACAAGACAACCACGATTTCATGGGCATTCGCTCTACCATGAACAGGCACTGTTACATGCGTGTGCATTTTATATATGTCATATGTGCCTTTCAGTGAATCTTACTATTAAATTTAAGTATAATAAAAACCTATGAGATTGAGAAGTCTTGTGGTTTCTTCAGTCCCCTAAATGGCAGATATCATCAGTGAAAGTCATATCAGAGATACATCACCTGCAAATGACGGTATAATGTGGCAATTTCCCATAGACACTGGAAAAATCAATGATAACTGAAGACATCATTACTGTTCCAAAGTATTTTACTCAAGTTTTACTATATGAAACTGAAGCTGAATCATCAGAAAATGAAAGGCTATCAGGCAAGAAAGTTGTTCTTGCCTAGCATCCAGTAAGATCATTGGACTTCTAAGTTTAAAGAAGAAAAATCTGTATGCTTAACATGTGGTTATAAGCACAAACTTTCTGCTTTGATGTTCAATGAGAAATACACACAGTCCCACTACACCTGGGGTTTACATTAAAAATCACCTTGTGGCCCACAGTTTCAGCTTAGATTGATGTTCAGACACAATACCTCTGGTGTTAGTGAAATATGACATATCTGGAATTTAGTCTATCACACCAAATGTCACAGAAAGGAGCTAACAAACTCAATCTTCCGAGGGAGAGAGAGGTTATTCCATGGCAAAGATTACCAAATTGTTATTTACATGGTGGATCCCAAACACACAAAATATATTTGTGGCTTTTTGAAGTACACTTGCTGGTAAACAACATGGAATCTCTGTGGCCTTACTATGGAACAGTGGCTCTCAACCTGCCCCAGGCCCTAGAATCACCTGGGAGCTTTTAAAATACAATGTCTGGGTCACATCGCCAGAGACTACTGATTGGTCTGGGCTACAATCAGAACATCAGGATTGTCAAAGCTCCCAAGTGATTCTTACAGTGTACCCAGAGCTGAGAACCACTGCTCTACCTTAGATCAGTGCTTCTCAAACTTTAACAGGTAACTAGTGACCTAGTTAAAGTGCAGATGATCCAGCAACCCTGGAGTGGGACCGGAGATTCTGCATTTCTAACAAGCTCCAGTGGATGCTAATGCTGTTGGTTTGCAACCACCCATTGAAGAGCAAGGCTCTGGAGTGGCCAGAGTCAGAAATATTCCCACAAATTCTGCTTCAGCATTCTTCTGACTTCTGGAATATTAGGACAATTCATATGGGGCTTGCAGTTCTCATTTCTAGATTGAACACCTCACCCTCTTATCAGGGCTGCCTTACCATTAGGCAGAAAGAGGCACAGGGCATAGGGCCTGTGAGCCTTTCAGGGACTTTCGAAAACATTGAGACCTGAAAGAATGTCATGAAACCAAATTGAAATTGCAAAATAAAAAGTAAAAATAATGAATAATCACATGTCCACAGAAAGTGACACGATGACTTTCATTAACTGTCCAATTTTAATATTTATGCAATTTTAAAATTATAGATTATTTTATAATTTTACAATTCCTAAATATAGTATACATAAATGGTGAGACATCACAGCCAATCAAAATTAAATTATTTTACTTGATAAGCCAATAATTAAGAAGCAAATATAAAAAATACTTTTAATTTTTTTCTTCAGCAAAATTGTATCTAATGTGGCATGTGGGTCTATTTAGTGTTTGATAGGATGAGGAGTAGGGCCTCCAAAAATATGACTGCTCAGGGCTAGAAAGATCTTAAAAGGACTATTCAAATGCTTTTCTTTCATACCTATAACATTCAGCCCAAGCCATCAAGGCAGTTCCCAGAGCTTTCTATGGTAACTCATCACTGACATCATTTCCTAACACACAGGTCTCTAAGCCAGCCAGAGGCATTTATACGTTATTGCTCCTTCATTTTAGTGGATACCTATGGTGTTTAGGGACCTTTCTTTACTTGTTTCAATTTATCCAAAACCATGTGGCTTCTCTGGTTTCATTCTTTTATTCATGACTTAGTGTTTGAATATGGGGATATCGCAAATCTCAGTGCTCCAACTCAATAGTCAAAAAAGATTTTCAATATGCTACCACAAACAGCCAAATTACTGATTTATTTATTTATTTATTTATTTATTTATTTATTTATTTCCTTCCTTCCTTCCTTCCCCTCCCCCATCCCCTCCCCTCCCCTCCCCTCCCCTCCTTTTTCTCTCTCTCTGTTCTGTTTCTTTCTTTCTGACGGAGTCTCCCTGACACCCAGGCTGGAGTGCAGTAGTGTGATCTCTGCTCACTGCAACCTCTGCCTCCCACGTTCAAGCGATTCTCTTGTCTCAGCCTCCCAAGTAGCTGGGATTACAGGTGCCCGCCACTGCGCCAGGCTAATTTTTGTATTTTTAGTTGAGATGGGGTTTTGCCATGTTGGCCAGGCTGGTCTCGAACTCCTGACCTCAAGTGATCTGCCCTCCTCGGCCCCACTGTGCGTGACCCAAATTACTGATTACTGCCACAGCAAGGCATGCAGTAGGATCATTTTTGACAATCATAATCTACAGGCACAGCATGATAAAATTTATATATAAAAGAAAAACTGGTGTACAGGAAATCAAAGTTATTGCTTTATGGTTTTCCAGTTGCCACCTCATTTTGGGCTTAAGAAATAACTTCAAGCAACCCTATTTCTCCCTCTCACTCTCACCCAGGAAAGCTTATCTCCCATAATTTTTTTTTAATTACTCCAATTTGATAATCTGCTCAAACACAAGCCCGTCTCCAAAAATCATACATGGACTGAGAGAAATACCTTTGTGGATAAACTGGGTCTCGACAATATTGATGTTTATACAATGAAAAACTAAGGACATCTAAACCTAGAGTCCAACAATTTCCCTACAACCTGGTGGATTAATTGGGGCAGCAAAAAATCAACACAAAGACATTTCGGGGAGATGAAATTCATGGATAACCAATGTGGGAACGCATCTAAACTAGTGGTTCTCAAACTTCAGCATGCATGAGAATCACCCAAAGGATGCTTAAGACTTCAGGGTCTTACCACTACCTATGGCTTGGGAGGTTTGCAACCAGGCCCAACCAGGTGATTCTGATGCATGTGATCATCCTTCTTATTTTGAGGACTGGTGTTACACATGGAAGAGAAGACAAGGAAGGGCTGGAACTTAGAGAGCAATGGCATCTGGGAATTTGGCCTTTTTTACCACGGCATCCACAGGGGCAGAGACTAGTAAGTGTGTGTTAAATGACTGTGGCCTGATGACTACAGTTGAGTCTACGCTTTGTTATACTTGTTTGCCATATTAGATGACTCTAAAATGTGAAGCTTATACAACTTTTATTTATTTATTTTTAGCTATTTTGAACAGACTGAAATTAGACAGGCAAAGCTGATCCAAGTGGAGGACACAGAATCAGCTAAAGCAGGGAAGCAGAGAAAGGGGTGATTTTGATTTCAGTCAATGGGGCACGCAGTGTGGATGAAGCAAAAAGAATGGGAAAAGATTTACACGGAGTGACTCTGAAAACTGTTTTGACCAGTACTCCACTGGGCAGTACTCGTAGAAAATCACTCATATGGCAACAGCCTCTGTTTTGACCTTTTAGGCTTAAACCCTAAGAAAGCCTTTCCTTCATGCATTCATTCTCTCTACCAACTCCTCACAACTCACCTGGAGGAGATGGATTGTGCAAGCAATTCTTTTGTCATTATTTGCTGTAACTATTCAAGTTTGGCACATTCAGCATAGTAATATATAGTTTTGATAAAAAATAAGTATCTATTCTCTCCCTGAACAGTAAAAGCCTTTAAGGATAACTACACTGAATTAGAAAAGCCAAAATCAAAACAATAGTAGCTGTGTCAACGGATGCTCAGCAGATTAGCTACTCTACCACTCAAGTTTTCAGGGTCAGTGGCGCATATTCCACCTTCCTTCCTGTTATTATGGATAAACTGTCGATGCTCCTACCTTTCTTTGTGTGCACTAGATCAATGCTGCTCTAAGTGCGGGAAGCTTCCTTCCTTGAGAAAGTCTTACCACAAAAAACAATGCCAGTTTAATTAAACTGCATGCTTACACTGATGATTTATTTTTACGTGCAAGCTTGTCATGGACAGGTAGCAGTTAGTTCTTGGGCTGGCATACGTAGCAACCTTGCATGCAATCCTACCCCTGCTTGCCCAAGGACATTGCTCTTTTAATTATCCCTGTTTTCTTTAGCACCAATATTTCTGTCTTTTACTAACAGGGCCATTCCTATTACTAAATCAACATGCTGTAATATCCCATATTCTAAAAGGAATCCCAGTCCTCACATCTCCTTCCAGATATAGCCCTGTTCCTATGCTCCCTTTGATAGCAAAACTCTTCCTGTAATTACTGTTTTCAGTTTCTCAACTCCTATTCACTCTAATTGGGTTTTCCTTTTCACCACTCCACTGAAACAACACTTGTCATGGTCACCAATATCTACTGCACTGCCAAATCCCGGGACCAATTGTCTGTCCACATCACCACCAACCTCCCAGCAGCTCTAGATACTGCTTCCTTCTTGAAATGCTTTCTTCACAGGATACTGTACTCTGCTGGTTCTCATCTTACATCATAGGCTGCTCTTTTTCAGTCTTCTTCACTGGATACCTCTCCACTTCCTGACCTTTAAAACGTGGCATGCCCCAGGGCTCAGTCCTGTCTTTTTCTCCTTTCAGTCTGTACTTTCTTCCTCAGTGCTCTTGTTCAGTTCCAAGGCTTCAAATCCTAACCATACGCTGAGGAGCCCAAGCGTACATGTCCAGCCCCAACATCATCCCTGAGCTCCATGCAAGCATGTCTAGCTTTCCCTTTTACATCTCCACTTGGATATCTAGTACACATGAAACTTATGTTCAACATGGAATTCTTCACTTCTCTCATCCCCAATGCTACTCCTCTCTCCATTTTTTCCACCTAGGTGAATGGCACCACAATTCATCCTTTTACTTAGGCCAAGCATCTAAGAACACCTTCCATTACTTTTCTTCTCTCCCACCTACACCCAGTCACTTGCAAGTCTTATCATCCTTATTTCCAAAACCAATCTTCTCATCACCCTCATTGCTATCTGCCCATCTAAGCCATCATCAACATCTCTTACCTGGATGGCTGCAGTAAGCTCCTAACTGGTTCTCCCTGATTTCTCTTTGGTCTCTACACATATCAATATCTGGGTTCTGTCTTCCTCCACCAACCTCATCTTTACTGGTTCCTTCCCTCCCCACATTTCAGCCACACTAACAGTCTTTCAGTTCCTTGAGTGTGCCACATTTACTCTGGCCACAGGGCCTTTGTAGATGCTACCTACTGATAGAATCATTATTCCTTTGCTGTTTGTTACCCCCTGCTTAGCTTTCAGTTCAAGCTTCACTCCTTCATGAAAGACCCCTCCTATTCTAGTCGAGAACAATGTTCACTTCATAACACCCTCATATCACTGTGCTCTTTGTCTTTATAGTGCTTATTTTACACATCAGGCACTGGAAAATACTGGCTGAATAAATGGGTCAGCAAATGAATGGACAACCTCTCTAAGAAACTTTGATTTAACAAATCGCTTTTTGGCTATGCAGATCTCATTTGAAACCCAAGTTGGTTAATGCATGATATGTTTGAGGCCAACATGCACACAAGATAACCAAAATAAAGACCTGAAATTTCAACTGAAGAGAGAGGGAGTTTTTACCTTCCTCAGTAAGCAAGTGTGTTATAAGATTTTTCTTCTTGAAAATATGTATAAAGCTGTGACTTTATTTTTGTACTTTATTTCACAATGTGTATGGGAAGGGGGTGGAGAGAAGCTTGTCTCAGAGTGTCCTGTATTTTTGGTACTTAATTTTCATCTTCCTTATGTTCCTTCTTTCTTAGATTGAGCAGTTGTTCTCATCAGAAACATCTACCAGGAACTTACAGGGGGTCATGAGATAGCTCTGTAGCAAACAAGAAAGAGAAGAAATGCTTCTTGCCCTGGCAGAATTATGAGTGGGCACACTTGCTATGTTATACAATATTAGGCATGCAGTTGAAAAAAAACAAAGAACCATACAAATCACCAGGTGTCTGGTCACAAACTCTGGCAGAGCTTCACACAAAGCAGGCAAGCTACAAGATTTCGAACAACACAGCTTATAGATGAAAGTTAAAGGCATTTAATTTACTTGAAAACAGAGGAAGAAAGGACCAACACATAAAAGAACATTCATTTTGAGGGATGAGCAATTCAATTGAGTTCAAGGGTAGGGCAATGGTGACTTCTCAGCCACCTGCTATCAGTTTGACATGTATTAAGCACACGACTGGGTTAATAAAAGTGGGAGTTTGGGTTAAAATGCCCCTTTGGGTTAAGAGGCGCTGAACAAATGTTTGTCTAAGAAAGTTGAAACTATGGAAGAAAAGGTGGTCAACTTCAGAGACGTAGATGTAACTCCTACAACATGCTTCAACATGGTTTAGCCAAGTGGAAACTTTTTCTTCCTGGTGTATGCTCTTTAACATATTTAAGATGTCCTTAACATCTTTCAGAAATCTACTTTTCTACCAATATTATATGGGTTAATATTTTTCAAAGATAAAGCACAAATAGTAGAGGGCTAATTTTCAGGCTATACTGCATTTATGAAGCAAAGCAAACCTCATCTGCTTTCATGACTTGAATGGAGGAGAATGGTTAGAGACTATTAAAAGAGTAGAGGAGAGGAAAGAAGAGGCAAGAGCAAGAACACACAGCAGACTGGCTTCTCCAACTTGGCAGTGGTCTCTCTAGTTCCTGGAGTCCTGTCCATGAATGAGGTTGGACTTGCAGCCACCAGCCATTGCCAGTGGAGAGGCAGCGCCAGACTCCTACCAGCACTCACATGGGTGGCAATGGAATGAAGTCACCACATTTAGCAAAGGGTGATGGCACACTTCTTGGGTTTGCTATGGGAGTAACCTTCTGTTTAAATGTATTACACAGAGCTCATCTCTAACAAAATCATCTTCCTATTTGGTTAACACTGTAAATGAAAATTCTGAACAGTGTGTGTTTACCCAAAGGTAGAATCTATACTCTCAGACTGCTATCCATTTGTGTGACCATAAAGTCTTTAAAACTGGAGTAACGATGGGGCAGAGAGAGGTAGTATTTAATATCAAAAAGCCACATGGTTGTCACAATTTTAGGCAAGCTTAAGCAGAAACTGTATATGTAAGGAATAGAATGTCAATGTTACTTTCAGTTTGAATTTCTACCACTGAAATTTTATTTCAATCCAAAATATTCCTCTGCACATGAGTCAGGCAGAATGACCAAATGTTGATGCTGTGTGATGATGATGTCCATAGCCTGGACCTCTTCCCATCTGGCTCCTTGGATTACCTCACAGCCCTTCCCAGGTACCCAGAATGTTTGCTCTTTGGTTATAAGGCCAGATGAATGAGCAAAAACTCCCACCTAAATCTGTAGCATGCGGACATCCAAATGAATAGATATTTGATTCTACTCACAGATATCAAACTAAATATGTTAAATTCTAAAGAGAGCTATTTCAACAGTCTCAATTAATCTTCAAAATGGAAAAGCTGCTTCTGTACTTATGTAAAATATAATATGCTATGTTATACTATTTGTTACTTCACAAAGTTTTTAACACATCATTTTAACACCTCCAAGTCTATAAATGTATACTGCAGCAGAAGCCATATTGAGCATATATAATCAAAATCGAATCCTATATTCCTACAGCTCTCACCACCATCAAAGCTTGCCATCTGGAGAAAACACAGGGCGACCGTGGCCTATGGATAGATGCTTAGAGAATCCAACCTTCATCCTGAGCATGAGGGTGTTGGCGTTTGGAAAAGAGGAAGAAGGGGAAGCAGGCAAATGTGGGTTTGGAGAGTGACAATGCTAATGAAATAGGGTAAATAACAAGCTTGGAAGTGAAGACCAGGCCAGTTTCCTAGAGCACTTTTCCATTCTGTATCCTGAGACTATGGAGACAGGAAGTGGAGAGAGCAGATAAATCCATGACACTATTCTCCAGGATCAGCTCCTGCCATTCCGACTGCCCTAATATCCTTTCCTGCCTCCTCTCTCTTCTAGTATTGCTCTCAGATCATGCTGGATACGCTTAATATAAACTGAATTTATCATCTTCTAGACATTCCAATATTGACTTTATGTCAATAACCTCCCAAATGCCTGTATTTTGTTCTGAAGTTTCCTCGGGGCAGTATTTTCAGCTCTCTATTGGCCATACCACTTGGATGAATAAAAAGAACTTCAACCTCCATGTGTCCAACTCAAGGGTCATGTCTTATTCCCAGTGTTGAGCAGATGCTTCATGTATGTATTTTGTTAAGAAGAATTAAGAAAGATCAGAAATGACTCAAATTTCTAGTAACAGAGAATTGGTTAAATAAACTACGGTATGGTCATTCAATGCAATATTATTCAGCTGTAAAGGAAAATACATAGAAGAATGAAAGGCTTTCTATCTATTAATTTGGAAAGACTGCCAGGATTTCTTAAGAGCGTTATACAGAACAGTGTGTATATTACATTACCTGCTGGTCTCTGTATAAAGGAACACTAGGAGGACATGTAAGAAACAAATACAAGTGGTTATACAGCCTAGGGGTAGAGGGTCAATGGGAACAGAACTTCTCAATGCATATGCTATTATGTTGTTTGATTTTTGAATGATGTTAATATATACAAAGGAAACAGTAATTCAAAACGTGGTAATATTTTTTAAAGGCTTAATTCAGAGGCAAAAAAAAAACTGCAAACTTGAGATCAAATGAAAAGGATTATTTTGTACTCTCTTCTTCCTCTATGCATTGAGCTGCAATTATCATCAACTTAAATGTCTTACTTGTTAGCAACCAAGCGCATAACAGTCCAGTCCTTTGGAAACATCTCTGGGCGTATCAATATTCGGAACACAGTAAATATCTGCAGCAGGAAATCCTTGGATAAGGAGAAAATAGATCATTTTATTGGTTTATTGTAACTGTCAACATACATACGCACATACACAGGCAGTACTGTTGTACTGTTACCATTTCCAAAGCAATTATAGAGAAGGGAGCCATAGTTTAACAGTTTGCCCAAGGGAAGGAGTCATGACCCTTCCCATTCTCAGCACTCAAACCCACCCAAATGTTTTCTTTTCTTTCTTGGGCACATTGAAAATGAGTTTTTATTTCTCTCCACAAGTTCTAGCAATTTAGGGTTTTGAAAATAAAGTGGAAAACTTGTAATAGAAGATTAACAGGGAAATACATTCCCTTTCTTCTATTATAGCATCTTAAACGTCAGAACTTTTCAATGCAGGGGAACAATGAACAGTCCTGGCTCAGCTCTGCTTTCCTTTAAGTGGCTGTCAAATTTTAGAAAGTTATGCTCATCAAAAAGCATCTCATACAAAAACCTATTTTTCTTACAGGGCATTCTTGAGATGCAGTATTAATGGAATGTATGCAGGTTTATAGAATTTGAGTGAATTTTCCAGAGTGTGCTGTGCAGAATACATTCAAATGAGGATATGTGCTAAGTCCAGCCCAGTGAGGAGTGCTTAGTAGTTATGAGATTATCAATATATTCCTCACAAAGATGCCATGCGAGATAGTAGTAGTATTTACTGAGATGTTATCTTTAAATTGATCACCTGAAAACACTCTTGAAAAGAAGCTATCATCAGACATGGAAATATTGCTTTTTTTTTTTTTTTTTTTTAAGATGGAGTCTTGCTCTGTCGCCAGGCTAGAGTGCAGTGGCATGATCTCGGCTCACTGCAACCTCCACCTCTTGGGTTCAAGCCATTCTCCTGCCTCAGCCTCCTGAGTAGCTGGGACTACAGGCGCCTGCCACCACACCCAGCTAATTTTTTTGTATTTTTAGTAGAGACGGGGTTTCACCATGTTGACCAGGCTGCTCTTGAACTCCTCCTGACCTCAGGTGATCCGCCCACCTCGGCCTCCCAAAGTGCTGGGATTACAGGCATGAGCCACCACGCCTGGCTGGAATATTGCTTCCTTAAACATTACAAGAGATAGGGTCAAATGCGCTATAGCATACAATACTTAAAGTGGAATCAAGGAGATAATGTACCACACACAATGAATGAAATGAGCTTTCCCTACTCAAAAAGGGATTAGCTCAATCTAACTTTGATTTAGATTTATTAACTAGAAAACTTAAAGAACTTTTTGTAACCTAAGTGATTCTAGGAAAATATATTTCTCTTAACAATCTGATTGAAGGTAACAATATGGTGTTGCTTCAAAAATAAAAAGCAACCCCAAACACAAGAGTTTTATTTATCAAATACAATGACACATTACGTTAAACATGTAAGCTGCTTGAATGTAAGATTATGGTTGTCACTCATGTGAACAGAAGACAGAAAAAATCTAAAAACTAAAAACCATGTGGTAGCTTTATTTTCTTTTTATATACGCTAACAACTTCAATCAAGCCCATAAATATTTTGACAAGAACTTATTTTAGCTTCTTTGGCATCAACACACATATGTTGATATGTAGTATGCGCCATGTGGAAACATGCCCACTAGGTCATCCATCTTTAAATGGCTAGACAGATCCGGTCCATGTCTCCAGAATCACTGGAAGCAGAGTTTCCCAAATGTATTTCACTGTAGGTCAGATAATTTTGGGAAACACCTCACATTCTAGCTCTCTCTTGGGAGAGTAGGTCATTAGCTTACTAAAACTGTGAGAAGCCCTTTCTAACGCATTTCTGAAACTTATTTTAATGGTTTCTCCGTTGCTTCTTTTGAGTTACTCAGATATATACATATATATGTATATATATTATATATAATCCCTGCAAAAATGGCTTGTGCATTTATCTTTGAAAGAGTTATACCCCACTTCAGTTTCCTGTTGGTGCATTTGCTTAGATAGATATGAAAGTCATGAGAGTGGGGATTCTTTGGCTTTATGGTCTACAATTAGTTAGGAATAGTATAAACAAATTCTAACATGATGTAGTTTTATCTTCTTGCCTCAAAAGTTGTAAGACAATTGAAAACTGAAGGCAGCACTCTTGGTAGTGGTGGTGTGTATGTATGTGTGTATATGGTGTGTGGGGTAGGGGACTGTGCTGTCAGTTGCAGGGAGGAAAAATATTTGCTGAAAAGATTGGCTATAGGAGGCAAAACATCTATCTTACCAGCTAGCAACTTGAGTTTTCTTTTGTAGTGCTGGGGACAAAGCAAACAGTATTGCAGGTGAAGGAGCTGGGGATAGATGACCTGTTTCTGTGCTATCTCATTTTCCTAGTCCCATTTATCTCCCACAATAAAAGGCTGTGGCAGCATGTGACATTGCCAATGCCTGTGAACTGACATAAATCTTTATTTCCCCCAAGAAAACTTTTCAGTGTCTCAAGTAGTTTTCTACAGTATCCATTCAAGCTTCATTGACATTTATAAAACCAAACATATTCAACAGCAGAAACCTTATAAGAAAAATAAAAGAGCATAATAATGAGGATCAGAAAACCCAGATTTTAAATCCTGGCTATGCAATTAACTAGCTCAATGACCTTGGCAATTTGTTTAACCTCTCTGGGAGTGAGTTCTCATACTTGTAAAATGTGGGGGCTTTGAGGTCTCTTGTAATTAGAGGAGATTTAAAAAAATCAGTATGATCATTTAGTTATTCAAAAGGCATCTCCACATTTTTCTTACTTCTAAAATGTAGGCAAATGTTTCATCACATCACATTATCATAACACAAATACCTTCCATCTTAGTATTTACATGTAATTTACTTTAGCAAGTCTTTGTCTACTGCCATGCAACAGGGTTTATTCCAAACTCAGTTCCAATACTCGAAAGCAATATGACCTCAATGCTAGATTCTTTAACATTTCCCTCCCTCCCACCCAAAATACAGTGGTATTTCTTTGACTGTCTTCTCCGAGTACTTTTCAACTCTGGTCATTGCACTAAATATGTGTTTTTGCATAGATAGATGTGGTTATTTTGCACATATAACTAAGTAACAGATTCTTTTTATAATTTGAAAAAGAACATTGCCATGCCTATAATATTCCTGCTTGGACAGCACAAAGAAATAAGTGTTTCATATCCTACCATTTAAAACCTGACAGAATGGGAGCAGTTTCCTTTTTCTGTTTTACATCATACAGCACAACATGGTCACTTAAGCATGTTAAATTATTTAACATGGTTAAACTGTATTATTGGTATTCTTCAAATCAGGGTTCAAGATAAAAAAGAAACAGGGAGGTGTTACTTTATAGAAGTATTTTTTCTGCAGAGGTTCAGGTAAGAAAGTTCTTGTGAAAGTCTTCCAAAACAATAAAAAGTCCCATAATTAAATATAAAACAAAGTAGGAACAGTTGTTATGATTTTAGAAATGATCACTAACATGTACTGATTTATAAATATCGGGTGCTTTACTATGTGCCAGGCACTGTGTTAGATGCTGGGGATACCTGGTAAGAGACATTCTTTTATTTATTCGTGCAGCAGGTGTTTATGGAGTGTCTGGAACATGCCACACAATAGTAAGTACGTTAAATGTGCTCTTTGCTTTCATGGAGTTCACAGTTTAGTGGGAGAGATAAATGTTAATCTAAAAACCACACAGATACATGTATGTTTTGCAAATGTGAATAAGTCTGAAGGTCAGGTATTCCACACAGAGGGAACAACACCTGTAGGCCTCAGAGGCAAGAGAGAGCACAGGGTTGCCTGGACTGCAAGGAGCAGTGGCAAGACATAGGGCTGAAAGGTAAATAGGGATAAATAAAAGATAGACAAATTTCATAACTTTTTCCATAGTAAGGAGTCTGGACATTTATCCTGCAGGCATTGTGGAGACACTGAGGGGTATTATGCAGATGTTTGAGAGGATCAGATTTGTGTTTCAGATTTTTTAACTGTACCATATAAAAATTGTTTTGTGCTTACATATGATACTATGATATTAAGAAAGACACAAGACAGGATTGGCTTAAAAAAATTGGTACATTTACACCATGGAATACTATGCAGCCACAAAAAAGAACAAAATCATGTCCTTTGCTGCAACACAGATGCAGCTAGAGGCCATTATCCTAAGTGAATTAACATGGAAACAGAAAACCAAATATTGCATTCTCAATTATAAGTGAGAGCTAATCATTGGATACACACTGACATAAAAATGGGAACAGACATGGGGGATTACAAAAGAAGGGAGGCAGGGAGAAAGAAAAGGGCTGAAAAACTACCTATTGGGTACTACGTTCACTATTTGGGTGATGGACTCAATTGAGGCCCAAACCTCAGCATCACGCAATGTATTCATTAACAAACCTGCACATGTACCACCTGAATCTAAAATTTTTTTAAAATCTATATTTTTTTAAAAAAGAGAAAGGCAAAAGACAAAAATTAGGCTTGTGAAACGGAATCGGCAAGACACAGAGAGATGAATCCTGAGTTCATGAAACATGAGTTAAGACATCCATAAAACAAAGCATCATGAGGCTGCTACACAGACTAGGACATTTTCTTCTTACTTCAAGAACAATGAACAGGACAGACCCTCAGACTATAGTCAAATGTCATTAAAAAAATTTGCCATAAATTTCAAACGTATAATACCCTTGATGTGAGGTTTGAATTCAATTAAAGGGTGTTAATAATAATTATCACATTTAAACTTATATTCTTAAAATGGAATCTTTAAGTATCTTATGCAAAATAACTCCCAAATGATCTTCCATCTTTTAGAGCTATATAACCATTTTTCTGTAATCAATATATTCAAATAAATATAAGTCAAAATAATTATATTGAAAATCTTTTGAAACAGGCAGGAACATTAACAGCATGCATTCCTTCAACAAAGATTTAATGTTCCAGGTTCTGTGCTTAGGACACCAAGACATGGTCTCGACTCTCAATGGCCCATAGTCATCAAAAACACAAGGAAATGGCAAATAATGAGAGTGCATTATTGCACGCTATCAGAGAGGGAGGACTGTATCCTGGGAAGGCTTCATCAAGAAGGTGATAACTGAGTGGGATTTTTAGGGTGAGCTGAATCAGAGAAGGGATTAACAGGGGTACACATTAGGTAATGGAAGTGAGGTGGTGGTAGGATAGGCATTATGGATAGAAAAAAAATGATTCACAGGAATTAAAAATTATATATTTGGTTTTTAAGGAATATAACAGTAGTTTGAAGTGGCTGGAGTGACCGAAAAGTGTTTAGAAGGGGGTGGAGGATAATGTGGTTGGAAGGTAAATTGAGGATAGAAACAACATAATAAGGAGATTGGACTTTGTCCTGTAAGGAATGGGAAGTACTCAGAGTTTTAAAGCTGGAGTGGGGCTTGATCAGATATAATTTTTGAAAGCTAGTGGGACAGTATATAGGAGACAATGCAGTTATAATCATGCTATGCTTAACTTCCAGCTCATGTATAATCTTGTGCTTATAGCAAGATCCCCACAGTTCTATGAAAAGTTATAATCAACAAAGCACAGGAGTCTCACTGCTGTATATATATATGAAATGCCAAGGATATGGACAAAACTGTAGCCTCCAGTACAAGATGGGTGTATAATAAAACATTACTGACGACAGAAGGAGGAAAAAAATCTTAATCACTACCTAGTGTTTACTTTTATTCATTTTTAAATAATATTATGTTCTAGAGAAGGAAAAAAACAATACAGAGTACCAGCCCTCAGGTCTTTGCTCCCACATACTTGTGTTCTGACACTGTGACTCATGCCTCTCACACACAAGTAGGAACCTAAGGACACAGGAGAAGAAGTGGCACACTGCTCAGGAAGCCAGAAGCTACTTCAGCAGTAACCCTGGAGGCATCCAGGCTCTTCAGGCATGAATGGAGTTGAAAGACCTTTAGTCTTAGTAGATACTTGAGAGCCACATACTTTTAAAATTCATTTTGATTTATAGAACCACTGGGAAATGCTAAGACAAACTTTACCTTTCTTTGAATTGTTAAAAAGAAAGGAAAAAGCAACATTAGGAATAAAAAACAACATGAATATTCATTTGAAAATCTCAATATATAATTGATCAAGTATCAATTAAAATGTAAAATGTGTACATCCTATGACCCAACAATTACACTTCTAGGAATTTATTCTACAGCAATATGAGTACAAGTCCATAGAAAGAGGTGTATCAAGATGTTTACTGCAAGACCCATTCTAATGGCAAAAATCAGAAATGATTAAATTATGTAGCATCCATATAATGAGATTCAGAAGAATAAGGTAGTGGGCTATATAATATCTATGAGATATTATCATATAAAAAAAGTATACATCAATATAAATAGTTATATTAATACTAAAAATGTGTGTGTGTGTATATATATATACTATATATATATATACACTATATATATATATACTATATATATATACACTATATATATATATACTATATATATATATACACTATATATACATATATACTATGTATATATATATATAGTATACAAAATAGTCTACAAGGTTACACCTTTAGGTGTTAACAGCAGCTGCCTCTGGGGATTAGGATACGTTGGGGGTTGAGAGGAGAGTAAATACACTTTATTACTTTCTAAAACAGTAGGGTTATGTGGAATTTTTGGTGTCTAATTTCAATATCACTTATAATTTTCCATTAAATATCACCCTATTAATTGTACTTTACCCATTTACTTTCTAACCTAAATGTACATACAAAACCCCAAGTAACTCTCCTTCTATTAATCTGGCCTTTCTCAGACATCTCCATTCTATGACTAGAACTGCTTTATTATCTTCAGAGAGCTGACAATTACAATTTTATATAATTTGATAGGATTTTTGGTTTAAGAAAGTTTATTAAAGTTTAGGGAAAAGCTGAGTTTAGCTGCCTGAGCAATGAGCTCAGGATGTTAATAGAATTCCTAGTTCTCCCAATTACTTGAGAACAATAATAGCATCAGTCAATCTCATGGAGGGGGAGGCAGAGAGAGGATGAAATGTGGGTTAAGCACCACAACTGGCTCATGGCTGTGGGATGGGGTTGAGGAGGTGTTCCGTAACTGTTAGCCAATATCATTGCAGTTTATACATATAATATTTATTTACAAGAATGATTTAGATGGCCTTAACAACAGGCTTTTATTAGTCTTGATATCCCTAATGTCTAAGCAAGATGCTCAATAAATATTTGTTGAGTCAACAATTTATATCTGTAATAAAATAATGGGGGCCTACTTCATGGGATCCTTTTGAGGATTAAAATGAGTCAATATTAATCAACTGCTTAGAACAGTGCCTGATACATACTAAATTGCATATAAAATGCTTGCTGTTTGGAGGTCTTCACTTCCTTTACTACGATATCAAAACCCAAAATTACTCTAAAAGTTTTTGCTCTTATAATCCACTTGGGCAGCAAAACCTGACCAGAATGATTTATAGTCTTTATTTATCCCATATGGAGTGAATATTTTGTATCACTCTAGATTTTATTGGAGGTGCTATATATGTACATTATCATTATGAAATCATAAAAATTCTGATTTCTGAAGTAAAATTGGTACTAAGGACTTTGTATAAGGGTCTAGGGACAAGCATTATTATATTTGAAAATATTACAATATAGGTTCAGGAACATAACTAGAAATATTTCATTTTAAAGAAAATTGAGCACAGGAAACATTTATTAATATCTTTCATAAAGTGATATATGAACTTTTAAAATACAGATTAAAACAAGATGACTAGGGAGGCTGAGGTGGACGGATCACAAGGTCAGGAGATCGAGACCATCCTGGCCAACATGGTGAAACCTCATCTCTACTAAAATACAAAAAATCCACCGGGCATGGTGGCGCATGCCTGTAGTTCCAGCTACTCAAGAAGCTGAGGCAGAGGAATTGCTTCCACCTGGGTGACGGAGGTTGCAGTGAGTCGAGACTGAGCCACTGCACTCCAGCCTGGGTGACAGAGCGAGACTCATTCTCAAAACAAAACAAAACAAAACAAAAAAAACAAGATGACTAATTAGCCTTTACTAAATTAAATAAATGTCCTCTAGCCTGCATTCACTCCAGTTATTTCTCTTTCATTCTTACACTGGGAAAGTATAAGAATCTTATTCCCAGTCAAGGATAATTCTGGTCCCTTCCTGCTGCCTTCTCAGAGACCTCACCCTGGAAGTTAGTACCTCCTTCTTAGATTTCCAGCTTCTCCCTCTCTACCAGCTGTAATCATGAATATATTTAAACAGGCTTAAGTCTCGTCCATCATAAGTATTCATCAAAACAAAGTCTACACATCCAAACTTATGCCTCTTCTTCTTGAAACAGTGCATACAATCCACTGTATCTTTTTCTTTTTTTTTTTTGTATTCTTCAATCCATGACAAGCTGGCTTTCACCCTCATCAGTGAAATTGCCCATCAGGTTCACCAACAGTATTTAGGGAACCTTTCATGATGGTACTTGACATCCTCGCAGTAGCAGGCACTGTTTATCATGCCTCCCTCCTTAGGCTTAGGATTCTATGTAGGTCCTTTGACCTTCATACTCTACACTCTCCTTGGATATTCACATTTACTCCCATGATGTCAGTTATTATTCACTGGCTGACAGTTTCCAGATCTACATCCCATAACCCATCTCTCTCTCTCCTGAACTTCAGGCACAATTTACTAAGCATCTCCATCTGAATGTCCCTCAGGTGACCAAACTCAGGCTGAAACCGAATTCACCTTTGCTCCCAAACCTGAATACCTAACTCCTCCTGGGATCCTCATGCAGTGAATGGCACCACACCAACATCCAGCCAATTGTCAAACGGCTTAGGAGTCACTTACAACTCCTCCCTCTCCTTCACCTTTTTAATATTATCAGTCATCAAGTCCTGCCAATTCAACTTTCTAAATGTCCCTAGACTCTATCTCCACAATCACCTCTACTTCAAGCCACAGTCATTTCTAGCTTAGGTTACTACCTAAAATCTTTTACAGGGTTCTGCCTCTCATCTTGACTTCATTGAACCCCCTTTCTTTCTTTTCTCTTCTTTTCCTTCTTTTTTTTAGAGACAGGGTCTCCCTCTGTTGCCCAGGTTGGAGAGTAGTGGTGCAATCACAGCTCACTGCAGCCTCCACCTCCCTGGCTGAAGCGATACTCCCATCTCACCCTCTTGAGTAGCTGGGACTACAGATGTGTGCCACCATACCCAGCTAGTTTTTACAAACTTTTTATAGTGACAGGGTCTTGCCATATTGCCCAGGCTGGTCTCTAACTCCTGGGCTCAAGTGATCCTCCTGCCTTGGCCTCCCAAAGTGCTGGGATTACAGGCATGAGGTACCGTGTCTGGCCAAATGCATTTTCAATAGTGCAACCAGACAGGTCTTTCTTCCCTCAAATGAGATCTTGTCTCTCCCTTCTTAAAACAATCAAAAGCTTCAAAATGTTCTCAAAACAAAGTCTACACTCATTCATACAACCTTAAACTCTATATTCTATCAAACGATCAACAACTATTTCTTGAATGCCTGCTATGTGCTAGGCATGGTCTGGAATCTAAGGATACAGCAGTGAGCCAGACAAAGCTTCAAACATCAAGGAGCTTATGGCCCAGTTGGATATATACATAAACTGGGAAATACACATAAGCAAATAAACAAAAATATTCCAGATTCTAATAAGTATTATAAAGGTGGGGTAGAGAGTGTGCTGTGTCAGTCGGGGCATTCAGGTGATATTTTAGTAGAGAAATCTGAATGTTCCAGCCAAATATATATCTAGCACACTCCTACTAACCTCAGTTCTCAGCTGAGACCTCCCCTGGGAAGTTTTCCTGTTGCCTTGAGTCTGGGTTGGCAGCACCTCCCACATGCTCTATAGCATCGCGTGCTTACCCTGCACATTCACCACTCAGGGTGCTCATGCCCATTATTTGTCTGATTACTCCCCTACAGGAACAGGGTATCTTGTGCCTGGTTATGTCCCTAGTGCGTGGTGCACAGTGCTTGCCATGCTTGAGTTGCTCAATATCCACTTCCTGAATGGCAGATTAAGTAACTAATATTATTAAATAATTCTCCTGGTCAGAAGGCTTTGCTATTTTTTTTTTTAGACGGAGTCTCACTCTGTTGCCCAGGCTGGAGTGCAGTGGCATGATCTCAGCTCACTGCCACCTCCACCTCCCGGGTTCAAGCGATTCTCCCACCTCAGCCTCCCAAATAGCTGGGACTACAGGCACGAGCCACCATGCCCAGCTAATTTTTGTATTTTTAGTAGAGATGGGATTCTGCTATGTTGGCCAAACTGGCCTTGATCTCAGGCGATCCACCCACCTCCACCTCCCAAAGTGCTGGGATTACAGGCCTGAGCCATGGCGCCCCGCCAGCCTCAGTAATTTTGAAGAGGGCAATATAATTGTCCTTGGAAGAGGTGTATTGGCTGACTGAAATGAGAAAAGTCCACATAAAACATTTTATTCATTATTTCCATTTGTTTTATTACAGCTAACATGAATACTAAAGCATAAAACTCAACACCTGGATAATTAATCATGTCTTTCAGTTTATGCTTCTCTGCTATTTTTTAATTCCCAGGCTCCATAAAAATATGTAGGCTTTTCCTATGGGAATTTTTCAAATATGAAGTCACAGACTTCTTAAGTAAAACCGAATGATTCTTTAACTGTGTTAAGAATACAACTTCTAACGAAAGTTAATAAATGCACAGTTCTCTTCCTTTTGACATTATGGATTTTTGTACTCAGAGTGGGTAAGTCCTAAGGCCTTTTATCCATTTTTAATTCTAAATTCAAGATTGAATGTAAGGCCAGGCATGGTGGCTCATGCCTGTAATCCAAGTACTTTAGGAGGCTGAGATGGGAGGATTTCTTTAGGCCAGGAGTTTGAGACCAGCCTGGGAAACATAGTGAGACCCCGCCTCTACAAAAATATTTTAAAAATTAGCTAAGTGTGGTGGCATGTGCCTGTAGTCACAGCTACTCGGGAAGCAGAGGCAGGAGGATTGTCTGAGCCTAGGAGTTTCAGGATGCAGTGAGCCATGATTGTACTACTGCACTCCAGCCTGAGTAACAGTAAAACCCCATCTCAAAAAAATAAAGAAAAAAGATTAAATGTAAGAATGAAAAACATGATACCATATGCCAAATGACTGACTGCTAAGGGATTAAATCTGCCACAGATGATTCTTTGTTTTATATGACTCAGCTTGTCAACTTCTCTAAGGTAACAACAAGAAGATTTTTCTGAGATCATACAATATTTTCCAGTTAAAGTCAAAGATAAGTGACCCCTATGTACTATCTATATTAAAAAAATCAACAATTTCTTCCCCTAAGGCACTGGGAAGGCTTCCAAGCAAGCAAATGTCATAGCAGAACTGTACTTTTGGTCCTATAATTCTCCACCACCCAGCTTAAAAGCAACACTTCCAATATGATGGTTTCCATATGAAATTTGTCCGGAAAACTGAAGAGACGGAAGAGAAATAAAAGTAAATAAGGAAGATGACAGATCATATTATTCCTCCAACTAAGAATAATCAAGCATTTAGTGAAACCATGAAGGAAGCATTACAGTTCCGTGAATCTCAGCAAATACTGGATTTTTATAAACTTGGCATCCTTATTTCCTATTTAATGTCAGCTTGTCAGAGTAGCACAGCATATTGATTAGACTATAGCTGATAGAGAATATCAAATACAACTCTGTATCTCTAGTCAAAAAGTTGTAGCCAGAACTTCTCATTATGGTTTTAGTGAGATGAAATGAGTGAACCTATTTACATATTCTCTTTTATTTTCTATTAAGGCAATATTTCTAGGTTCACGTAGTTAATCTATTTGTTTTTATCTCTTCCGTTCTGTTATTCTGCTTCTAATTTATTGAACTTTGATGACAGGTACTTCACATCCTATATCCTTCTCTGAAATGAGAGTTAATAGCTTTGCTTGAGTAATAGAAACCTTTAAAAGCCAATATAGATGATAAGATCTGTGGATGAGGCTGAGAAAAACAGCTTAGAACTTAACGGAAACAGGTAAAGCAGTTGTCTAGGATTTATGTGAACAGTGATGAATAAAAACAAGAGAAACCAAAAAGATATGTTAAAGAAAATATTTTAAAATGTCACTTACCCTTAGTTCTTCCTTTGTATTAAAACTATCAAGAAGCTGTTGATAATGTCTATCTGTCATTTGTCGTAATAGGGACAGGAGACAAGCAACAAACTCCCCCTAAGTTAAAAAAAAAAAAGCACACATTTTATTTTTAGTAGGGACATAAAAGAACATCAGTAACTTACACTGAACTGTCCTCAAAGAGAATATGTTAAAAATGAAATCACGATGATCCAAACTTGCCCTGTGAAGTCTTCTTAATATAAATTATCCAAAATGTCACAGCCAAAACTCCCTATGATGATTACCATTTATTTACTTGGTATTCACAAATTTATAATTTTAGGGAGGATTTTTTTTTAACTTGGGTGGAAGCTTATCACTTGGGAACTAACTTCACACATTTAATGAAGGTAAGGCACTGAGGGTGATGATCATTTACTGAGCATTTAAAATGTCTGTACTAATTCTATCATTTAAGCTTCATATCAACACTATGAGGTAGGGGGTATAATACCTTTTGAAGAAGGTAAAATGTAGTTTCTGATGTGCTAAATGACTTGCCCTGTCACTCAGCTAGAAAGTAGCAGAGCTGGAGTTATCCCCAGTCTTTCTGCCTCCAAAGCCCTTCCTGTAGCTTCATCCTCCATTTTTGAATTCAAATGACCTCCTCCAACTCATCAGAGAGTTGATCTGCTGACTCACAGGGTATAATGAATGCCATATGTTGCATAATGTTCATTTAAATCTCCTTTTAAAAAATAGTTTTATTCAAATGTCTTGGAGGATTGAAAACAATTTTTTTAATTGGCCATTCTTTTTGTGCTTGGGCTCTATGTGATTTATAATCACAAATTCTAATTCTTAAAAATTAACAATAAAAAAGTAAACATAGCATCTATAGATTTGAAGACCTACATAAAATTGCTATCACTTGCATTTTTGAATGAACTTCTAATTTAAAATGCTTGCATTTTCAATGCAACCTTTTGTGCTCAGCAAATAATTTATCTACTTTTAAACAGAATAATAACATTTAAAACAAAACAAATACAATAGGAGAGGCAATCACTGGTAACTAACTGTATATTTACAGAAGTGCAATTTAATTGGGAACGGGTTTCTTAGATTTTACATGGAAAGAGACTACAGACTTTATAAGTAGAGACTAAAAGCCCTGAGAAGGAGAATTTTTCAACAGAGGCAGCTGGGTCAGGAAAATTCAATGTATCCTCGCCCACTGCCATGGGAGACCCAAGGATGCTACAATAGTTAAAGACCATGTCAAGGCAACCAGGTACTCAGGCTAGATCTCTGTTTGCAGATAATCATTTGCAACACACAGGTATGACAAATAATTATCTGTATACAGTTTTTAGGGTAAATATTCAAGAAACTAACCAGTGTGGGCCAGAAGAAACATCCTTCAAACTCAACATATACTTTGTTAATGAACATGGGAATCCTTGATATTTAACAAAAGAAATAAAAAGTGTAAAGGCAATATTATTAATATTTTCGTATATGTGTGTAAGGTAGTAACCCAACCCAACACTAGGAAAAGAATGATCTAGAAGGATTGAGAGAACAGTGCCTTGTGCTCACACAGGACTGGGAATAATAGAGCCTTTTTTTTTTTTTTTTTAATACCAGCCAGACTGGAAAAACTTCACAATTAATAAGGCATCAGTTAGAGTACCAAAAACAGTGTTTCCTTAGTACTGGAGAAAAACTACTCCTAGAGTAATGCTGTTCTGGTCCTACCTCACAAATTTCAAAAGCAAGACCTAAAATGATCAAATAGTTTCCAATAAATTTAACCTCATTCTATAGCAAAGCTCAGATATTTTTTAGAAATTAAAAAAATCCACCTCTCAACAATGTAAAATTCACAATGTCTGGCATGCAATGAAAAATTACCAGGCAGGTCAAAAAGAAGGAAAAAATGATGCAAACGAGGAGAAAAAGTAATATATCAATAGAAACAGATCCAGAAATGACATAGATAATAGAATTACCAGACAAGAACACTAACATAGTTATATTACTGTATTCTAATTTTTCAGGAAGCTAGAGGAAAGACTGAATGTGTTAATTTAGAGACATGGAAGACATAAAAAGAGTCCAAATTAAACTTCTAGAGATGAAGGCTACAATTTGTGAGATGAATATTAATTGAATGGGTCGAGTGGCAGATTAGACACTGCAGAAGAAAAGATTATTGAACTTGAAAGGTAGGGCAGTAGAAAGTCTCCAAAATAAAGCATAGACAGAAAAAAACTGAAATAAAAAGAAAAACAGAAAAAAGCATCAGTGAACTGTAGGACAACTTCAAGTAGCAGAATATCTATGTAACTGAAAGTCTCAAAGAGAAGGAAGAGACAGAAAAAATAATTGAAGAAATGAGAAAAAAACCTTTTCAAACTCTTTGAAAATTATAATCCTATATATCAAAAAATCTCTACAAACCCCAAGCACAAGAAACAAGAAGAAAATTACACCAAGGCACATCATAATCAAATTGCTTATAGCCAGTAGTAGAGAAAATCTTAAAACACTATTCAGAAAAAAAAGGGGCACATTACATAGAGAAGAACAAAGACAAAGATGAGAAAAGATTTCTCTTGGAAAGAACACAAGCTGAAAGACAATGGAGCAACAGCTTCAGAGAACTAAAAGGAAAAAAAACCCAAAAACTATTAACCAAGAAAAATATCTTCCAAAATATAAAATATAAAAATATCTTCCAAAAGCAAAGACAAAATAAAGACTTTTCAAACCTCCCAAAGCTTATTCACCACCTCTATTCAACATTGTACTGAAGGTTTTAGTCAGTGCAATAAGGCAAGAAAAGGCAATCAGGAATACAGGTTTGAAAGGAATTTTTAAAAAGCTGTCTTTCTTCACAGAAAGCATAGCTGTGTATATAGAAAAAGCTATGAAATTGATAAAGAGCTACTAGAACTAACTGAGTTGATTTATATTTCAAAATATAAGATCAATGTACAAAAATCAATTTTACTTCTACACACTAAAAATGAACAATCAGAAATTGAAATTTAAAATAATATCATTAAAATATGAAATAATTACTGATATATTTGACAAAAGATGTAGAAAATATGCACACTGAAGGCTGCAAAACGCTGAGGGGTGGAGTTAAAGACCTAAAAAAATGAAGATATTACATGTTCATGGATTGGGAAATGCAATATTGTTAAGATGTCAATTTTGGCTGGGCGTGGTGGCTCATGCCTGTAATCCCAGTACTTTGGGAGGCTGAGGCGGGTGAATCACCTGAGGTCAGGAGTTTGAGACCAACCTGGCCAACACGGTGAAACCTGAGCTCTACCAAAAATACAAAATTAGCCGGGCATAGTGGCACAAGCCTGTAATCCCAGCTACTCGGGAGGCTGAGGCAGGAGAATCGCTTGAATCCAGGAGGTGGAGGTTGCAGTGAGCCAAGATTGCACCACTGCATTCCAGCCTGGGTGACACTAGTGAAACTCCATCTCAAAAAAAAAAAAAAAGATGTCAATTATCCCCAAATCGATATATAGATTCAATGCAATCCCAGTAATTATCCTAGCATAGCTTTGGGGGTTAGAAATTGAAAGGCTGATCTGACTTTAAAATCCATAAGGAAGTGAAAAGGATCTAAAATAGTCAAAACAACTTTGAAAAAGAAAAGTAAAGTTGGAAGACTTACACTTACTGACTTTAAGATTTATTATAAAACATGACAATCAAGATAGCATGTTACTGGTGTCAAAACAGAAAAACAGGTAAATGAAACACAATAGCCAAACCCAGGAACAACTCAAATGTCTACCAAGGGGTGAATGAATAAACAAATTGCAGTATAGCCATACAATGGAATACTATTCAGCAATAAGAAGGAATAAACTATTGATATACAAAAGAATAAGGATGAAACTCAAATATATTGTGTGTCAAGACAGAATCCCCTGCCCCTATGCCCCCCAAAAAACTATGGAGTATATGATTAATAATAATAGCTATGTACTACATGTTTCCATTCATATCAAATTCTAAAAAATGTAAACTTACGTACAGTAACAGATAAGTTACTATAAAAAGCAGGTCAGTAGTTGCTTGGGGATGAGGTAGCATGGAGGGGCAAAAGAGAGGGAATCGAGAGGGGCACAAGGAAGCGTTTGAAAGTGATGAACATATTTGCTATCCTGATTGTGGTGATAGTTCATAGGAATACACATATGTCAAAACTAAAATTGTACATTTCAAACAGGTGTCATTTATTTTATGTCAATTACACCTCAATAAAATAAAAAAGACATATGACAACACTATGATTTATGGAATGGCACTATGTGTAAGTTACCATACTTTGACTATGCTAGTGAGTGCATTCCTTGTTTGGGCCTTGCTGGGTAGACACAATCAACTTCACTTTAAAGAAAAGATAATTATCTCTTAAGGTTCAGAAATTTACCCCAGGTTCCACAGCTTGAGAATTGTGAGACTGGGATGTGAACCCAGGTATCTCTGGTTCTAGAAGTCTGTACTCAGTGACTCATCTTCCTTCTGCTCAGATTATTTGATTGTACAGAGAAAATACACCTGAGGTTTTTGGTTATAATTAAAATATCAGTAAGTATACTAGAATCCATCAGTTGATAACTAAGGTTCATACTTTTTCACCTTTCTCTTAACTATGCCTTAACTTAAAAATGCAAATCTAGTTAGTAGAAACCCATTTATCTCTTTTCCATCTCTTAGTTTTTCCATATCATATTCACATTGTCTCCAATACAGCTACTAGATTAATTTTCCTAAGACATTTACTTCAACAAACAATCCTGTGAATAGTGAAATATGCTGAAGTAGGAAAAATGACATATTATTTGTTGTAAATTTAGTAATAACAAGAAATATTATGCAATAATGAATAGACTTTCATCTTAAGTCTTTACAGTCAATATACATAGGGGAACAACCTGTTTGAATCCAGATTTATGATTTTATTTGTCATATCTGACTTATGCCCATTGCAATAACTTATAATCATGACATATAATCCCTTGGGCATTTATGATGATTATTGTCAATCCCAACATCTACTCTACAATGTCATTTATTCACTTATGCTGTTTAGGAACTCCAACCACATTCAACTCTGTTAGGAGGCCTAGATGTCCAATTACTAATGTATATTTTATCCACAATGTAATTTTTTTGCTCTATTTCTTAAACTTAAATTTTAATTAATTTTTTAAATTTTTTATTTCCATAGGTTTTTGGGGAAACAGGTGGTATTTGGTTACATGAGTAAGTCTTTTAGTGGTGATGTCCAATTACTAATGTATATTTTATCCATAATGTAATTTTGTTTGTTTTAAGATATTTTAAGAATGTATCTATATGAAAATCCTAGACCCATAATTTATTAAAAAGAAATAAAAAGCCACCAGTGGCCAAGATTTACTTAGCTGTAGTGTGATATTTTCTTTTGTATAAATCACCTCGAAAACTCTGTAGTCTTCAATGGCCATTTTATGTATAGATTGAGTATAATGGGAATTTCTACAAATGGCTTTGTATAGCAAGGGTATTGGATGGCCACAACTGTCTTCACGAAACCTATTATGCACATACATTATTTTTTTCCACATATTTCTTACAGAATTAACCCAGACCCATTTCCATACCTCAACCACAAACCGACAACACATGAAAATTTTAGATAAACACATCAGAGTAGCTGTCTTAGACCTGGCATATGCCCAGAAGAATCACCTGCTCCATAAATGGTACTTAACAGAGTTATGAACGAGTAAGCATTTATAAATTGTAAGGAACTCTGGAGCTCCATTAGTTGAGAATGCAAGGCAAGTGGTCATTTATACTGCTTTATAAAATCTGCTTCTACCTATAATTAGACTTTTGAAAGGAACTGATCACAATCGTGCTTTTTTGGTTTTTTTTTTTCTAGCTAGGGAAAGCATTTTAAAGTTTGAAAAACAGTTGGTGGAAAAACAAAAAGTACAATCCTTTTAAATTTTAAAAATAAGGCCTCTGTTATCTGGAACTATGATACAGCAGACGCCAGTGCTCATGCTGGTGTGGCTGGGAGGCTGGGTAACAATCATGGTGCTTACAGAGCACTGGAAGAATTCACAATGGCACATTGTGGGATCTGCGTTTACTCACAGTGTGTCTACTTGTCATGGGCACTTTTCCATATGTGTCTGCACAGACTGAAAAGGTGCTCAATGTAGTACTGCTATGTAAAGACTCCCTATTCAGAAAGCCTGTTCTCTGTGAGAAAATGATAAAGAAATTCAACAGATCTTCAGTCTCCAGAGAATGGATTTTGTGAAAGACCAGGGCATATTTCTCGCCATAGAATTATTATAACAACAACAATACATGAAGCATGTCTGCAACAAACATGATATGACTGTGACTGCTGTTACCGCAATGACTAATGGCCAGCATTTATTGAGTATCAGACCAGATACTGTTTAAACACCTTTACAGATTTGATGAAATCCTCACACTAACTTTGAGATAAGTACAACTATTTTCTCTGATTTATTTATTATTTATTTATTTATTTATTTATTTATTTATGAGCCAGGGTCTCGCTATGTCACCCAGGCTGGAGTGCAGTGGTGTGATCTCGGCTCACTGCAACCTCCATCTCCTGGGTTCAAGAAATTTTTGTGCCTCAGTCTCCTGAGTAGCTGGGGTTACAGGTACCCACCAACAGGCCAGACTAATTTTTTTGTATTTTTAGTGGGGGTTTCAAGATGTTGGCCAGGCTGGCCTCAAACCTCTGCCTCAAGCAATACGCCCGCCTTGGCCTCCCAAAATGCTGGGATTACAGGCATAAGACACCACGCCTGGCCTATTTTCCCTGTTTTAAAGAAACAGAGGCTTAGAGACATTAGTAACTTGACCAACATCACAGAGTCAGTGCAATGACAGAGAAGGAATCAAGCTAGGTCTGTCTGAGTACTCTTAAAAAAAAAAAAGTCTTAAAGCATAAAAGCAAAGATGTCAAATAATTTATGTGTGTGTTTCATGGAAAATTTCACCCCACATACTTAGACAGTCTGGTTTCTCACACAGCAAGGGGTACCACAGAGCTATGCAGGAAGGATTCTCTTCACATGATTTTCTTACAATTTAGTACAAAGGACAATCACTCTGCCTGCCCTACCCCACCTCCACCCACAGAGCTGATTCACTGACTTCCTAAAGTCTCATAATTGGCATTGGTTATTACACCATATGGCCTGAAGACCACATGTATCCCATAGAGATTTGGTGCACAACAACCTTGTACGCTCTGCACGTCGATAGAAAGCAGTTTAAAAAGTGTTTTAGCTTTTGATCTCAGGCAATCTTTAACTATGCCCAGCATTTGCTATGACTCTGTTTGCTTGCCATTATAACTTTCAAACTATGTAAGTTATATTGCCAGGAAGCAATTAAAATGTTACCATCAAAACCACAGTGAAGGAGACATCCTTCCTCTTCCACGTTGAAAGTGTAGACATACTTCTCCCCTATTCCTCCTGCTAAGTACAACTAAAAACCTGAACATCAAATATAAAACAAACAGAAAAAGACTCTGACAGGAGGGGAGAGAGGGCAGACTGGCCAAGAACCTCCTTGGGACCTGAGGAAGGGCACGGTGTGTATTTCTTTGGATTTTCTTTTTTGCCTCGTGTATTTCAAAGATGGGGCTGAAGAGGCCAGCAACTGTGAAAGACCAATAGTTGGTAGACAAAAGAAAAAGTCCCAAAAAACCTTATTTCTCCAGCCAAAGGACTAGGAAAGGGCAGCCCTGCAGGGCAATACTTTTAGCCACAGTTGCTCTATTCTAGCCGAACACCACAGAAAACTTTGGCCTCAATCACCTGTTCACTGCAAAGGCTGAGTGAGGAGCCTAGACTTCCACCCTCATGAGGATGTAGTGAGGTGCCCCAACATCTCTCCTAGAGTGGAGCCAGAGAACGTCAAACAGGGAGTAAGTACTTTCATAACCACGAGTCAGTGTTGGTGAAAACAATGGGAGGAGCCTGGGCTTCCACCCACAACTGGCAGTAACAAGTCACATTTTTTTCCCTAACCACTGGGGTGGTGTCAAAGAGGCCTAGTAGAGTCAGGACGGTCACCATGGCCCAGCAGGAACAAAGCCACTCCCACCACATTGGCAGTAGAGACCACATGCAGAGCCAGAACTTCCACCTCGCCCAGCAGTAACAAGAAGCCCTCTTGCCTCAGGTGTCAAAGGAAGCCAAGCGGTGAACCTGGATTTCTATTTTCTATCGCTGTCTCACCATAACATGTAGGCACTCACTGTTCCCCTGATGAGTGGTGTCACATAAAGCCAGCTAAAACAGAAGGTTTATGTAAGATCCAGAGCTTTATAATATAGAAATGTCTTGGTCATAAGAGAAAATAACACATCCTATCAAGAACGAAGAAAATCTCAAATTGAATGAAAAAGACAATCAATAGATGTCCACATTGCAATGTCAGATTGTTAGAATTATCTGACACATACAAAATGGTTAAGGGACTTACACATAAAATATAAAACTATACTACTTTTAGGAAAGAAACTAGGAGATAACATTTAAGATACAGGGCTAGGCAAAAAGAGTCAAAAGCTTGAACTATAAAAGGAAATTAATAAACTGGACTTAAATGAAATTAAAAATTTTTGCTCTGCAAAGCTTGTTAAGAGGATGAAAAAACAAGCTACAGAGTAGGAGAAGATATCTGCAAACCACATATTATAAAAAGAAATAAAAACTCAACAGTGAAAAACAATCCAATTAAAAAAATGGCAAAAAGACATGAAAAGACATTTCACTGAAGAGGATATATAGATGGCAAATAAGTATGTGAAAAGACGCTCAGCATCATTAGTCATTAGGGACATGCAAATTAAAACTACAATAAGATATCACTACATAGCTATCAGAATGCTCTCCACTCCATAAAAGGGATAACACCAAATGCTGATGAGAGTACTGAGAAAGTGGACGATTCATAACTTGTATATACAGTATATACAGTAGAGCCACTATTTTCCATAGTGGCTATACCATTTTATATTCCTGTATATACACAAATAGATACACATATATAAACTGCCAGATGTATTATTTCTTAATATTATTTTCTTAATGTTTTACATGAATATAAAATACAGATATAATATTAGACTCAAAATAGTGGCACTTCAAAGCACCTTAAAATTTGCCAATTCCAGGCTAGGCACGGTGGCTCACGCCTGTAATCACAATACTTTGGGAGGCCAAGGCGGGTGGATCATCTGAGGTCAGGAGCTCGAGACCAGCCTGACCAACATGGTGAAATCCTGTCTCTATTAAAAATACAAAAATTAGCCGGGTGTGGTAGTGGGCGCCTGTAATCCCAGCTACTCAAGAGGCTGAGGCAGGGGGAATTGCTTGAACCCAGGAGGCGGAGGTTGTAGTGAGCCAAGATCGCGCATTTGCACTCCAGCCTGGGAGACAGAGCGAGACTCCATCTCAAAAAAAAAAAAAATTTGCCAATTCCAACCTTCTCATTTCCTAACTAAGAAAACTGAGGCCTAGAAAAGTTACGATCCTGACTAGTCAGAGTGAAAAATTTGGAATGAAAACTCAGGGCCCCTGACTCCTATTACTCTGTTTCACTCTTCTCATTTCCTCAAGGAATTTGATGGATGATAAGAGAATAAAAAGTTATCAAGTTGACTTGGGATATAAAATCTTGGGTTAATTTAAACCGGGCAAGGTATGACTAATATCAAAGCTGGCTTTCTGCAATTAAAAACTGCTTATTCCAAGTTCCTTTAACAAACATGCTTTATATCTTGGTTTCCTTGTAAAATTAAGGTAACCTCATATGATTTTGAAATGCTCATGGGTTACTCTCCTAAGGCCAGATTTTCCAGATTATAACATCAAGCCACCTGCAACGTGACTGAAGCATAACCAGGCCCTGTTCCGTGTGCCATCTGCTCTATGATCTTACAGTGACATCCTGGAACTGGAACCGCATTGCTGAGCTGGATGGCTGAGGTCGGCTGGTGATCTCCAATATGGTCCTCAGCAGGATATCCAGCAAGCTGGCCACTATCACATCTATTTCCTCCAGCACAGATTTTTCCTTAAGAGAAAAAAAAATAATATGTTCAGGAAACTGGGGTTTAACATGCATTTCAATCTAACAGAAAAGGGGAAATCAAAGAGTCAGAGAACTTGAGGCATGGATTTCACCTAAGTGAATGATCTCCTTTTACGGTAAACAAAGGCACAGAGAAGTTAATGGCTTACCCAAGAGTACACAACTCAGTGGTGCAATGGATACCTGAGATACAAGTAAAAAGGTGGGTGATATCATGAAGGCACACCAGACTAACTCAGAACACCAGCTAGGCTCCCAACAGGGTGTGTGACCTCAGGCAAGTCAGTTTGCCTCCCTGAGCCTGAATCTTCACTGCAAGTCCATCTTGGTTCTTGGCCTATGATTCCTTGGTTCTAGACTGTGCTTACATTTACTTTTCTCAATATTAGAGTTACATCGGTCATTTTCCAAAACTTTAAGTACAAATGACTATTCCTATAAAAAATGATTTTTAAAAATCTTTGCACGTAAATATTAGGAAATAGTGTTTAGCCCAGACAAATATCCTTAGCTACAGAGTGGATCTAAGGTCAGTGGCCACGTGGAAACTGCTTTCCTGATGCAAAGTTAATAGTATCTACGCCCCAGGACTTGAAAGAGAAACCCAAATTGCTCTGCACTGACTGTACGTGGAGTTGGGTTCTTATTACACCTGCACAAAACAAAACTCTATGTACAAATGCTCCTAACCAAGGAGATCACTCTTTGTAAAAAATACTTTTAGAAAGTACGAGTTTGAAAGAGCTTTTTGGCTAGGATTTTATGATAAATTTTCTTACACTTGCAAGAAAACTACCAAGGTTTTCCCTCCAGCGACTTGGTTTCTGCTCTGAATGTCTTACAGAGCAGAAGTTGTGGAGGTGATTTCTTTTTACTTCTCTTCTGCTGTTTTTGGTTTTGTGCAGTGAACTATCTAACTTACATTTTACTCTCAGCAATTATAATTTGGAAAAAGATTCTAACTAGGCATAGCATAATTATTCTTTATAGAATTTTATAGAGGGGAGTTTAAAACTGAATTCATGCCTTCTGTCACCACTGTTCTATTCAGTTCCAGATCACCTTTGGGGCCCGGATCATGGGGGTGGGAAAAAGTCAACTGCTTTGTTCCATGCAGGTTCCTCTTATTACACTTCCAGAGGCAGAATTTCTAGCTTTTTTCTCTCAACTGCCAACTCTGTTCCCACGCTACTGGGGCTCTATCTCCAACAACTCCACTGAGGTCCCATCCCACCTCACTGATCTTCAGAAGCTGATCGTAAGTGACAAATTGGGGAAACTGTAGCATAAAGGTAATAGAGAAGCAGAGAAACAGGATTCTTGGCACTCATTGCCAAACTCTGCTCCATAAAACCTGTTACCAATGAGCAAAATGGTTACTTAACAGTTGCATATTGGCAGAAGTGGAACAGGATATTCTCCATATGTGGATTTCACACCAGACCCCTGAGCCATGAACACAAATACTCTGAGTTGTCCTATTTATAAGCAAGCATGTGATTCTTCTCATTTTGCAGTGCATTCTCTAATGCAATTGCATTGCATCAAGAGTCAGGCACATTGATAGGAATCCCCAAATCCATAACAATTTGGAGATCACTGGTGGGGCCAAGTAATGGTTATATTGTAAGATACCCCTAATCTCCTGGGGCTGTCCTTTGCTTCTGCAATTTCCAGGGGACCCGGCCCAAGGACCATAGCCAAGTTCTGAGTATCATGAAGTGGCCTTTCACAGAATGGATCAAAAACGACTTCATGTTGCAAGCAGTAATTTATTCTTGCCAGAGAGCAGTCATCATATCAAGATTAAAGACACACGTGGGAGGCTTTGAGATTTCTCATTTTTCTCACTCAGTATGCAGTTCTTCCTTGAAATACAAGTTTGGGGAACCCAGGTTATTTGGGGTTACAGAATCCCACAAGGTTAAAAAAATTCCTTCCAAAGAGAAGCAAAAAGTCCAGCCCAGCTGGAAATAAAAGTGAGTCTCAGAGGCTTCCTCTTTAGTGCGGTTTCTTTGTAGACCATTACAAGTTTATTTCCAGAAGCCATTTGAAGGGAACTATATACTATGACCTGTATTTACTTACTGAGCTATTTTTCTTGATGAGACAAAATACGTTGCTAAGGATACGTGCACACATGATCAGGTCCTTCTGTTCTTGCAAGTGAATGTGGAGGTGATGTAACACGACAGGCAGAAGAATGTATCGGGAATCTGAAGAGAGAAGAGTCATTAGTGTCACATCTGCTGGAGTCCCACGCAATACCTAGGGCAAATCCTTATCTACTTTTAATTCAATTTTAGTTGTTAAATTATTAACACATGTAGTTACAAAGGTATTAGTTCTACAAGGTTTATATTGAAAAACAGCAGTTCCTTTCCCTAATGCACAATTCCTACCTCAGGAGGCCTTTGACACTTTTACATGAAATAGATATCTTTTTAAAATTGTTTGTTTTACCTCTAAATTTCTAAATTACACGCTTCTCTTGCTGTTTCCTGAATTTTCGTTAAGATAGATCGCCTACTGACTTTCTACTATGGTAGATGAGGACTTGGTATTTTTTTTCCCCCTTGATATAGTTTGGCTGTGTCTCCACCCAAATTTCATCTTGAATTGTTCCCATCATTCCCATAATTCCCTGTGGGAGGGACTTGGTGGGAGATAATTGAATCATGGGGGTAGTTCCTCGTATACTGTCCTTGTGGTAGTGAATATGTCTCACAAGATCTGATGGTTTTTTAAGGGGTTTCCCTTTTCACTTGGCTTCATTCTCTCTTCTCTGCCACCATGTAAGATGTGCCTTTCACCTTCTGCCATGATTGTGAGGCCTTCTCAGCAACATGGAACTGCGAGTCCATTAAACCACTTTTTCTTTATAACTTACCCAGTCTTGAGTATGTCTTTATCAGCAGCACGAAAATGGACTAATACACTCCCTTTCCTCCCCAAGCCTCTCAAAATGGTTGTATCACAATTTCTGGCTAAGTTAACATTATGGTTTTGCTGCTGTTCTGATTTCCAAACCTTTGTATATGACTGGATTTTTGCTTGTTTTTTTCTCTCTTTGAAAACTTTTGGGAAATTATCCCTGGTAATTCAAAATTTCATGATTATGTAACTCGCCTTGACCCTTTCAATCTATAAACTTGTGTTCTTCAGTTCTGGGAATTTGCCTTGAATTATTTCTAGGATTATTTTCTTCTATCCTTTGTCTGTAAATTCAACCACATTTACATTGAATCTCTTGAGCTATCTTCTGCTTTTCTAGGATGTTTCCCCTCTTTTTGTTCAACTTCCTGGTAATTTCCATACCTTATCTTCCAAATCATGTATTCAGTTTTATTATTTATGCTATCAGATATTTTATTTCCAAGAGCTTTCTCCCTCCCAGGGCCAGTGTTGTGGCTGTGTAACCTGAGAAGCCACACAGGTCCCCGTGCTCAGAAGGACCCCATGCTTGGTGAAAGCGATGCTACTGCCACCTTGAAATTCTTAACTTTTGAACAACAGGTCTTGTATTTTCATTATGCAGCCATTCCTGTTTATTTCTCTGAATGTTCTCTTTTCAGAGCTTCCCATTCTTGTTTCACAGATGCATTCTCTTCTCTCCCTGAGGCAATCAGATATTTTTTAAAATTTGTTTTGAGGCAGGAAAATAGGGTCTGGAAGCAGGGAATCTAAGGCCAATTTGTGCTGACTTCCTAAAGCTGAATCGAGGAAAAACACCATGGTCTGGGGCAGGGACTCTAAGGCCAATTCATGCTGACTTCCCAAAGCTGGATAAAAAGGGAAAACACCTGAGTCTGGGGGCAGGGAACTTAAGGCCTATTAATGCAAACTTCCAAAAGCTGAACCAAAAGGAAAAACCCCCCATCTCCCAAAGTCTGAGTAACAAGTATTAAAGGCTCCCCTCCCTACAACCCTCCCCCTTCCACCACCTCTCAGATGGAAAGGGAAAGTGCTCTGGATTGGCCACAGGCCAACCAGGGACCATTGACCATCCCTTCATCTGCATAGGGTGCCAATTTACCTCAGCCTTTAATTAGCCACAGATCAAATCCTTCATCCAGATAAAGGACCTCAAAAGAAGTAATTCAAACCCAGAAGACTTTGTAACCCGGCCCTAGAGTTGCTTGATTGGGCTGACTCCCATCCTGTGGAGTGCTTTCTCACTTTAATAAATTCCCGTTTTTGCTGCTTGGTTCCTGTTTTTCATTCCTTTGTTACTTTGTGTGTTTTGCCAAATTCTTTTTTTTTTTAATTTTATTATTATTATACTTTAAGTTTTAGGGTACATGTGCACGAATTCTTTGTTCAGAAGGCCAAGGACCTGAACATCTCACACTCAAGACCCCTATTCTGGTAACAGTTTTGCTCCCTGAACTTTTTCTTCCTAGTTACTTTTTTTTTTTTTTTTGAGATGGAGTCTCGCTCTATTGCCCAGGCTGGGGTGCAGTGGTGCAATCTTGGCTCACTGCAACCTCTGCCTCCTGGGTTCAAGTGTTTTCCTGCCTCAACCTCCCCAGTAGCTGGGACTACATGCACGTGCCATCACACCCAGTTAGTTTTTGTATTTTTAGTAGAGACAGGGTTTCACTATGTTGGCCAGGCTGGTCTTGAACTCCTGACCTCAGGTGATCCACCCGCCTCGGCCTCCCAAAGTGCTGGGATTACTTTTTTCTTTATTTATTTTGGCTTCTGCTTTTCACGAGGGGCTTTTCTCCAATATCTGATGATCCTTCATTGTCCATTCATCTTTACAAGTAAGGCACTAAAATGCTAACTGGAAATCACAAAATCTCTGTATGCCTAGGCAAGCTTGAGAACTAATGAAGCATCACTGCAGGATGGGGAAGTTAGGTGTTCCACTGGAGCAGGGGTCCCCAGAGTTCAGTATCTGAGATGGTTTCTCTTGGGCTGATCAGTTTCTCTGAAGATGAAGGGTGCAATGCCTATGAAGATGAATCAATTTCACCTTCAGAGCTACCTGATATTTTCAATTCCTGATCCTTTCTGAAGCCTACCTGAGTCTTCTGAGGTTCTGTGGAATAA